>NC_083099.1:108927501-109536851 GCF_949774975.1 Lagenorhynchus albirostris | reverse complement strand
TATCAATTGTTTTTCCTTTTGAAGTTAAGGTAAATACTGCAAAATAAAATAAACATGCTATAGATTAAGTTTATAGAGTCATCAGAAAACTTTTCTAACCAAAATCCAAGAGAGTTACCATTAATTACATTTAAATTCTGCATGTATTACAGAAGAAAATGCTCCGGTGAACTTTGGTAAGCCAATGACACACTCAGTAAGACTTTTCTAACATTTACTGAGGTCTACTATGGGACTCAAATTTCTTAAGTGTTTTTGAAATTGAAATGTAAACTAATGGCTGATATTCTTAATATTCCTAATATGTTAAATGAGTATTTATGAGCAAGTTTAAATACATATATGGATATATTTTTATCTTAATGTTCATTAAGAATAAAGACAATAAAACTTAATGGGAAATATTAAAATAGGTGTGAAATATAATACTAATTGAGAATAAGTCACAAATTTGTATAGAGGGAGCATAAGGAGAGAAAACACATACTTATACAATTCAGAAAAGCACTTTCAAAAGAGAGGAGATAAATTTGCTTAGGTCACTTATTTTCAAAGCTAATCAACTGCACAGTTGGAAAAGTGGCCCACATAATATTTCTAATTCTCTTTCAGTTCCTTAGGGGAAGAAAAGTAAAATCTTGATGTTCTCATACCCCTTGTAATGATCTACCTGTGAGACAAAATACTGTCTATAAATAATTTTAGTAACTTATCAAGTTCACTGAAAATGGTGACATATGGACATTGAATTTAACATGATATTAAAGAAGTATAACAAATTATTTCTAGAAAAGATAGAAGAACAGGAAAGTTTATCTTCTGTGAGGCTGGAGAAGAAAATATTACGTTTCTTCACAGTTAGGGCTTTCTGAGTTAATTTTACTAAAACTAAATTTTATTTACTAAAATAAAAGCCTAAAATTTAAATTATGACTAATTAGCCAGTGAGATAAATATCCCTGGAGTTTTATGTTTACATTTCAAGAGTAAATAAATCACCCCTTCTGTGGGTATACCCCCAGATAAAAAATCTGCAGATACTAGTATCATCTTTCCCCTGAAAAATTTTACTTTCCAAAAGACTAGGGTAAGAACACAAGATCTTTCCCATTATATTTCTGAGGAGACTTGGAGTGGGAAGGGAGACTCTTTCCTATATAAATATCCACATTTACTTTTTTTGGATTTCTCCTTTTCATTAGACTACATTATATATAAAATTACATCTTCTAGTTCTCCTTGTTTTACCCCAGGGTGAAATGCTGGGGCAAAGGCAAAGACACACTTGTTATTTGCTATACATAAATAGTATTTACTTTGTCTCTCTCCATGCACCTTGTGTTGGCATTCATGACAATATTAATACATATAGATATTAAAAACTGAACATCCATATTGTGGAAATTTACAGGAAACTGGCAAAACAAATACAGTCCTTCTTAAATAGAGTCATTCAATACTACATAGGAATTCAATAATAGTTTAAGGATCCAGGAAGATAAAAAAATTAAAACCTTTAGTTTTAGATTTAGATAATTTAGATTTCACAGAATGTTATTTCACGGATGCTTCCTCCAGCTTAACCCAGTGTTAACATCTTGCATAACTATAGAACAATGTCTAAACCAGGGAATAGACATTGATGCAAACCATAGACATTATGCAGATTTCATCAGTTATACCTGCGCACGTTTGTACATATAACTTTGCACATAGTTTTGAGTGTGTGTAGCTCTATGCAATCTTATCACAATTGGGACTTCACTTGATAGAGACTCCACCACCAAAATCAAATTACTATTGTCCCTTGATCTCAAGACTCCAACATGTTACACTTGTAGCACCATATCCTACCCTTCACCATCTCAAACCCCTAATGACCATTAATCTCTTTATCATCTTTATAATGATGTTATATATATTCACATATATTACATATATACTCACGAATGTTATATAAGTGCAATCATGCAGTATGTATTGTTTTAGATAAGTTTTTTTTTCCCCATTCAGCATGATTTGAGATTCACACAATTTGTGTGTATTAATAGTTTGTTACCTTGTATTGCTGATTAGTATCCCATGATATGGATGTACCACAGATTGCTTAACAGTTCAGCATTGAAGGACATTTGGGTAGTTTCCAGTTTCTGGCTATTACTAATAAAACGTTTATGAATATTCATTAACAAATTTTAAAATGAAAATAACTTTTAATTTCTCTAGGATATTTTCTCAAGACTGCAATTGCTGGGACATATTGTAATCCATTTTTATTTTTTAAAATAATTTGCCAAACTATTTTGCTAAGTGGCTCTACACTTCTACATTTCCACCAACAATGTGTCAGTGATCCAGTTTCTCTGCATCGTCACCAGCATTTGGTGGGATCATTAATTTTATATTTAGCCATTCTGGTAGGTGTGTAGTGATATCTCATGGTATTTTTAATTTGCATTTCTAGATGTTGACTTTTTCTCATTTGTTTATTTGTCATCTTTTTATCCTCTGTAGTAAAATTTCTGTTTATGCACTTTAACCATTTTCTAATTATATTGCTGTTGAGGTTTCAGGGTTCTTTTTGTTTTGCTATTTTTTTTGGCAAATGTTTTCTTCCAGTCTATAATTTGCCTTTTCATCCTCTTCACACAATCTTTCACAGAGCAAATTTTTTAATTTGATAAGGTCAAATTTATCAATTTTTTTTAATGTATTGTATTTTTGGTGTCAAGTCTAAGAATTCTTTTCCTAGTCCCAGTTCCCAAATATTTTCCATTTTTTTCTATAAGTTTTATAGTTTTGTGTTGTACATCTAAATTCATGATCCATTTGAGTTAAATTCTGAATATAGGGTAAGGTTTAGTTAAGTTTCATCTGTTTGTCTAGGAATGCCCTATTTATCCAGCATCATTTGTTGAAAAAGCTAACCTTCCTCAATTGAATTGCTTTTGCTCCTTTGTCAAAAATTAAATGGGCATATTTATGTGGATATATTTCTGTGTTCTTAAGCTATTTTTTATGAAGATATCTCTATGGCATTATATCACTCAGAAAAAAAAAACAGAAATAAAGGCAGATAATCAACTTGCATTTAAGCTAAGAAAAGAGGACAAACCAGCCTCTCAAAGACTATACTTCCTGTTCTGATTCTATTATTTAGAATTGTTCGATAATTGGGAAATATCACATCAGTACAGTATGACTGACTCAATTAGAATTCATTGTTAATCAAGGAAATAATATCCATATGCATGATCTCAATTTCTGTCTACAAGATGATGGTCTTCAAGACCTGCCACATCTCCGTATGGAGCCAAAACATATATTTCCAATTTTTTCTAAATATTCTTCAATTGAATATCCAGAAAACTCAATATCTTTAAGTTTAAATCTGAATTTATGGGGGTTCCCTGATGGTCCAGTGGTTAAAGACTCTGTGCTTCCAATGCAGGCGTTGTGGATTCGATCCCTGGTGGGGAAACTAAGATCCCACATGCTGCGTGGTGTGGCCAAATAAAAATAAAAATTGAAAAAAGTCTGAATTTATGATTTCCTCAAGGTAAGAATGAGACACTTTCTTTTCACTGTTTTCACAATTTTAGTTAATAGCAGTTTTATTTATTCAGGCACCTAAACACATGGTCAAATGTGACTGTATTTTTTTTCCTGATTTTAAAGATCCAGCAGATTACCATATTCTGTCAGCTAAGGATCCCAAATATCACATAAATCATGTATGCTATCTCCATTTTCTAATGCTACTGCATTAATTTGTGTTTTTAATATTTCTTCCTTGGATATCTATAGTAGTCTTACCTTGGCATTCTAAAACAATGACCATGTCACTATTTCTTAATTCTGATTTCCTCAATGCTTTTGGTCACATTGCCAGAAAGTAAAATCCATAACTAAGATATCTAGCTTCTCTTTCATCATCTGTAAAATGACAGTTAATTTACCAAAGTTTTAATGCCATTCAAAATAAAAAATTAAAAAACATTTGACACAAGCTACTTAGACCAGTGAATGGCATGTAACTGCTTAAGAAATGGTAACTATTTTCATTATCATTAGTAAGTTATACAAAACCCTTGATATTTGAAACCTTGACTACATTTTCAAACTAATATTACTCAAACTTCCATGAGTAGTTTAAACTCACCCTAATGTATCCCAGTAGCCCTGTTAATGACTGAACTCCAACCCATCCTTTGGGATTCTGATCAAACATCATCTGCTTGGTAAACCATTGCCTGTTCTCTCTGGACAGTTAGACATTTTCTCTTCCTTCTCTAAAGTAATATATAATGTGTGTATTAAATTGTTATATATATTTTTCAATATTTTTACAATTTATTTCCTTCCCTAAACTGAGTTTCTAAAGATCTGGTACCTGAGCTATTATTGTACATTTTCTGTGCTTAAATGTCTAGTTAAATTAATGGAAACTTTAGTTATTAAATATATTCAAATAAGAAACATGAGATTAAAATACACATTAAAACACTTGGTTGAAAATTAGAAATAATGACACTTCCAAAATGAGTTAAAATAGTATTTTTTCATAATTTTCTAATATTACCCTCACACTTTCTTAATACATTCTCCTTAGACTAACTAGAATAAGAAAAATTGTGGTTTCAATTTCCCTTGTTTATATACTTACATGAATGACTATATCCTAATAAAGCTGTCTTTTATAGCTTTATTTTCTAAAGAAAAATACTCTAAATATAATCTTCAACTTGTTTTTCTTTTCTTTTGTTAAATCATGGATATACCTACAAATCTGTAGCTAGAGTGATCAGTGATCCAACAATATCTTCTTTTTTTAAAAAGAATTGTTTATTTTTTATTAAAGAATAGCTGATTTACAATATTATATTAGTTTCTGGTATAAAATAGACTGATGTGATATTTTTATAGATTATACTTCATTTAGAGTTATTACAAAACTGGCTATATTTACCTATGCTGTACAATATATCCTACTTGCTTATCTATTTTGTACATAGTAGTTTGTACCTCTTAATCCCATACCCTTACCTTGTCTCTCTCCAGTGATAACCACTAGTTTATTCTCTGTGTCTGTTTCTGTTTTGTTACATACATTCATTTGTTTCACTTTTTAGATTTCATATATAAGTGATAAAGTAGAGAATGGGTCTTTATCTGATATTTCACTAAGCATAATACTCTCTAGGTCCATCCAAGCTTTTGCAAATGAGAGAATCTCATTCTTTTTTATGGCTGAGTAATATTGCATTATATATAGATATAGACATACACACATACACACACACACACACACACACACACACCACATCTTCTTTATCCAATCATCTGTTGATGGACATTTGGATGCTTCCATATCTTGGCCTTTGTAAATAATGCTGTGAACATTGGGGTGCATATATATTTTCAAAACAGTGTTTTCATTTTTTTTCCAGTTATATACCCAGGAGTAGAATTGCTAGATCATATGGTAGTGCTATTTTTATTTTATTTATTTATTTATTGTTTTTTTGATGTCTGATCTTATTATTTGTTACTTTAGAACATCTCATTTTTGACTAGACTCAGACTTAGAAGTAGAAGCTCTCAGAGAGGACAGCCTTGACTCTTGGCAGTCTGTTCCTGGCATTTTTCTTTGGCCTCCTTCAATCTCTTGGCCAAAAGTTTAGTATATTCTGTAGCCTTTTCCTTATTTTTCTTAGTTGCTGTTCCTTCAGAGCAATATGCCAATGTTTTTGTTGCAGAACACGTGGAGTAACAAGATGCTGAATCCTGGGTACTTTTGTCCTAGGTGTCTTACCTTGTTTGTTTATGAGCTTTCTCACAAGATACTGGCAGACATCGTCTTCTTTAGAGAGATTGAAAAGCTTGCAGATTCTGCTAGCTCTTTTGGGCCCCAGATAACGAGGCACAGTAGTATCAGTGAGTCCAGGAATATCCTTCTCCCCTTTTTTTATGGTGACCCAGTTGAACACTCAGATTGGCATCCACAATGCAACCCTGTACAGATTTGCACTTTCTTTCTTCAGTCCTCCTTGGTCTGTAACAGGAATGCCCATTACTCAGTAGCAGGCGGACTTGGTCGTGGATCAAGACACCTGCTTCCTGGTGAAACCTTGTTTGTCATTCCCACCACTGATTCAAACCACATAACACTTCCATTCTTTAGCCAGAACATCAGTAGCAACTTCTGTGGCCATACCTTTCTCATAAAAGGTACGATGTTTTCATTCATTGTCCACTTCAATGAGTTTCTGACAACCAGTGGCTTGGAAAGAGATATTCACCTTTGTCCTGAAGCAGCTAATGGCCTCCATATCACCGTGAAGAAGAGTGGTAGTACTATTTTCAGTTTGAGGAACCTCCATACTGTTTTCCATAGCGGCTGCACCAATTTACATTCCCACCAACAGTGTACAAGAGTTCCCTTTTCTCTACATCCTAGCCAACATTTATTTGTAGATTTTTGATGATAGCCATTCTGATAGGTGTGAGGTGATATCTCACTGTGGTTTACATTTCTCTGATGATTAATGGTGTTAAGCATGTTTTCATGTGCCTGTTGGCCATCTGTATGTCTTCTTTGGAAAAATGTCTATTCAGGGCTTCTGCTTTTATATATATATATATATATATATATATATATATATATATATATATATATACAGTTCTATGAGCTGTTTATATATTTTGGATATTAACCCCTTATCAGTAATATCATTTGCAAATATTTTATCCCATTAAGAATGTTGTCTTTTCATTTTGTCAATGATTTCTTTTGCTGTGTAAAAGCTTTTAAGTTTAATTAGGTCCCATTTATTTATTTTTGCTATTATTTCTTTTGATTTAAAAAAACATTGTTATGATTTATATTAATGAGTGTTCTGCCTATGTTCTCTTTTAGGAGTTTTATGGTTTCAGGTCTTACAGTTAAGTCTTTAATCCATTCTGAGCTTATTTTTGTATATGATGTGAGGAAATGGCCTAATTCGTTTCCATGTATCTGTTCAGTTTTTCCAGTACCACTTATTGAAGAGACTGCCTTTTCTTCATTATATATTCTTTTCTTTTATTTATTTATTTTTGTCTGCATTGGGTCTTCGTTGCTGTGCACAGGCTTTCTCTAGTTGTGGCCAGTGGGGGCTGCTTTTCGTTGCAGTGCACAGGCTTCTCATTATGGTGGCTTCTCTTGCTGCGAAGCATGGGCTCTAGGCACATGGGCTTCAGTAGTTGTAGCATGTGGGCTCAGTAGTTGTGGTGCACAGGCTTAGTTGCTCCGTGGCATGTGGGATCTACCTGGACCAGGGCTCGAACCCATACCCCCTGCATTGGCAGGCAGATTATTAACCACTGTGCCAGGGAAGTCCCTCTCCATTGTATATTCTTGCCTCCTTTTTAGTAAATTAACTGGCCATAGGTGCATGGGTTTATTTCTGGACTCTCTATTCAGTTCCCTCAATCTGAGTCTGTTTTTGTGCCAGTACTATATTGTTTTGATTACTGTAGCTTTGTAGTATCGTCTTAAGTAGGGAATTTGATACCTCCAGCTTTGTTCTTTTTTTTCAAGATTGCTTTGGCAATTCTGGGTCTTTTGTGGTTCCATATCAATTTTAAGATTATTTGTTATAGTTCTGTGAAAAATGTCATGGATATTTTGATAGGGATTGTGTTAAATCTGTAGATTGATTTGGGTAGTATACACAGCTTAACAATATTAACGATTTTCTTAATTTACTTATCACCTAAGCACACACACACACACACACATACAAATTTCACATATATGGCATCATAGAAATATGTAGGAGGTTTCTGAGAAGTTTCTTTACTTTTTATTTTTTTCTTTCCTTTTTCTCAAAAATATTGTCCTAAACCACACATACACTCAATAATAGACATAAGGTTATGTTTCATATTTATATATCATCATAAACATATAGAAAATTATAAAATATACACATTTGTAACCACATGCTTTCAGAAATGTATTATTGTAGGAATTAAACTTTTTGGCACTCAATCATTATGTAAATACTTTAAAGTCATTTGACATAATTTTAATTGCTTCTTCTGAATGCTTTTATAAAGTATGCAAAATCAATTATGCCAAAATTTGTCTCAATTCACATTGTTGCCTTCTTTTGCCATTACAGTGTTCCAGCACACATGTATATCCATTAATGCTTCTATTTCATTTTTTTTTTTAAATCACAGGAGCAGGCTTGATGAATACAAGAGAAAATGCATCTCTAAATTTTGATATTGTGGTACAATTTGCATTTGCCTTAACAATGAATAAAAGCACCCTACATATACCTATGAAAGTCTGATGGTGGTGAAACAATTTAGCAACTTTACTAAATTTTAATTTCTCTACTTTGCAAATAGGGCAACCGCTTGGTATCTAACACCCATTGTTGCTGGTTTGCATTCTTGCCCTAAAGCACCAACTGGACTTTATACTACTCTATTAGCCTTTGATGGCAGGGTGGAGAGCAGGGAGAGAGAGATAGACAGACAAACAGAGACAGAGACAGAGACAGAGAGGGAGGGAATGAGTTTAAGAAACTGGCTTATGCTATTGTGGAGTTCAGCAAGTCCAGAATCTGCAGTGTAGGCTAGCAGGCTGGGGACCTAGGGAAGAGTTGATGCGACAGTCTGAGTTGGAAGAAAGTATGCTGGTAGAATTCTCTTTTCTTCAGAGGAGGTCAGTCTTTTTCTATTAAGTACTTCAACTTATTTGATGAGGTCCATTCACATTATGAAGTATAATCTGCTTTACCCAAAATCTACTGATTTAAATGTTAATTTCATCTAAACAATACTTCACAGAAATATCTGGAATAATATTTGACCAACTATCTGAGTACAGTGGAGAGCCAGGATGACAACTAAGTTTAACCACAACAACTATGTATATGATTTCATCTTCCTACACACAAGGAAACTGAGACCCAGTACTGTCAAAATGCTGTGTTAAATCAAAAACAGACATTTTACATTTAACTAATTTTGTAGCTGAAACCACTAGTTTTCCCCCAGAGTATTTTCTTCCCTTCTTTCTTAGAAAGAGAATTCTGGAATTATTTGGATACATGGCCATTTGGAATAAACACTGTATTTCCAAGACTTACTTAGAAATAGTTGTAGTCATGTGACTAAGATCTAGCCAATGGAATGAAAGAATATTTATCAGCTGTCTTTTCCAAGAAGTATCTTTAATAGGAATGGGTGTGTTCTTCAGTTTTCTTTTATCACAATTGAATCTGGAGTAAATTAACATGCTAAGTATGGCAGACCAGGTAGATACTAGTAAACTGGCTTCCTTTATAAAAGCTTTAGACTGCTGTCACATTCAATTTGCTTGAGGAAGAAAGATGTTTCTATGTTGATTAAGTCACTATTGTATTAGGCTTTTTATTACTAACAGGTAAATAGTACACTTGTTTTAGATAAACTCTGGTGGCTGATCACAATGTGCCTTTCTATGTTCTATACAAATCTTTCTACTTACATAGAATGGCCCACTAACTCATTGTCAAATAAAATTATTTTTCAATGATATTTTTTCCATGCTACCAATTATCTGGCATGACTTTCCAATTAATTATGAACATATTTCACTTCCATTAATTAAGGAAATATAAAATTTTAAGGTACATTTACAAATCAATGATCTACATGATATACTGACACATTGTGGGAGAGTCCTAGAAGTTTCTCAGTTATTTAGACAAAATATCAAATAGCTTAAGACCTTTATCACTTTTAAACAAGGATTTTTTCTAATTCTGCTTACTCATGATTTTGTTTTTTAAAAAAACAATCAAAACAGTAAAGTTAAAGCCATTGCAATCCTTTTGTTCTAATAATATTACAGATTTTTATAAAATCAGTGTTTTTATGATGCTGGAGTAATATATCCATTCAATTATTCTTTCAAACATTCATTCATTTATCCAGCTATTTATTCTATGAAAGAATTGACAAGAATTGACTGAATACCAGCTCTGAGGATAAAAGTACACATAAGGCACAGGGTCTGATTTCAAGCTTCTGGTAATCTTTGAAGAAAAAAAAAGATATTTATCATGCCATGTATCAGATACATGAAAGGAATAAGTATAGGATATTCATGTTGCTAACTTAATGTTGGTTTTAATAATTCTCTCTGTTGATGTCCTCCCATGAGAAGTAGAAACCTGGAGCTGTGAATATTGATTTCTCAATGCCTGGAGTTTTTCTTCTTTAGAATTGCTGAGAAACTAAGAGAAGAATGGAGAGTCATTTGGACATAGATTAATGGACACCTGTTTAACGTGGATCCACAGGGACTTTCAAAATTTCTTTCAAAATTTCTTTCAAAATTTCTTTCAAAATTTCTTCAAAATTTCTCTGGTCATTATATGACTAGCACCAATATCTCAAGAAGCTTGGCACTCATTTTTTTTTCCTTTAAACAACACTTTTGTGGTAAGAATGAATCCCTAGGGGTGTATAAAGTGTCAGTTGTTTGTATTCAAAGAATACTCTTCTCAGACTGCAGTGGTAAATATTACTCTTTCTTTCTTAAGTAACTCATGTTGTCTGAGTCTAGGAAGAAATAACATAGACACGGTTTGTCAATATATCTCAGAAGAAAATATCACAGATGTGTCCCATCCTTTTCAAGTTCAACCTGTACCCCCACTGGATTTATCAATATTTCATGTTGATAAAAACAAACGGGGCGAGGATGAGATTTGATCAGATTTGATGAGTCTTAAAGGAGGAAACAGAACTTAGCAGTATCTGATAAAACTGTTAAATGGCTGAAAATAACCATAAGATATTCTGAAACCTTTACAGGCACACTTCTGCAGTTTTCATGATGTTATGGGTGGTAAGTAGAGGTACATAAATGTGAATCATTTTACTCATTTGTTTAGGAAATGTAAAATGATTAATTTAGTCAAGTAAAGAAACTTTTCATTCCGTAAATGTAGGTAGCCTTTGTCTTGAAGTTATGGATTATTGAGTAATTAGAAGAATCCATGGGTATTTATGAGTGAGATTTTTTTTAATTTATAAAAAATATCTCCAGACTTGGACAACAAAAAACCCTTGCTCAGAAGAGAAGCAAAACAGAGTGCATAGCTGAAAGAATTCAAGAAGTCAGGGAGAATTGGAAAAAGACTAAGCAAATATTATAAAGAGATGCAGGAGTAAAAGAAAAGGACATATTTAGACTTATGACCTTAATATTTTCAAGTAGAGAGAAAGCAGAAAACCTTTCATCAGAAATCAAGATTATTGTCTGACGTACTTCACTTAGTATGATCATCTCTAGTTGTATCCATGTTGCTGCAAACGGCATTATTTCATTCCTTTTTATGTCTGAGTGATACTCCATTGTATATATGTACCAGATCTTCATCCATTCATCTGTTGATGGACATTTAGGTTGCTTCCATACCTTGTTTCCAGTGTTGCTATTAACACTGGAGTGCATGTATCTTTTTGAATTAGAATTTTCATATTTTCCAGATATATGCCCAGGAGTGGGATTGCTGGATCATATGTTTATTTTCAGTTTTTTAAGGAACCTCCATACTGTTTTCCATAGTCACTGAACCAACAGTGACATTCCCACCAACAGTGTAGGATGGTTCCCTTTTCTCCACACCCTCTCCAGCACTTATTATTTGTAGACTTTTTGATGATGGCCGTTCTGACCTGTGTGAGGTAGTACCTCACTGTATTTTTTATTTGCATTTCTCTAATAATTAAAGATGTCGAGCATCTTTTCATGTGCCTGTGGGCCATCTGTATGTCTTCTTTGAAGAAATGTCTACTTAGGTCTTCTGCCTGTTTTTTTCTTGTGTTTTTTTGGGTTTTTGTTATTGAGCTGTATAAGCTGTTTGTATATTTTGGAAATTAATTCCTTGTGGGTCACAGGTCACATCATTTGCAAATATTTTCTTCCATTCCACAGTTTGTCTTTTTGTTTTGTTTATGTTTTCCTTTGATGTACAAAAGTTTTAAGTTTACATAGGTCCCATTTGTTTATTTTTGCTTTCATTAATCTAGGAGAGAGATCCCCCAAAAAATATTGCTGTGATATATGTAAAAGAGTGTTCTGCCTATATTTTCCTCTAGGAATTTTATAGTATCTGGTCTTATACTTAGGTCTTTAATCCATTTTGAATTTATTTCTGTACATGGTGTTACAGAATGTTCTAACTTCATTATTTTACATGTAGCTGTCCAGTACCCAGTACCATTTATTGAAGCGACTGTATTTTCTCCCTTGCATATTTTTGCCTCCTTTGTCATAGATTAAGTCAGATTGAGAAAGACAAATATCATATTATATCACTTTTATGTGGAATCTTTAAAAATGATACAAATGAATTTACTTACAAAACAGAAATAGATTCACAGACATAGAAAACAAACTTATGATTACTAAAGGGAAAAGGGTGTCAGGATAAATTAGGAATTGGGGATTAACAGATATACACTACTATATATAAAATAAACAACAAGGACCTACTGTAAAGCACAGGGAACTACATTGAATATTTTATAATAACCTATAATGGAAAAGAATGTGAAAAACAATAAAAATATAAATATATAAATTGATTCAGTTTTCTGTACACCTGAAACATTATAAATCAACTATACATCATTTTTTTTAATTTTAAATAAAATAAAGCAGCTAATGGATGACCATTCTTGATGCTCCTAGTCAAAAATTACAACATGACAGTTACAGCCTGAACGTATAGATGACAAACAACTCTCTAACTTACCTTCATCTAATATGAACTGCCATGTTGTTTTTGGTTTATGGAATCTAAACCTCTTCTTAAAGTTGATGCTACCTGACTCCAGTCCCCAGATCTGTCAAGTCCTGGACCTTGTCTCTCAGCCTGATGTTCTTTTAAACTAAAAATACTAGAGCTAATTATAAATTACCATTGGTTCTCAGTTTTAAACATATCTCTTTTAATCATATGCTTGAGTTATTGATAAATTCATGGCCTAAAGTAGGACCAGCCTATTTTTCTACTGTTTCTCTTATAATCATCTTCTAGAAAATAGTCTTCTATTTAATCTCAAAACCTGGGCTTGGAGTCTTTATGTTAGCTGAAAGACTTGTCTGATGCCAACTTTTTGCCTGCCTATATTTCTATGGATTATTCCCAAATTTCCATTATATTCATTCACAAGTAATCTGATGAACTTTAAAAATATTGAAATGATTAAACCATAACTTGATGGCTTTACAAATTCATTGTATAACATTTTTTCTACTTGAAACTTCTCTTAAGTTTTTAATTGCATGTGTACCCCCAATTAATTAAAATAAATAATATGGTAGCCAACCCACAGAACTGTGAGAAAAGTATACATATTTTTGTGTTAAGACACTGAGTTTTGGGATGGCTTGTTATGTGATAATAGATAACTGCTGCATAAACAGATGAACTAATGCAGAAATGGGCTGCTGCCATAACCAAAATTTAAACTATGTGGCTTGAATTTGATATAAAGCAACAAGCTCAGTCTGATAATGCAATACAGAAACTGTTAGAAAAGCTTGGAAAATGACAACTTACATTTGTAATAGTGAAATAATTGAAAAATGTTGTCTGTGATGACTTGGAACATAAAAACATGCATATAATATTCTTGTAAATGGTATAAGATTATTACCAGGTAAAAATTTAGAAGTATCATTGGCTTTTTAAAACTATCAATGGTAATATACAAGAAAGATATTAACTAAACTCAAATATTAGAGTTTGCAGAAATAATTTAGAGAGAATATAAATGATCCAAAACTTTCTGATTTAGAAAATAACACTTGGTTATCAATTCCAGGCTCTCAAGTTTCAAAAGATTTTTAGACCAAGAGATAGCCTCAAGGTCAAAAGAAAATTTAAGATGCAGGCAAGAACCAATGATTAAGACTACTGAGTAACTTAAATTGATGCCTAGTACACTCCCTCAACTAGACAAAAAGTCTTCTAAGAATCTTAAGAACATTGTCTTGCAGCAGCCTGAAATTTCCAAAGTTTATAGATACCTACCTCAATTATGAGTGTGATGATTGAGGAAAGCAAAGGAACACAAGTCATGTTTATGGGAAACCCACAGGATCTTTAAGAAAGTTGTATTGGTGAAAGTGATGCCAACTTGGACTAAAAAGGTTCAAATGCAAAACTTTTTTAAAAAGGGTCTTTCAGTCCCTACCATGCTATGAAAAGGAAGTAGGTTAAGAAAGACACTAAGCTACACACATGACATATTTTATAGAAAAAAAAAGTTAGATCATTGGCCAGATATCCCCAGATAACAATGGACCAGATGCTACTTTAGGGCAGAATACAGGCCAAATCAAGAAATATTTGATAACTTCAGATTTGGGAGCACTTTTCGGCTGCCACATTGCTATGGAACAGTGATTGCCATGTACCTACCATTTTTTCCATTTTCAAATGTGAGTGTTTATATGACTGTTACTCTGTCCTTACATAATCATTGTATGTTGGTTGCATTATAAGTCAATGAGAGACTCATCTGAGAAACCATCTCTGCATACAATTTTAAAGCATGAGATTCTGAACTCATTATCTGATGTCATGATTGAATGAGATATTTGGGAGTGTTAGGAGTTAATATATGTATTTTTATATTGGAGGGGACATAAATCAACTGGAAGAAAATTACTGTAGATTGCTCACATTAATATGTTCTCCTTTTTATTAAAGTATAAGTAATAATACTCCTTTTTATGTGTATATACCTTGATAGTTTCCTGCCACAATGACACTTATACAATATGTCTTCAGACTTCTTTGGCCAATGGAATACAAGAAGTCAAGCCAGTGAATTTTTAAAAATATTTATACATATGGGCTTACCCCCTTTTGCTGTTTTTGGTATCATATGACTGCTATATGAAGAATTTTCAACTAGTCTGCTGTATGATTAGAGACATGTAACTCAATTTCATCTGTTATGTCATCCAACAACAGCCTGCCAACTTCCAGATAAGTGATTAAATCCATCCTACATTATCTAGCTATCTGCTGACATAATAGATTGTTTCAGTCACATCAGCAAGTTCAAGCAAGTTTAGTTGAGCTAGTTCAAACATAAAGTATCAATAACTCAACCCACAGAATCTTGAGATAAATGAATGATTTTTAAGAGCCTGTATTTTTCAGTGTTTTGTTGTAAGCCAAAGTTAACTGATAGAAATAACTGGACATGTTTCATAATATATTTTGAACTAGATAATAAAGATTTATCCAATGCAATTGACCTGAAAACACAAATCATTTTATAGGAACCCTTGTATTATATTAATATTGATAAGATGCAGAATAATAAAATAGAATCAGTAGAAGAAAATAGAGAAAGGAAATAATTATTTCAGATTTTCACACTGAAAAGGAGATACATTTTAAGAAGATAGTTGCATACCATAAGGTGTGGAATTTGTAGGATAATAGTATAGATTAACCAATTACAAGGACACTGAACATTTAAAAATTATTTTCTAAGGGATTTTTAGATTTGAAGCAATTTTACGAGAGATAAACTCAGTACGAAAATATGAACAAGTTGTGTAGTGCAATATGTCCAAAAGTTTAGTGATAAAATCAGTCAATTTTGTCTTAGAAGTAACTACTATGTCACTACCATACGCAAGAATTCATTCTCGGTAATGAAGGTACAAACATACAATCACTTTCCTTAATGAGCCTAGTGTCTACTAGGTGATTAGAAAATATATTTAGGAGATATTTAGCTCAAAAAAAGGCTATATAATTATTATTTGTTTCTTTGATTATTATAAAATAAATAATATCATACAAGATTTGAAGTCAGTGACATTACATTAGTCAGTGACTAATATACAGTGACAGTCTGGAGTCTCATTGTTAACAAGAACCTGAGCATGCAACAGAATAACATTATGACTTTTAATATTAACATCTGGTTACTTCTCCATTAACTCTGTGTTTCAGGGAAAAAACTGTCTGAGAATTACTATACCACTAAAGCTACTTGGTCAGTTTGTTAGAGACTATATTTTATTCCTAGCATGTAAAGTGGACAAAATCTAACAAACTGGCCAAGCAGCTTTAGGTAGAGTAACTCTACTTCAGACTTGCACATTGATTTCTGAGTTTTTCAATGAAAACTGCAAATAAGAGACATAATAAAATGATCTGCTTCAAGCTGAGGGGGTTATCAATTAGGAAAAGATGGTTACAAAGTCACTATCTTTAAAAAAAAAAGTAAATAAGTTAAATCACTGATTGTGAAGGACATAATAACAGATTACCTAGATGCTACCCATTGTGTAATTCAAGGTTAACATTTTATGGGTTGGTACTTATTGGTGATCCTAGAAATCTTCTGGAAATACCATAGATAGACTAAGGCTAATTTGGAAAAAATGTTTGCATATTCTAAATCTCTCCACATCATGAAAAAAAGACATAACTGTGACTGTCTTCTATTAGGACCCAGACCTAATGAAAAATTAACTTTTGTTTTGGTTCCCAGATGATTATGAGGCAAAGATTTTATAAAGTCCATGGCCCTTTCTTCATGAACTGTTATTGCCAGTGAGTAGAGACACTTCCAATTATTTCCATGTGTTCTCCTTTCCTCAATCCAGGGACCTGATCTATCATGAGAATGCTAATTCTGACTTTATTCAGGAGAAAGTAGTTTTATCAGATTAAGCAACTATTATTTATCAAAAATTTAAATGATTTATTTATTGATATTATTTTGATGCTGCATGCTTCTAATTTTTTCAGGTAGAAGAGATGAGGCCATTGGTGGCTTCTACTATCTCTGAGGATGTCTTCTTGAAACCTCCCCTTAGTGAAAAAGCACAACTGGCAGGTGATTTAGTCATGCTCTCTTCAACTGAATCTCCTTCTTGAAATACAGGCATCAAAGAAGAGTCTGAATTTTTGTGTGACCTGATATACAGTTTGATATTTTAAACCCCATGCTTTCAGCAAGGCAAGATTTTAGCCTTATTGTATTATTCAGTATTATTCTATGATAAAATGGCCTGTTGTCTTTGTACCACACCTTCCTCCAGCCTGAGATTGTCACTGTCACCAAAGAGATAACTGCACAGATAGAACTGTTTCTACAGTTGGTTAACAAAACTTCAAGTCTTCATAGGGTCAAGGACAAAGAGTAAAAGGAGTTGGTGTACTCTCCTCCCTCTCCAGCATGAAAATTGTCACAGGCATTGAATCAACACTACCCTTACAAGAAAAGAAGGTGAAAGTGTTAGGAGCATGCCTTTTACACACTCTGGACAATGATTACCTTCTCACAGTCTGTACATAAACCTCATCAGGAACAGTTTTCTGAAGGTGCAATCTGCCTCTTTAGTAAGAAACAGCAAAAGTAACTTTCAAATGTTAAATATATGGTCATCTGGTTTTAGTGTAGTCTGGTTACAAAAAAGAAAATAACCTCTAAATGACAGTCTTATCTCTGTTAAAATAGAAAGACAATTTCCAAATAGTAAGCTTTTGTTCACCAGTATGTTATTGTGACTGTTAAAAAGATAACTTTATTTTTGGTGGTGTCAACCACTTTCTTCATATCCTGTTCTAACTCACTGGTGAATCTAACCACCTTCTTCCTGTTTCAGTAGGGCTCCCTTACTTCCTTGATATATACATTCAATTCAAAACTTTTAAATATTATTATTTTATAGTATCTTCCTGCTTGAGAATTTTGAAATTGGTGCTAAGGATTGTGTCTCTAAAAGTCAACGCTGCCATTTCTGCTGCTATTCTTCCCTTCCCCTCTTAGTTTATCTGTCACATATACCAAGTTGGTCCACCCCAACTGGTTACATCTACTACTCAAGGAAGCCTTATAACCAAGAAGACCTTTGACATTACAGACTTTACCATCAAGTATCTTTCTTGAGGTTTCAAGAAGCCAAAAATGCCTTGTGTGCCCTTTGAAATTTGTAATACATGAATAAGGGAGGAAATGTCTCCATCTCTATTTTCATTTAAGGCTCTTAGAGAGTTAATGAAGTATAGTGAGATAGATTATTTCACATAAAAATCTCTATTTATTTGTCTTTGAAACACTTTCTCTCTAGAATAGGATTTCCTGAAGTTGGTACTATTGATATTTTAGGCATAACTCTTACTGGGGTGGGGGAGTTTCCTTTGCATTGTAGATGTTTAACAGCATCCCTGAGTACTACTCTGTGGGTGTAGATAATATCCTCATCATTTATAGCAAATAAAGATATCTCCAGACATTGTCAAATATTTCCTGAGTGTCAAAAATGAGAACTACTAGTTAAGAACCACTGCTATAGAATTTGAGTATCATTACATGGAGCTAATCCATGGAACAAATCTGAGTGAAAAATATTTTCACTAAAATCACATTTCCCTCCAAATAAGATTTTATTACTAAGAAAAGTTTGCCTGAGTGATTCCTCTCTTATGGTGCCCACAGTATACCTGCCTGTCAGTGAACCTCCAAAACATGCCTGGATACACCTATTTCATATGCTGAAAAACTGGGTTTTCAACCTTGGCTTCTTCATGATGTGTTTTTTTGTCCCCATAGTCAACAAATTGCATGTAAAAAAGGCATATGATGAAATGAGCAATGATTTTAAAATTACTACTAAATGCTTAATCATCTATACTCTGTCAGAAAAATACAATAGTTCATATTGTTGAGATGACCCCAAATCTCTCCAACAAAAAAGATAAGCTTAAAAAAGTATAAATATAATGAGCTTCAGATATCCAGCAACTTGAAATTCTAAGAAATTTTGAACATTTTCTTTGCAATGTGTCTAATTTGTGTGCTGTCAAAATAATCTTCTAAATAATCATGTGAGATGAAAATAGATATGTTTCAGATATGGAATGTTTCAAAGGTATAATCAGATGATCAGTCAGACGTGAAAAAAATAAGTTTGGAACATTCTGTTCCCTTCATTTTTTTCCTGGCAATATGTGGGTTATTTTTAAATTTTAGGTATGAATTTTGTACTGTTCTGAAAGTATGTGTGTGTATTTAAGCTTTAAGTCCTAGCCTTGGCTTTAAATGGACAATGATAGGCTTCAAACTGGGTAAATAGAATGATTTTTGGTTACACAGAAAAATTGAATTTTAAAAGGCCTAAGTAAGTTATGTCTGTTGGTCTTTTCTTTTGGAGATGTATTAGTCTTCTGTCACTTCCTGCAACTGAGTTGATTAATTTGCCCTAGGGGCAGGACAGGAATAAAGATGCAGACATAGAGAATGGACTTGAGGACACGGGGAGGGGAAAGGGTAAGCTGGGACGACGAATTGAGAGAGTGGCATGGACATATATACATTACCAAATGTAAAATAGATACCTGGTGGGAAGCAGCCACATAGCACTGCTTACAGAGATCAGCTTGGTGCTTTGTGACCACCTAGAGGCGTGGGATAGGGAGGGTGGGAGGGAGACGCAAGAGGGAGGGGATATGCAGATATATGTATATGTATAACTGATTCACTTTGTTATACAGTAGAAACTAACACAACGTTGTAAAGCAATTATACTCCAATAAAGATGTTAAAAGTAAAAGAAAAGACTGCAAACCAAAACACCTTACAGCCCTAGTAATGTCAGTGGTTCTCAAGGCTGAATCTCTGGGTGAGTTGACTCAGTATCACCTGAGAACTTTTTAGAACAGTAACTTGTCTGACTGCTTTATCCCAACAAATGCCCTCCTCCTTCCTCATCCTCATCTATTTAATGATAAAGTGTGCGTGTGGGAACCAACAATTTGTGGTTTAACAAGAATTTCCAATGCTACTAATGCATGATCAAGATTGCAAACCACTGAGTTAAGGAAACTGGAAAACTCACATAATTAATATGGTTTGGTGAAGACTAAAGACTACAGCAAATTATTAGAGAATGTGTATCCTGTTTTAAACCTGTTGTTTTCAATTTAACACTCTGCTAGTTCAAAAAATAAAAAAAAAAAACAACTTTCTGTAGGATAAATTCTGCCTATTCTACCTACATGCTGCCAGTTTTTAAGGCTTTTAAACCTATGCTGTTCTTTTTTAACTCACAGACTCATTTTATACTAATAATTATGTCACTTTTCCTACTTTCTCGGTTTTAATTTTATGTATCACCTGAACCATGTCGTTCAGGTCCTAACTTCATGAATTAGCTATTTTTAGAAAGTGTTATGTAATGTGATCTAAAATATTTATTCAAGAATTAAAAAGTCACTTTTTATATCTGTAAATACTCCTGTATTATAGTCATCAAATAACATGATAAAATATTTTAAAAATCAATTGAATTAGAAAAACACCAACTATTCAGTGCTTGATGGGTTATTTTGACCCTCAGCAAAGAAATAGAAAAAGTCAACTGCAACTCTGATATTTAAAAATAGCTAATCTTCTAGCAGTTCTGATTTTTTAAAATTTTATTTCAATTGTTCTTATGGTTAGTGGTGCTAAAATTTTTATATTGAATTTTAACATGATTTTATTTTCTATACTTAAAGAGTTATTTTCACTCCATAGAAAATAGGAACTAGAGGTTTCTTGCAAGTCTTTGCAGGTATTCTGGTATTTTTTAATGGCATTTTCTTAACTAGGTGATTAGAACAATGGCACATTAATGAATTACTCATAGAGTGATTGGTCAAGGTCACTGGAGCAAAATTTTATAAATCTAAACCTTGTTTTTTTTTTTTCCCAGAATGCAATAAAATCTAGTTTATAATAAATGAAATATGTGAACTCAACCTCAGGGATATAAAAAGTCAGCTGAAAGCCCTGGTTTATGTGGTAAGTTTCCTGCATGTGAAATGTCAGGGATGATTTTTAGACTTATACTCGGTTATATTGCTTCAAAAGTTAATTTATTTAAATATTTCCTTTAATGCCAACATTTTTGGATGATAAAAATAATTAAAGGATGAGACTGCTATTATTCACTTGATACTGTAAAAAATTTAAGTACCCACAAAGTATAGACATACCAGAATTTGAACTTCTAACCTTTCACAATATTATCTGAACATCTTGTTTTCTAAGCTGTGCAGGGGTTTTGTTTTGGTTTGGTTTGGTTTTAATAAGAACGTGGGGTTTTGTGTGTGTGTATGTGCTGAGAACACTTAAGGATCTAGTCTCTTGGCAAATTTCAGGTATACAATATTGTTAACTATGATCACCATGTTATACATTAGATCCTTAGAACATACTCAATTTCTAAATGAAAGTTTGTACCTTTTCTCTCCCCATTTCTCCCACATCCCAAGTCCTGGCAACTACCATTATATTCTCTGGTTCTGAGTTCAAATTTTTTAAATTATCAGATATTAGTTTTTAGATTATTATTTAAATTTTAGATCTCACACCTAAGTGATATATATATATATATATATATATATATAAATTGGAAAAAAGTATCTTGACTCAAAATTAAATTTCTAAAAATCAGTTTTCCAAAAAATAAAATAAGATAAAAAATCATTTTTCCTAGAAAAAAGCTTACTTTAATTATTAATTTTAAAGTGCTTAAACCAAAAACATACAAGTCTTTTCATTTTAAAATGTTATGCTTCTGACAGTTTTGAGTTTATATTTTTGTGTTTTAAACTTTGGATAAGAAAATTATTCAAATCAGTAAATAGGTGTATGTGTGTGTGTGTGTGTGTGTGTGTGTGTGTGTGTGTGTGTGTGTGTGTGTGTATGTGACCCAGGTAAATCATTTGACTATTTTTATATGAGGATTTTGCTCTTTTACTTACTGAATCATGTATTCTTTATATATTCTGAAATAATTCCTTTCTCATAAATGTCTTCTTTCAAACCCATGATTTGTTTTGAGAAGCTAAAGATTTTGCTTTTAATGAACTTTATTGTGTCAATCATTTTCTTTTTGATTAGTGCTTTTCTTCTCTTTTGAAGAAATCATCTTCTATCTCAAGTCATATAGATAATCTATCTCCTCTTTTATCTTTTAACCTTTCAAATTTAGCTATATGATGTTCCTGGGCTTGATTTTGATGTATGCTATGAAGTAGGAGTTTAAGTTTATTTTTATTTTACTTTTCAAGTAATTAAGCATCTTTATGAAAAAAATCCTTCATTTCTTCAGGGCACTGCAGTGGCATGCATATAACAACATAGATGCAGGTACATTTTTAAACTTCCTATTCAGTTTTGATGGTCAATTTATACAAATATCAGACTAGTGTCTTCTTTATATTTTACAGTTTTAAGACCTCATCTTCTTCAAGATGTCCTTGAGTCTTCTTGTACTTCTGCATTATATATATATATATATATATATATATATATATATATATATATATATTAGTATATGCTTATCAACTTTTGCTAGGAAAAAAATACCTGGAAATTGTATTAGTATTGTTTCCAATCTATATCAATTTGGGGAGAATTACCAGCTTTCCAATAATGAGTCTTATATACATAGTATATTCCTCCAATTACATGTAAAGATTTTTTCAGTAATATTTTATATGTTTTATTGCCAGGTATAAATATAGAGGTAAATATTTCATTGGGATTATTCCTAGCTATATATTATGTAATGCTAATATAAATGAAGTTTTTTTGAAATGCCATTTTCTAATTTCTCATTGCTAGATATTGAAATAATTGTTTTTCTATATTGACCTTGTATACTACAACATTGTGGAATTTACCTCCTAGTTACATATTTATCTATAAATTTCTTTTACACTTTGTTTTATAATTGTGTCACCTGCAAGTATTTCTTCCTTTCTAGTTTTTATATATTTTATTGCTTTTTTCTTCCTCATTATATTACACAAATCCTCTACTACATAGTTGAATAGGAGCAAGTAGAGCATACATTCTTATTTCATTCCTAACCTTAAGGAAAATGTTTTCAATATCTCCTCTTTACAACTGATTTTAAGGTAGTTATTCTTTATCAGATTAAGGAAGTTTCTTAATATTTGTAGGTGGTTAAATATTTTATCATACCTAATTTTATCAAAAGTTTTTTTTTGCATACTTTGAGATTATCATATTATTTTTTTCCTTTTTATTTTTTTAATGTGGCAATTACATTGCCTGATTTGCAAATATTAAACCCATCTCATTTTTCCACAGGAGGAAGAAACTTTGTTATATATATTGATCATTTAATGAATTGCTGGATTTCATTTCCTAATTTCATTTCATTTGAGATTTTTGTGTCTGTGTGAAACATTTGCCTGTAATTTGCCTCTCTTTTGTATGTTATATGGTGTGTGAAAATTATGTGGAAGTATTTTTTTCTATTATCAGGAAGAGTGCCATTTCCTTTATTTCTAGTTATTTTTATTGTTTCTCTATTTTCATTTATTCATGTCATTTCATGTTGTCTGATATTTTGTGATAAGAGTTTGAATAACCACTCACAGTTTTGACTTCTTTGAAAAATTTCATATGATTCATCAAATTTGTTTACTTCTAATTAGTTAGATTGTGAAAGACTTTTTTTCATCCTCAGGTAAAAAAAAAAGCCCTCTAATTAGTTGTTGGATTCAAGTCATTAATCCATTGAATCTAAACATAGAATTCATGGAATGAATTCTATGTGTACTGTGGATGACAGTGCATTTCATATATATTGTCACAGTCAATTTAATATGAGTGCAACATATATTTGAATTGAAAATTTTATAATTTCAAATTCTTCCATAAAAATTTCCCATTGTGGATGATAATGATTACCATGCTCCTAAAACTGGGTGTGTAGAAGATCTCTTTTGACCCTTCATAATTTCTTTATGTTTCTTAGTTCTGACTATCATTGTGCCTTCTTTCAAAAACTAGATTTTATGCTTAACAGCAATTCTAATTTTTTTTCCTAATTGTTTCTTTTTTTATTGAGGTATAGTTGATGTGCAATATTATATAAGCTTCAGGTTTGTGACATCGTGATTTACAATTTTAAATGTTATATTCTATTTATAGCTATTATAAAATAGTATAAAATATTGGCTATATTTCCTGTGTTGTACAATATATCCTTGTAGCTTGCTTATTTTATACATAGTAGTTTGTACTTCTTGATCCTCTACCCTTATCTTGACCCTCCCCTCTTCCCCCAGTAACCAGTAACTTGTTCTCTATATCTGTTAGTCTGTTTCTTTTTGTTTATATTCACCAGTTTGTTTTAATTTTTCGATTCCACAATAAGTGATGTCATACAGTATTTGTCTTTCTCTGAGTTATTTAACTTAGCATAATACACTCTAAGTCTATCCATGTGGTTACAAATGGTAAAATTTCATTCTTTTTTATGACTGAGTAGTATTCCATTCTATATATATACAACAACTTCTTTATACATTCATCTGTTGATGGGCACATAGGTTGCATCCAAATCCTGACAATGGTAAACAATGTTGCAATGAATATTGAGGTTCATGTATCTTTTCAAATTAGTGTTTTGTTTTGTTTTGGTTTTTTTCAGATATATAGCTAGGAGTGGAATTGCTGAGTCATATGGTAGTTCTATTTTTAGCTTTTTGAGGAAACTCCATACTGTCTTCTATATTGGCTACACCAATTTACATTCCCATCAAGAGTCTATGAGAGTTCCCTTTTTTCTACATTCTAGCCCATGTTGGTTATTTGTGTTCTTTTTGATGATGACCATTCTGAAAGGTGTGTGGTGATATCTCATTGTGGTTTTGATTTGCATTTCTCTGAGGATTAACAATGGTGAGTATATTTTCATGTGCTATTTGGTCATCTGTATGTCTTCTTTGGAAAAATGTCTATTCAGGTCTTCTGCCCATTTTTCAATTGAGCTTTATGTTTTTTTGCCTTTGAGTTTTATGAGCTATTTATATATTTTGGGAATGAACACCTTCTCTGTCATATCATTTGCAAATATCTTCTCCCATTCAGCAGGTTGTCTTTTCATTTTGTCAGTGGTTTTCTTTGCTATGCAAAAGCTTTTAAGTTTACCTAGGTCTCATTTGTTTAGTTTTGCTTTAATTTTCTTTGCTTAAGAGAGAGACCCAAAAAATATTATATGATTTATGTCAAAGAGTGCTCCCCCTATGTTTTCCTTTAGGAGTGTTATGGTTTCTGGTCTTCCTGTAGGTCTTTAATCCATTTTGAGTTTTTTTTTTGTATATAGTATGAGGAAATGTTCTAATCACATTCTTTTACATGTAGCTGTCCAGTTTTCCCAGCACCAATTATTGAAAGGACTGTCTTCTCTATTGTAGATTTTTGTTTTTGTCATAGATTAATTGACCCTAAATGTATGGGTTCATTTCTGGGCTCTCTATTCTGTTCCTTTAATCTGTATGTCTGTTTTTGATTGCTGTAGCTTTGCAGTATTGTCTGAAGTCAAGAAACATGATTCCTCTAGCTCTGTTCTTCTTTTTCAAGATTCTTTGGCTATTCAGGGGCTTTTATGCTTCTCTACAAACTAGGACTATTTGTTCTCTTTCTGTGAAAAATGTCCTTGGTATTTTGATAGGGATTGCAATGAATCTGTAGATTGCCCTGGGTAATATGGTCATTTTAACAACATTAATTCTTCTAATCCATGATTAGAAGTTTCCATCTGCTTGTGTAGTCTTCAATTTCTTCCATCAATGACACTAATGAGAAATTGTAGGTAACACAAACAGATGGAAAGATACACCATGTTCTTGTTGTTTCATTATTTTAGGTGAATTCTATCTTTTACACTGTGCATTACCTGTCTCCGTTGATTTTATATTATGTCTTATTCACACATTTTTGCACTCCATATCTTGTTATTATGAGCATATTAGGTCCATGTTAATGACTCATCCAATACCCTTCTGGAAGGATTTCTGCCTTTACTAGGATGGCCATGCATTGATGTTTGGTCAGGAGTGTCCAAGTTTATAACTCTTGTCTTGAAATTATTTTTAATATCTCTCCTTCATGGTCTTAAAATTACCAATAGTTCCCATTTACATCCTTAAAAATGACTTAGTTTCAACAATACATTGCATGATCACACTAAGTATGCCCACTTCTAGAATGTACACTAGTAGATTATATTAGATCTTTTCATCATTTCCTTCACTGGTGAATTTCTTTACTTATTAACTACATTAAAAATGATGAAAGAAACACAAATTACTCCATTTTATCTTCTGAATATCCTTATTTCCTTGTTTTTCCACCGTATTCACATACTGATGGTCAATACTGATCATGCAAAATTGCTTCCTCAAGCTGTTCACACTGAAAGCTTCTAAACTCTGGATGCTATTGAACGTCATAAAACATTGTATATTCAGCCCTCCCCATCTGTGGATTCTGCATCCATGGATACAACCAATCACAGATCAAAAATATTTGAGGCACCCAGGGAAGATGGCAGAAGAGTAAGACGTGGAGATCACCTTCCTCCCCACAGATACACCAGAAATACATCCACACGTGGAACAACTCCTACAGAACACCTACTGAAGGCTGGCAGAAGACCTCAGACCTCCCAAAAGTCAAGAAACTCCCCACGTACCTGGATAGGGCAAAAGAAAAAAACAGAGACAAAAGAATAGGGATGGCACCTGCACCAGTGGGAGGGAGCTGTGAAGGAGGAAAAGTTTCCACACACTAGGAAGCCCCTTCGTGGGCGGAGACTGTGGGAGGCGGAGGGGGGAGCTTCGAAGCCGCGGAGGAGTGCACAGCAACAGGGGTGCGGAGGGCAAAGAGGGGAGATTCCCGCACAGAGGATCGGTGCCGACCGGCACTCACCAGCCCAAGAGGCTTGTCTGCTCACCCGCCGGGACGGGCGGGGCTGCGAGCTGAGGCTTGGGTTTCAGTTTCAGTCGCAGCGCAGGGAGAGGACTGGGGTTGGCGGCTTGAACATAGCCTGAAGGGGTTAGTGCACCACGGCTAGCTGGGAGGGAGTCCGGGGAAAAGTCTGCACCTGCCGAAGAGGCAAGAGACTTTTTCTTCCCTCTTTGTTTCCTGGTGCGCGAGGAGAGGGGTTTAAGAGCATTGCTTAAAGGAACTCCAGAGACGGGCGCAAGCTGCGGCTAAAAGCGTGGACCCCAGAGATGGGCAGGAGCCGCTAAGACTGCTGCTGCCGCCACCAAGGGGCCTGTGTGCGAGCACAGGTCACTATCCACACCCCTCTTCCGCGGAGCCTGTGCAGCCCGCCACTGCCAGGTTCCCGGGATCCAGGGACAACTTCCCAAGGAGAACGCACGGTGGGCCTCAAGTTGGTGCAACGTCACGCCGGCCTCTGCCGCTGCAGGCCCGACCCGCATGCACTGCCCCTCCCTCCCTCCCGGCCTGAGTGCGCCAGAGTCTCCGAATCAGCGGCTCATTTAACCCCGTCCTGTCTGAGCAAAAAACAGATGCCCACCAGCGACCTACACGCAGATGCAGGGCCAAATCCAAATCGCAGCCCCTGTGAGCTGTGAGAACAAAGAAGAGAAAGGGAAATCTCTCCCAGCAGACTCAGAAGCAGTGGATTAAAGCTCCACAATCAACTTGATGCACCCTGCATCTGTGGAATACATGAATAGACAACGAGTCATCCCAAATTGAGGAGGTGGGCTTGGAGAGCAGGATCTATGATTTTTTTCCCTTTTCCTCTTTTTGTGAATGTGTATGTATATTTTCTGTGTGAGATCTTGTCTGTATAGTTTTGCTTCCACCACTTGTCCTAGGGTTCTATCCGTCCATGTTTTTTTTTTAATTTTTTTTCTTAACAATTAATTTTAATAACGTCATTATACTTTACCTTCGTTCTTTCTTTCTTTCTTTCCTTCCTTCCTTCCCTCCTTTAGACAACGAATCATCCCAAATTGAGGAGATTTTGTCTATATAGCTTTGCTCCCAACATTTGTCCTAAGGTTCTATCCATCCCTTTTTTTTTCTAAATAAGTATTTTTTAATTCAATAACTTTATTATACTTTATTTTATTTTACTGTATCTTCTTTCTTTCTGTCTTTTTTCTTTCTTTCCCTCCTTCCTTCCTCCCTTCCTCCCTCCCTTTCTTTCCTTCTTTCTTCCTTCCTTCCTTCCTTCCTTCCTTCCTTCCTTCCTTCCTTCCTTCCTTCCTTCCTTCCTTCCCTCCCTCCTTTCTTTCTTTCTTTCTTTCTTTCTTTCTTTCTTTCTTTCTTTCTTTCTTTCTTTCTTTCTTTCTTTCTTTCTTTCTTTCTTCATAATTCTACTAATTCTCTCTACTTTTTCTCTTTTATTCTGAGCCTTGTGGATGAAAGGCTCTTGGTGCTCCAGCCAGGAGTCAGGGCTCTGCCTCTGAGGTAGGAGAACCAACTTCAGGACACTGGTCAACAAGAGACCTCCCAGCTCCACATAATGGCGAAAATCTCCCAGAGACCTCCATCTTAACACCAGCACCCAGCTTCACTCAACGACCAGCAAGCTACAGTGCTGGACAACCTATGCCGAACAACTAGCAAAACAGGAACACAACCCCACCCATTAGCAGAGAGGCTGCCTAAAATCATAATAAGACCACAGACACCCCAAAACACACCACCAGACGTGAACCTGCCCACTAGAGAGACAAGATCCAGTCTCATCCACCACAACACAGGCACTAGTCTCCTCCACCAGGAAGCCTACACAACCCACTGAACAACATTAGCCACTGGAGACAGACATCAAAGACGGCGGGAACTACGAACCTGCAGCCTGCAAAAAGGAGACCCCAAACACAGTAAGATAAGCAAAATTAGAAGACAGAAAAACACACAGCAGATAAAGGAGCAAGATAAAAATGCACCAGACCTAACAAATGAAGAGGAAATAGGCAGTCTACCTGAAAAAGAATTCAGAATAATGATAGTAAGGATGATCCGAAAACTTGGAAATAGAATGGACAAAATGCAAGAAACAGTTAACAAGGACTTAGAAGAAATAAAGATGAAACAAGCAACGATGAACAACACAATAAATGAAATTAAAAGTACTCTAGATGGGATCAATAGCAGAATAACTGAGGCAGAAGAACGGATAAGTGACCTGGAAGATAAAATAGTGGAAATAACTACTGCAGAGCAGAATAAAGAAAAAAGAATGAAAAGAACTGAGGACAGTCTCAGAGGCCTCTGGGACAACATTAAACGCACCAACATTCGACTTATAGGGTTTCCAGAAGAAGAAGAGAAAAAGAAAGGGACTGAGAAAATATTTGAAGAGATTATAGTTGAAAATTTCCCTAATATGGAAAAGGAAATAGTTAATCAATTCCAGGAAGCACAGAGAGTACCATACAGGATAAATACAAGGAGAAATACGCCAAGACACATATTAATCAAACTGTCAAAAATTAAATACAAAGAAAGCATATTAAAAGCAGCCAGGAAAAAAACAACAAATAACACACAAGGGAATCCCCATAAGGTTAACAGCTGATCTCTCAGCAGAAACCCTACAAGCCAGAAGGGAGTGGCAGGACATACTGAAATGATGAAGGAGAAAAACCTGCAGCCAAGACTACTCTACCCAGCAAGGATCTCATTCAGATTTGATGGAGAAATCAAAACCTTTACAGACAAGCAAAAGCTGAGAGAGTTCAGCACCACCAAACCAGCTTTACAACAAATGCTAAAGGATCTTCTCTAGGCAAGAAACACAAGAGAAGGAAAAGACCTATAATAACGAACCCAAAACAATTTAGAAAATGGGAATAGGAACATACATATCGATAATTACCTTAAATGTAAATGGACTAAATGCTCCCACCAAAAGACACAGATTAGCTGAACGGATACAAAAACAAGACCCTTATATATGCTGTCTACAAGAGACTCGCTTCAGACCTAGAGACACATACAGACTGAAAGTAAGGGTATGGAAAAAGATATTCCATGCAAATGGAAACCAAAAGAATGCTGGAGTAGCAATTCTCATATCAGAAAAAATAGACTTTAAAGTAAAGACTATTAAAAGAGACAAAGAAGGACACTACATAATGATCAAGGGATTGATCCAAGAAGAATATATAACAGTTGTAAATATTTATGCACCCAACATACGAGCACCTCAATACATAAGGCAAATACTAACAGCCATAAAAGGGGAAATTGACAGTAACACATTCATAGTAGGGGACTTAAACACCCCACTTTCACCCATGGACCGATCATCCAAAATGAAAATAAATAAGGAAACACAAGCTTTAAATGATACATTAAACAAGATGGACTTAATTGATATTTATAGGACACTCCATCCAAAAACAACAGAATACACATTTTTCTCAAGTGCTCATGGAACATTCTCCAGGATAAATCATATCCTGGGTCACAAATCAAGCCTTGGTAAATTTAAGAAAATTGAAATTGTACCAAGCATCTTTTCCGACCACAATGCCATGAGACTAGATAACAATTACAGGAAAAGATCTGTAAAAAATACAAACACATGGAGGCTAAACAATACACTACTTAATAATGAAGTGATCACTGAAGAAATCAGAGAGGAAATAAAAAAAAAAACCTAGAAACAAATGACAATGGAGACACAACGACCCAAAACCTATGGGATGCAGCAAAAGCAGTTTTAAGGGGAAAGTTTATAGAAATACAAGCCCACGTTAAGAAGCAGGAAACATCTCGAATAAACAACCTAACCTTGCACCTCAAGCAATTAGAGAAAGAAGAAGAAGAACAACAAAAAAAACCCCAAAGCTAGCAGAAGGAAAGAAACCATAAAAATCAGATCAGAAATAAATGAAAAAGAAATGAAGGAAACAATAGCAAAGATCAATAAAACTAAAAGCTGGTTCTTTGTACAGATAAACAAAATAGATAAAGCACTAGCCAGCTCATAAAGAAAAATGGGAGAAGACTCAAATCAGTAGAATTAGAAATGAAAAAGGAGAAGTAACAACGGACACTACAGAAATAAAAAAGATCATGAGAGATTACTACAAGCAACTCTATGCCAATAAAATGGACAATCTGGAAGAAATGGACAAATTCTTAGAAATGCACAACCTGCCAAGACTGAATCAGGAAGAAATAGAGAATATGAACAGACCAATCACAAACACTGAAATTGAAACTGTGATTAAAAATCTTCCAACAAACAAAAGCCCAGGACCAGATGGCTCCACAGGCGAATTCTATCAAACATTTAGAGAAGAGCTAACACCTATCCTTCTCACAATCTTCCAAAATATAGCAGAGGGAGGAACACTCCCAAATTCCTTCTACGAGGCCACCATCAGCTTGATACCAAAACCAGACAAGGATGTCACAAAGAAAGAAAACTACAGGCCAATATCACTGATGAACATAGATGCAAAAATCCTCAACAAAATACTAGTAAACAGAATCCAACAGCACATTAAAAGGATCATACACCATGATCAAGTGGGGTTTATTCCTGGAATGCAAGGATTCTTCAATATATGCAAATCTATCAATGTGATAAACCATATTAACAAATTGAAGGAGAAAAACTATATGATCATCTCAATAGATGCAGAGAAAGCTTTTGACAAAATTCAACACCCATTTATGATAAAAACCCTGCAGAAAGTAGGCATAGAGGGAACTTTCCTCAACATAATAAAGGCCATATATGACAAGCCCACAGCAAACATCATCCTCAATGGTGAAAAACTAAAAGCATTTCCACTAAGATCAGGAACAAGACAAGGTTGCCCACTCTCACCACTCTTACTCAACAAAGTTTTGGAAGTTTTAGCCACAGCAATCAGAGAAGAAAAGGAAATAAAAGGAATCCAAATTGGAAAAGAAGAAGTAAAGGTGCCACTGTTTGCACATGACATGATCCTATACATAGAGAATCCTAAAGATGCTACCAGAAAACTACTAGAGCTAATCAATGAATTTGGTAAAGTAGCAGGATACAAAATTAATGCACAGAAATCTCTGGCATTCCTATATACTAATGATGAAAAATCTGAAATTGAAATCAAGAAAACACTCCCATTTACCATTGCAACAAAAAGAATAAAATATCTAGGAATAAACCTACCTAAGGAGACAAAGGACCTGTATGCAGAAAATTATAAGACACTGATGAAAGAAATTAAAGGTGATACAAATAGATGGAGAGATATACCATGTCCTTGGATTGGAAGAATCAACATTGTGAAAATGACTCTACTACCCAAAGCAATCTATAGATTCAATGCAATACCTATCAAACTTCCACTGGCATTTTTCACAGAACTAGAACAAAAAATTTCGCAATTTGTATGGAAACACAAAAGACCCCAAATAGCCCAAGCAATCTTGAGAATGAAAAAAGGAGCTGGAGGAATCAGGCTCCCTGACTTCAGACTGTACTACAAACCTACAGTAATCAAGACAGTATGGTACTGGCACAAAAACAGAAAGATAGATCAATGGAACATGATAGAAAGCCCAGAGATAAACCCATGCACATATGGACACCTTATCTTTGATAAAGGTGGCAGGAATGTACAGTGGAGAAAGGACAGCCTCTTCAATAAGTGGTGCTGGGAAAACTGGACAGATACATGTAAAAGTATGAGATTAGATCAGTCCCTAACACCATACACAAAAATAAGCTCAAAATGGATTAAAGACCTAAATGTAAGGCCAGAAACTATCAAACTCTTAGAGGAAAACATAGGCAGAACACTCTATGACGTAAATCACAGCAAGATCCTTACTGACCCACTTCCTAGAATAACGGAAATAAAAACAAAAATAAACAAATGGGACCTAATGAAACTTCAAAGCTTTTGCACAGCAAAGGAAACCATAAACAAGACCAAAAGACAACACTCAGAATGGGAGAAAATATTTGCAAATGAAGCAACTGACAAAGGATTAATCTCCAAAATTTACAAGCAGCTCATGCAGCTCAATAACAAAAAAACAAACAAACCTATCCAAAAATGGGCAGAAGACCTAAATAGACATTTCTCCAAAGAAGATATACAGACTGCCAACAAACACATGAAAGAATGCTCGACATCATTAATCATTACAGAAATGCAAATCAAAACTACAATGAGATATCATCTCACACCAGTCAGAATGGCCATCATCAAAAAATCTAGAAACAATAAATGCTGGAGAGGGTGTGGAGAAAAGGGAACCCTCTTGCACTGCTGGTGGGAATGTGAATTGGTTCAGCCACTATGTAGAACAGTATGGAGGTTCCTTAGAAAACTACAAATAGAACTACCATATGACCCAGCAATCCCACTACTGGGCATATACCCTGAGAAAACCAAAATTCACAAATAGTCATGTACCAAAATGTTCATTGCAGCTCTATTTACAATAGCCCAGAGATGGAAACAACCTAAGTGCCCATCATCAGATGAATGGATAAAGAAGATGTGGCACATATATACAATGGAATATTACTCAGCCATAAAAAGAAATGAAATTGAGCTATTTGTAATGAGGTGGATAGACCTAGAGTCTGTCATACAGAGTGAAGTAAGTCAGAAAGAGAAAGGCAAATACCGTATGTTAACACATATATATGGAATTTAAGAAGAATAAAAAATGTCATGAAGAACCTAGGGGTAAGACAGGAATAAAGACACAGACCTACTGGAGAACGGACTTGAGGATATGGGGAGGGGGAAGGGTGAGCTGTGACAGGGCGAGAGAGAGTCATGGACATATACACACTAACAAATGTAAGGTAGATAGCTAGTGGGAAGCAGCCGCATGACACAGCGATATCGGCTCGGTGCTTTGTGACCACCTGGAGGGGTGGGATAGGGAGGGTGGGAGGGAGGGAGACACAAGAGGGAAGAGATATGGGAACATATGTATAACTGATTCACTTTGTTATAAAGCAGAAACTAACACACCATTTTAAAGCAATTATACCCCAATAAAGATGTTAAAAAATATATTTGAAAAAAAATTCCATTAAATTTCAAAAAGCAAAACTCAAATTTCCTTCATACCAACAAATATTTACATACATTTACATTGCATTAAGTATTGTAAGTGTTCTAGAGATGATTAAAAGTATACTAGAGGATGTGCGTAGTTTACATGAAAATCTATGCCGTTTTATATAAGGGACATAAGCATCTGTGGATTCTGCTATCCACAGAGGGTCCTAGAAACAATCACCCATAGATACTGAGGGACAACTATAGATTGTTACCATCATAAATTCTAATTATGCAAAAACGGTTGTGCTCTCAGGAATGCACTGTTGTCCCTTTTTTACCCAGGTTCAGACATCTCTCCTATTCTCTTCAGTAGCTCTTTCATATCTACACTAAACTACACAGATCATCAGACTGGCTTCTCACATCTGAGAGACACTGACTACCCCTGCAGTCATAGAGATGTAGCAAATCTATGATCTCCTTTATAGCCACTTACTTAGTGATACACATAATTTTACACTGCAAGAGTCTTGTCACTTTAGAAGAAATATATATTATACTTCCACTTATTATTTGCAAGCATGTCATTCTCCCTGTCTTAATAACAATTCAAAGTCTGAACATACTGAAAAATCATCAACTCCTGGATTCATGAGAGATGAGAATACAAGGCAAATCACTGCTCCCATGTTTGAAGATATAGACAGGTGAACATAAGGAGTCACGACTTACTGGAAACAAGACTCACAACTACAATCATCCATGGTAACTGGTGTTGGAGTAGGAAAATAGGAACTATAATTGATGAATTGTTGGAGACTCAATATGAACAATTTTGAGAGTTAAAATTCTCAGGGGCATCCTAGTCATAAAGGGGTCCCCACACTTTTGTAAGTTTTACCATATTGAGCTCCACCAAGTTACCACAGTAAATATTAGAGGGGAAAAGAAAAAACAAAGCAAAACAAAAAAACCTTGTGGGGCTTCCCTGATGGTGCAGTGGTTGAGTCTGCCTGCCAATGCAGGGGACACGGGTTCATGCTCCGGTCTGGGAAGATCATGCCACTGAGTGGCTGGGCCCATGAGCCATGGCCACTGAGCCTCCGCATCTGGAGCCTGTGCTCCACGATGGGAGAGGCCAAAAAAAAAAAAATCCTTGTGCTTCTGAAGGGAGCAGGAAGCAAAGAGGCCAATTTAAAACATATTTAAAATACACCATAGAGCTCTGTTTTTCATGAGGTATTTCCTCAGGAATAATTAACCAGAGTCTAACTTGCCAAGATATTATCAGAGCCTAAATTACCTGAGGAAAGAGAAATACCCAACTAGACTCAGCTCTAGTCTTCCAAGTAAGAGAAGGAAAATACATAACTCCAGTCAACTCTAGCCATTCTATCACATCTAAGAGGGAGAAAAAAACTGAGAAGGATTGTAAAGTTCACCTTCCAGAGTCATAGGCTAATTAAAAGTTTGAGACCCAATCATTAAACTATAGACCACTTCCCCTCCTCAACACCTAACCACCACATTACTAAAGGCCTCTATATACACAAGTTGCATTTACCTGGTACATTATATCTGGATATTGAAAAATAATTACAAGGCATAAAAAGGCAAAAACACAGCTTAAGGAGACAGAGCAAGTATCAGAAACAGAAATAACAGGGATGCTGGAATAATCAGACCAAGATTTCAAAACAACTGTGATTAATAAGCTAAGGACTCTAATGGATAAAGTAGACAGCATGCAACAAGAGATGGGCAATGTAAACAGAGATAAAAATCTTATTAAAGAACCAGAAAGAAATGCTAGTGGTCAAAAATACTGTAACAAAAATGAAGAATGCCTTTGATCATCTTATTAGTAGACTGGACATGGATGAGGAAAGAATCTCTGAAACTGAGAATATCTCAATAGAATTCTACAAAATTGAAAATCAAAGAGAATAAAGACTGTAAAAAAAGTGAGAACAGAATATTTGAGAACTGTGGGACAGCTACAAAATGTGTAACATATGTGTATAGGAATATCAATCAGGAGAAGTAAAAGAGAAAGAAAAGGAAGAAATAGCTGAAGCAAAAATGAGAATTTTCTCAAATTAAGGCCAGAAACCAAACAACAGATTGGGCAGCTCAGAGAACACCAAGAAAACAACATGTAGGCATATCATTTTCAATCTACAAAAATTAAAAATAAAGATACAATCCTGAAAGAAGCCAGAGGAAAATAATACCTTACCTATAGGGGAGCAAATATAAGAATTATGTCCAACTTCTCCTTGGAAACTATGCAAATAAAAAGAGAGTGGAGGGAAATATTTAAAGTGTTCAGAGGAAAAAAAAAGAAGAAAACATCAACATAAAATTCTGTAATTTGCAAAATTATCCTTCAAAGGTTAAAAAGGAAATAAAGTATACTCTCAAACACACAAAAATTGAGAGAATTTGTTGCCAGTAGACCTGCCTTGAAAAAAATGTTAAATAATTTTTTTTTGGAAGAAGAAAATAATTTGTGTTAGAAGCTCACATTTTAAACACTAAAGAGAATGGAGGAAAGAATAAAAAGTAAAATAAAACTTTCATGCTCTTATTCTTAATTTAACTGATAACAGTTTCTTCAATATAATATTAGCAACAATCAATTCAATTCTGCATATATATTATGTGTGTGTATACATATACACATATAGATATATATACATACCTACTTATGTATACAAATATATAAGTAAAATGAATGACAGCAATGATACAAGGGACGAAGTGTAAGATTATTTTGTTATTTTTAAGTACTTACACGTCCCTTGAAGAGGTAGAGTGTTATTTAAAAGTGGACTTGAAGTAGTTGTAAATGTCTATTGCAAGTGTAGGACAACATTTAAAAAGTAAAAACAAAACAAAACAAAAAACAGAAATATAACTGAAACTGATATGCCAAGAGAGGAAAGAAAATGGAATGATATAAAATGCTTAATTAAAAAGACAAAAGGCAGAGTTTTTTCAAGATGGTGGAGGAGTAGGAGAATGTGGAGTTTATCTCTCTTCACAAATGCATCAAGAATATATCTACTGATGGAACACTTCTCACAGAGCACCAGCTGAACATTAGCAGAAGACCTTGGATACCAGAAAGGACAGGAAAGATCCCCATGTAACCAGGTAAGATGAAAGAAAGAACAAGAACAAGGGAAAAATAAGAGGAGAGGAAGCAAGACAGGACCTGTGCCCCTGTGGGGGGAGCTGAGGAAGAGGTGAAGTTCCTGCAACTGGGAAAGTCCCTTCACCAATGGGGAAATCACTTGGGACAGAAGGGGAGCATCTGAGGCTGTTGGATGAGGGTGAAACAGCTGGTCTGGGGCAGACAGGAAAGAGTATGACCTACACAGATGGTCTGTGCCATGGCCCTGTACATCTCAGACTGGGACATGTGTTAACTGGTGTGCACGAAGGCAGGGAGCTGGAATGTGGGGATTGGAGAGCAAACCTAGGGAGAACACTGCAATTGGCTGCACAGAGACAGCCTGAGGGAATGGGAGAGAGGTAATCCACAACCAGGAAGGCTTATGGAGGAAACCCAGACTGCCACAGAAGCAAGGCACTACTGTTCAGTGATGTGCATGGGTAGAGCCACCATTGCAGCCTCTATCTCTCCACATGCCAGTCCCTGCCCCTCTAGGCACTAGGAAAGGGCCCCACCAAGGCTAGTTCTCGTGCATCTGCTGCCAGACACTAGGAAAAGCCCCTACCAGGACTGGCCTTCTTGTTCCTGCTGCCAAGACCTAGGAAATGTCCAAGCCAAGGCTGGCACACATGTGCCTGTCACTAGGCACTAGGAAAAGCCCCTACTGGGGCTGGCGTTCTTATGCCTGCTGCCGGGCACTAGGAAAGGTCACTTCCAGGGCTGATCCTCTCACAACAGCTGCCAAGCTCTAGGAAAGACTCCCACTAGGGCTGGATCTCTCATACCTGTGGCCACTGGCTTCCCCACACACCTCCTTACCAGCAGTGCTAGATCTCTCATAGCTGCCAACCCCCACACCATGAACCTGTAACCACTGGAGCTACCATGACCCTGGCAGCCATGCCCCCTCTGCACCCTGTCCTAACTGGAGCAGATCCGAGTGCTCCAGGGAAGCCTTGGGAGTAGATCCCTGAGGGTGGCCCACATGCAGAGGTGGGGCTAAAACCACAGCAGAGCCCCAGGGGCAGACAACTAAGGAAGAAGAATGAAAATCTATCTGTGCAGCTGCAAAAGCTGCAGATTAAATCCCCGTGACTGGCTTGGTAAACCCTGCATAAGTGGAATATCTGAATGGACAACTAGTGTTCCCACAATTGAGACTCATCTATGGGGACAAGTACATGAGAGAGTTGGGCCAGGTCAGAATCTGAGCTGCCTCCACAGTGTCCACAGTGGGTCCAGAGACCTACCTAGAGGTATTGGAGGACCTCCTGGGGAGGTGGAGGTTGGCTGTGACTCACTGTGGGGGCAAGGACACTGACACTCCAGGAAAATATTATTATTACTTTTTAATGTTTTTTTCTGTTTTATTATTTTTTATTTTTTTTAATTAAAAAACTTTATATTTTTCTTTCTATTTTTTTCTTTTTCTTTTTTTACTTCACTTTTTGCTGTTTTGTGTTTTTTCCTTGTTTTGTTATGGTTTGTTTTTAATTATTTTTATTGTTTTAGTGTTTGCTTTATGTGTTCTATGCTTATTTTAGTTTGCATTCAGCTTTTGTTTTGTTTCTGTTTTTTTTTTTAATTTAGTTTATAATTGTTTGATTTCATTTCTGAGTACTTTTATTTGTCTGCTTATTACCTTGTATTTTTTTCTTTGTTTTTTGCTTGGTTTTTTGTATGTGTGTGTGTTTCTTTGTTAGTTTTTGTTTTGTTTGTTTGGTTTTGCTTTTAACATTTATCTTGAGTTTTACTGTTCTGTTCATTTGTTTTCTTTTTTTCCTTTTTTAAACTGTTGTTACTGTTTGTTTGTTTTTGTGTTTGCTCTTTGTCTTTGGTTGTATTAGTCTGTTTGTTTTCTCCCCCCCTTACTTTTCTTATTTATTTATTTTTGCCATACCATGCGACTTGTGAGGTTTTTGTTCCACAGCCAGGGATCAGGCCTCAGCCACTGGGGTTGGAGTGCCAAGTCCAGGATGCTGGAACACCAGAGAATTCCTGGCCCCAGGGAATATTAATTGGCAAGAGTTGTCCAGGATGTCTCCATCTCAACTCCAAGACCTGGCCTCACCCAACTGCCTGTAGGCTCCAGTGCTGGATGCCTCATGCCAAACAACAAGCAGGACAGGAACACAAACTCATGCATCAGCAGACAGGCCACCTAAAGACATACTAAGCTCACAGACACTCTAAAACACACCACCTGACATGGCACTACCCATCAGAAGGACATGATCCAGCTGCACCCACCAGAGCAGAGGCACCAGCCTCCCTCCTACCAGAGACCACCTCACCTACCAGGGGTAGATACCAGAAGCAAGAGGAAAAATAACCCTGCAGCCTGCAGAAAGAAGACCTCAAACACAGTAAGTTAGAAAAATGAGAACAATGAAATATGTTGTAGATGAAGGAGCAAGGTAAAAATGCACAAGACCAAATAAATGAACAGGAAATAGGCAATCTACCTGGAAAAGAATTCAGAGTAATGACTGTAAAGATGATACAAAATCTCAGAAACAGAATGGAGCCACAGAATGGATTGAGAAAATACAAAAAATGTTTGACAAAGACCTAGAAGAACTAAAAAACAAAGAAGCAGTGATGAACAACACAAGAACTGAAAGGAAAAATACACTAGAAGGAATCAATAGCAGGATAACAGAAGCAGAAGAACATATAAGTGAGCAAGAAGATAGAATGGTGGAAATAACTGCTGCAGAGAAGAATAAAGAAAAAAAAAAGAAAAGAAATGAGGACAGTTTCAGAGACCTCTGGGACAAAAATAAGTCCACCAGCATTCAAATTATAGGGGTCCCAGCAGAAGAAGAGAAAGAGAAAGGGTCTGAAAATATTTGAAGAGATTATAGTTGAAAAATTCCCTAACATGGAGAAGGAAATAGCCACCCAAGTAAGGAAGTGCAGGGAGTGCCATACAGAATAAACCCAAGGAGAAACATGCTGAGACACATATTAATCTAACTAACAAAAACTAAATACAAAGAAAAAATATTAAAAGTAGCAAGGGAAAAGCAAAAAATAGCATGCAAAGGAATACCCATAAGGCTATCAGCTGATTTTTAAGCAGGAACTCTGCAGGCAAGAATGGAGTGGCAGGATATATTTAAAGTGATAAAAGGGAAAAACCAACAAACAAGATTACTCTATCCTTCAAGGATCTCATTCAGATTTGACAGAGAGATCAAAAGCTTTACAAACAAGCAAAAGCTAAGAAGATTCCACACTACCCAACCAGCTTTACAACAAATACTAAAGGAACTTCTCTGGGCGAGAAACATAAGAGAAGAAAAAGGACCTACAAAAACAAACCCAAAACAATGAAGAAAATGGGAATAGGAACATACGTATTGATAATTACCTTAAAGGTAAATGGATTAAATGCTCCAACCAAAAGACACAGACTGGCTGAATGGATACAAAATTAAAAGATCCATATATATGCTGTCTAGAAGAGACCCACTTCAGACCTAGGGGCACATACAGACTAAAAGTGAGGAGATGGAAAAAGGTATTCCATGCAAATGGAAGTCAAAAGAAAGCTGGAGTAGCAATACTCATATCAGATAAAATAGACTTTAAAAATAAAGACTGTTAAAAGAGGCAAGGAAGGACATTATATAATGAACAAGGATCAATCCAAGAAGAAGATATAACAATTGTAAATATTTATGTACACAACATAGGAGCACCACAATACATAAGGCAAATGTTAACAGCCATAAAAGGGGAAATTGACAAGAACACAAAAATAGTGGGGAACTTTAGCACCCCATTTACACCAATGGACAGATCATCCAGACAGAAAATTAGTAAGGAAACACAAGCCTTAAATGACACATTAGATCAGATAGATTTAATTGATATTTATAAGACATTCCATCCAAAAGAAGCAGAATACAATTTCTTTTCAAGTGCACATGGAACATTTTCTAGGACAGATCACATCTTGGGTCATGAATCAAGCCTTGGTAAATTTAAGAAATTTGAAATTGTATCAAGCATCTTTTCCAGCCACAACACTGTGAGATTAGAAATCAATTACAGAAAAAAAAACAACTGCAAAAAACACAAATACATGGAGGCTAAACAATATGCAACTAAATATCCAAGAGATCTGAAGAAATCAAAGAGGAAATATTAAAAAATGCCTAGAAACAAATGACAAGAAAAACGCAACAACCCAAAACCTATGGGATGTAGCAAAAGCAGTTCTAAGAGGAAAGTTTACGCCAATACAATCCTTCCTCAGGAAACAAGAAAAATCTCAAATAAACAACCTCATCTTACACTTAAATCAACTAGAGAAAAAACAAACAAACAAAAAACCCCCAAAGTTAGTAGAAGCAAAGAAATCATAAAAATCAGACAAAGCAGAAATAATGAAATAGAAATGAAGAAAACAATAGTAAAGATCAATAAAACTAAAAGGTAGTTCTTAGAGAAGATAAGAAAGATTGATAAAACTTTAGCGAGACTCATCAAGAAAAAGAGGGAGAGGACTTAAATCAAGAAAATTAGAAATGAAAAGGGAGAATTTACAACAGACTCTGTAAAAAAACAAAGCATTATAAGAAACTACTAAAGCAACTATATGCAATAAAATGGACAACCTGGAAGAAATGGACAAATTCTCAGAAAAGTACAACCTTCCAAGACTGAACCAGGAAGAAATAGAAAATATGAACAGACCAATCACAAGCACTGAAATTGAAACTGTGATTAAAAATCTTCCAACAAACAGAAGTCCAGGACCAGATGGCCTCACAAGTGAATTCTATCAAACATGTAGGGAAGAACTAACAACTATCCTTTTCAAACTCCTCCAAAAATTTGCAGAGACAGCAACACTCCAAACTCATTCTACAAGGCCACCATCACAATGATACCAAAACCAGACAAAGATATCACAAAGAAAGAAAAGTATAGGCCAATATCTCTGATGAACATAGATGCAAAAATCCTGAACAAAATACTAGCAAACTAAATCCAACAAAACATTAAAAGCACCATATGCCATGATCAAGTGGGATTTATCCCAGGGATGCAAGGATTCTTCAATATATGCAAATCAATTAATGTGATACACAATATTAACAAGTTGAAGAATAAAAACCATATGATCATCCCAACAGATGCAGAAAAAGCTTTTGACAAAATTCAACACGGATTTATAGTAAAAACTCTCCAGAAAGTGGGCATAGAGGGAAGCTACCTCACCATAATAAAGGCCATATATGACAAACCGTCAGCAAACATCATTCTCAATGGTGAAAAACTGAAAGCATTTCCTCTAAGATCAGGAACAAGAAAAGTCTATCCACTCTCGCCACTATTATTCAACATAATTTTGGAATTCCTAGCCACAGCAATCAGAGAAGAAAAAGAAATAAAAGGAATCCAAATTGGAAAAGAAGTGAAACTGTCACTGTTTGCAGATGACTTGATACCCTACACAGAAAATCCTAAAATGCCACCAGAAAACTACTAGAGCTAATCAATGAATTTAATAAAGTCTCAGGATACAAAATTAATACACAGAATTCTCTTTCATTCCTATACACTAAAAATGAAAAATCAGAAAGAGAAAGTAAGGAAACAATCCCATTCACCATTGCAAAGAAAGTATTAAATACTTAGGAATAAACCTACCTAAGGAGGCAAAACCTGTATGCAGAAAACTATATGATGCTGATGAAAGTAATCAAAGATGACACAAACAGATGGAGAGATATACCATGTTCTTGGATTGGAAGGATCAATATTGTGAAAATGACTATAATACCCAAAGCAATCTACAAATTCAATTCAATATGTACATTGTATCTGTATCAAATTACCAATGACTTTTTTCACAGAACTACAACAGAAAATTTTTAAATTTTTATGGAAACAAAAAGGACCCCAAACAGCTAAAGCAGTGCTGAGAATGAAAAACAGAGCTGGAGGAATCAGGCACCCTAACTTCAGACTATATTACAAAGCTACAGTAATCAAGACAGTATGGTACTGTCACACACAAAAAAAGAAATATAGATCAGTGGAACAGGATAGAAAGCTCAGAGGTAAACCCACACACATATGGTCATCTAATCTATGACAAAAGAGTCAAGAACATACAATGGAGAATAGACAGGCTCTTCAATACGTGGTCCTGGGAAAACTGGACAGCCTCATGTAAAAAAAATGAAATCAGAACACTCCCTAACACTGTACTCAAAAATAAACTAAAAATGGATTAAAGACCTAAATGTAAGGCCAGACACTATAAGATTCTTAGAGGAAAACATAGGTAGAACCCTCTTTGATATAAACCACAGCAGGATCTTTTTTGACCCATCTCCTAGAGTAATGAAAATAAAAACAAAACTTAACAAATGGGACCCAATGAAACTTAAATGCTTTTGAACAACAAAGGAATCCATAAACAAGATGAAAAGACAACCCTCCGATGGGAGAAAATATTTACAAACAAAGCAACTGACAAAGGATTAATCTCCAAAATATACAAACAACACATACAGCTCAAGATCAGAAAATCAAAGAACCCAATCAAAAAATTGGCAGACGATCTAAATAGACATTTCTCCAAAGAAGACATACAGATGGCCAAAAAGCACATGAAAAGATGCTCACCTTCGCTGATTACTAGAGAAATGCAAATCAAAACTACAGTGAGGTATCACCTCACTCCAGTCAGAATGGCCATCATTAAAAATACTACAAATAATAAATGCTGGAGAGGGTGTGGAGAAAATGGAACCCTCTTGCACTGTTGGTGGGAATGTAAATTGATACAGCCACTATGGAGAACAGTATGGAGGTTCCTTAAAAATACTAAGCATAGGACTATCACATGATCCAGCAATCCCACTACTCGGCATATACCCAGAGAAACCATATTTCAAAAAGACATATGCACCTCAATGTTCATTGCAGCACTATTTACAATAGCCAGGTAATGGAAGCAACCTAAATGTCCATCAACAGAGTAATGGATAAAGATGATGTGGTACATATGGAATATTACTATGCCATAAAAGGGATGAAATTGGGTCATTTGTAAGACGTAGATGGAACTAAAGACTGTCACACAGAATGAAATAAGTCAGAAAGAGGAAAACAAATCTCATATAATAACACATTTATGTGGAATCTAGCAAAATCGTATAGATGATCTTATTTGCAAACGAAATAGAGACACAGATGTAGAGGACAAACGTATGGACACCAAGTTGGGAAAGGAGGTTTGGGATGAATTGGGAGATTGGGATTGACATATATACACTATTAGTACTATGTATAAAATAGATAACTAATGAGAACCTACTGTATAGCACAGGGAACTCTACTCAATGCTCTGTGGTGATGTAAATGGGAAGGAAGTCCAAAAAAGAGAGGATATATGTATACTTATAACTGATTCACTTTGCTGTATACTATTAACTAACACAACATTGTAAAGCAACTATACTCCAATAAAAATTAATTTAAAAATGACAAAAGGCAAAATAAAAGAAACAGAGAAGTAGGGCAAAAAAATTGTAAAACAGTAACAAATGTGGTAAATATGAATTCAAATATCTAAATAATCATTTAGAATGTCAACTATTTAAAGACCAATTAACAGGCAGAGGTTTCTGGAGTGGATCCAAAAACAGGATCCACTTTGTGTATAAAGAAATATAAAGATTAAATGCAAAAGGATGAAGTATAATATATAATGTTAAAAGTAGTCAAAATAAAGCAGGAGGAGCTATATTAAATTCTGACAGAACGGACCTTAAAGCAAGGAAATTTCTCAGGGATCAAGTAGGGAATTACTTAAGGATAATTGTATCAGTTAAGCAAGAAACAACAATTCTTAATGTGCAAATACCTAACAACAGAGCCTCAAACTATGGGAGGCAAAAAACTGGTGGAAATTCCAGGAGAAATAGATGAATCCATTACAGCACAATACACATTCCTCTCCATCTCACATGGAATGTTCATCAAAATGACCACATTCTGGACCACAAAACATAACTTAATTATTAAAAGAAAATCATATAAGGTCTGCTATGAAAATACAATGTAATTAAACTAGAAATCAATAACCAAAATGTAAAAGGAAAATATTGAAAATTGTGGAGATTAAATAAATTAAGTTTAATAATTAATTAAATTTTAAGATAAAGTTTTAAATATTTTGAATTAAATTGAATAACAATAGGGGCCTGGATCAAGATAGCAGAGTAGGAAGATCCTAAGCTTACCCTCTCCCACAGATACAGCAAAACTAACACAGCAAATAGAAAAAACTATCTCTGAGAACAACTAGAAGAGCGGCAAAACAGATTTTCTACAACAAAGGATATAAAGAAAATACCACACTGAAAAACATAAAAGACAAGAGATATCATCTATCTAAAATCCATACTGCCTGTGTAGGACCAACAAGTGAGAGGGATAATAGAACCACAGAACTCCCCTGGAGGAGTGAGGGAAGTTGGGCTCCCCAATATTGAGTACCTGATCCAGAAAAACAAGCACGTATAATGTCTGGCTTTGAAAACCAGTGGGGTTTACATCTGGGAGAGCCTCAGTGACATAGTGAGACTCTCTTTTGAAAGGCTCATGCAAAACTCACTAGATATGAGTTCCAGTACAGAGGCAGCAAGTTGAAAAGTACCTGGGTCCTATAAGGAGGAGATTCATTGCCTGGACCTAGTGGAACATTCTCAAGGAATAGAAGCACTGGTGGGTCCTCGTTTTTGTTTTTGTTTTTTTAATCTCTCCTTCCTCCTATCTGATCCAGTGATGCCATTTCTATCACTCCATAAAACTGGCTAAACTATTGCAACCCACCCCAAAGTCCCCATGAGGACAAGACCCACCCACTCCACCTCTCTGGTTGATCTCACCAAAATGGCTTTATCCACTCCATACATCAGTCAGCCCTGACACAAACAAGCGTTCCTCAAAAGTGACTCCCATTCCAAGGATCTAACCCTGTCCCTGACCATCAACAGATGGAAAGTGAAGTGATAAAGAAAGATATTCCATGCAAATGAAAACAAAGAAAACCTGGGGTAGAAATATTTATTTGAGACAAAATGGACTTTAAAACAAAGACTGTAAAAAGAGAGAAAGAAGGGAATCATAAAATTATAAAGGGATCAATCCAACAAGAGAATATAACAGTTGCAAATATCTATGAACCCAACAGAAATACATAAAGAAAATATTAACAGGTATAAAGGAAGATATTGACAGTAAGGCAATAAAAGTTGCTGACATTACACCTATTATATCAATACATAAATCATCCAGGCATAAAATCAATACAAAATTATCAAATGTGAATGATACATTAGACCAGATGTAATAGATATATATAGAACAGTACACTGAGAAACAGTAGAATACACATTCTTTTAAAGTGCACATGGAATATTCTCCAATATAGATCTTATGCTAGGCCACAAAACAAGTCTCAGTAAGTTTAAGAAGTTTGAAATCATACAAAGCATCTTTTCTGACCACAAAAGTTAAAACTAGAAATAAATTACAAGAAAACTAGAATAGAAACACAGGGAGGTTAAACATACTACTAAACAAAAAAATAGTCAATGAAGAAATCAAAGAGGAAATCAAAAAAATACTTTGAGATAAATGAAACTGGAAACACAGTATTCCAAAGTCTATGGGATACAGCAAAAGTAGTATTAAAAGGGATGTTTACAGTGATACAGACCTACTTTAGAAAACAAGAAAAATATCAAATAAAAAATCTAAACTTACACCAAATGTAAGTAGAAAAATAAGAACAAAAAAGCCCAAAGTTAGTACATGTAAGGAATTAATAGATGAGAGTGGAAATATATAAAAGAGACTAAAAAGTATACAATAGAAAAATTCAATAAAACTAAAGACTGTTTCTTTGAAAAGATAAACAAAATTAATAAAACTTTAGCCAGATTTATCAATAAAAAGATGTCTCAAACAAATAAACTTTGAAATTAAAGGGACAAGTTACAACTGACACCACAGAAACACAAAGCATCATAAGAAGTTACTATGAACGATTATATGCCAAAAAATTGGACAACCTAGAAGAAATGGATAAGCTCTTAGAAGCCATCTTCCAAGACTGAATTATGAAGAATTAGAAAATATGAATAAAGCGAGTAGAATCAGTAAAAAAAAAAAAAAAAAAAAAATCTCCCAACAAACAAAAGACTAGGGCAAGATTGCTTCACAAGTGAATTCTACTACACTTTTAAAGAAGAGTTAAATGTTAGAGTTAAATGAGTTAAATGTAAAGATTTGCCTATCCTTAAATTATTCCAAAAACTTAAAGAGAAAGGAATGTTTACAAACTCATTCTATGAGGCCAGCATTACCCTATACCAAAGCCAGATAAAGCCATTACAGAAAAAGGAAATTACAGGCCATTATCCCTGATAAACATAAATGCAAAAATCCTCAACAAAATATTAGCAAATTGAATTCAACAATACTTTATAAGGATCATACACCATGACTAAGTGGGATTTATTCCAGATAGCAGTACTCCCAGATTGATTCACATACTGTATGTAATTCCTATCAAAGTCCCATTTGCCTATTTTTAATAAATGTACAAGGAACCCTTAAAAGCCAATGCCATCTTGAAATAGAACAGAGTTGGAGAACTCACACTTAATTTCAAAATTTACTCCAAAGCTACAATAATCAAAACTGTGTGTGGCCAGTGTAAAGATAGACATATTGATCAATGGAATAGAATTCAGACTTTAGACATGAACTCATAGATTTCTGGTCAATTGCTTTTTGTCTAGGGTGCCAAAACTATTCAACTGGGATGGTCTTTGCAGCAATGGCAATGTAACAACTGGATATTTGCATGCAAAGTAATGAAGACAGAATCCTACTTTATACCACATTTAAAAGGTAAGTCAAAATAGATCAAGTATCGAAATGTAAGGGCTAGAACAATAAAGTTCTTTGACATGAATATAGGTATAAATAAATCTTCATGACCTTGGAATAGGTACTTTTTTTTGGTACTTGTTTTTAAAATATGAAAACAAAAGCATAAGCAATAATAAAAATTGGTAAACTGAAGTTCCTCACAATTAAAATTTTTCCATGTCAAAGTACATTATCAAGAAAGATGGGGGCTTCCGTGGTGGTGCAGTGGTTGTGAGTCCGCCTGCCAATGCAGGGGACATGGGTTCGTACCCCAATCCGGGAGGATCCCACATGCCGCAGAGTGGCTGGGCCCGTGAGCCATGGCCACTGAGCCTGCACGTCTGGAGCCTGTGCTCCGCAATGGGAGAGGTCACGACAGTGAGAGGCCCATATACCACACACACACACAAAAAAAAAAAAAAAAGAAAGAAAGAAGATGGACCTCCTAATAAGAAAAACTATTTAAAAATATTTTAACAACTAAGAGTTTAGTATCTAGGATGTATAATGAATCCTTAAAACTCAGTAGTAAAAACATCAGTAACTCATTTAATAAATGGACATAAAACTTTTCTTCAAAGAAGATATACAAATGGTCAGTAAATGTGTGAAGAAATGCTCAATATCATTACTACTGGGGAAATGCAAATAAAAACCACAATAAGATACCACTTCACATCCACTAGTTTGCCTATAATAATATTTAAAATATTATTTTAAATAAAAATAAGAAATGGAGAAAAAAATAGTATTGGAGAGGATATAGAGAAATTGTAATCTTCATCTACAGATGATAGGAATGTAACATGGTGCAGCCATTTTGAAAAATAGTTTGGCTATTCCTCACATAATTAAACATAGAGTAACCATATGACCCAACATGTTCACTCCAAGATATATATCAAAGAGAAGTGAAAACATGTTTATACAAAAAATTGTGCACGAATTTCATAGAAACATTACTTCTACAAGCAGAAAAATCAAAATGTCTATCAACTGATGAAAGTATAAACAAGTCTAGTATATCCATACAATAGAATATTTACCCTTAAAAAGAAATTAAGTAATGATACATATAACAGCATGAATGCACCTTCAAAACATTATGCTAACTGAAAGAAGCCAGACACAAAAGGCCACACATGGTATGACTGCATTTATATAAAATGTCCAGAATAGGAAAAACCACAGAGACAAAAAATAGACTAGAGGTTTCCAATTGTCAGAGGAAGGAGAGAATTGCAACTGACTGTTAACAGGTCTGGGGTTTATTTTTGGGGTTGTGGAAATGTTCTTGAATTTGGTAGTGATGATGGTTGTGCAACTCTGTGAACATACAAAAATCACTAAATTGTACACTTGAAAATTGTTAAATTGGTGAATTTTATGTCATGAGAATTTTATCTCAAAAAATTCTTAAACAGAGGAAATTATTTAAAAATAAAGGTGAGGGCTTCCCTGGTGGCTCAGTGGTTGGGAGTCCACATGCCGATGCGGGGGACGCGGGTTTATGCCCCGGTCTGGGAGGATCTCACGTGCCACAGAGTGTCTGGGCCTGTGGGCCATGGCTGCTGGGCCTGTGCATCCAGAGCCTGTGCTCTGCGACAGGAGAGGCCACAGCAGTGAGAGGCCCGTGTACCGCAAAAAAATAAATAAAATAAATAAAATAAAATAAATAAAGGTGAAGCAAATAGGTTTTCTAAAACAAAAGATGAGAAAATCCACTGTCAGTAGACATTCTCTATAAGAATTACTAGAGGAGGTCTTCAGACTGTAAGAAAATAACCTCAGCTAGAAACATTAAACTATAGAAAGAAAAGAAGTCAGTGTCATGGATAAATATGTGAACAAATATGAAAGATATTGACTATTAAAAACAAATACAATAAAACATCTTGTGAGATGTAGAAGTAATGTAGAAATAAAATAATTGACCAAAAGACAAATAACCAAAGCCAAGATTGGAGCTTTAAAAATGCAATTAATTTTTAAAACTGTTTTAAAGTTCTTACTTTTGGGGAAAACAATTTAAGTACTAACTGAAGACAGACTATAGTAAGTCAAGATGCATATTCAAATACCTGGTGTGACCAATTAGGAACCATACAAAAATACAAAATTTAAAATGTGATTTAAAACTAACTGGAGAATTAAAAATGCTTAATTATGCCAAAAGAATAGAATAAAACAGAATTAAAGAATAACTAATAGGGCCTCCCTAATGGCGCAGTGGTTGAGAGTCTGCCTGTCGATGCAGGGGACACGGGTTCATGCCCCAGTCTGGGAAGATCCCACATGCCACAGAGCGGCTGGGCCCATGAGCCATGGCTGCTAAGCCTGCACATCCAGAGCCTGTGCTCCACAACGGGAGAGGCCACAACAGTGAGAGGCCCGTGTACCACAAAAAAAAAAAAAAAAAAAGAATAAATAATAGGCAACAGAAGATAAATAGAAACATGAAAGACATAAGCCAAACTACATCAGATATTAAATTACATGTAAATGGAATAAACACTCCAATTGAAGGCAAAGATTATCAATTGTAATAAAATAACAATGCATCTCTATGTTATTTGCATCTGAAATATTTCCAATATAAAGATACAAAATGATGAAATGTAAAAATATGGAGGAACATACACCATAGAAATACTAATCCTAAAATATTTGTGTAGGTCCCTTAAAATCAGGCAAATTAAATCTTAAGGCAAGACATACTACTAGACAAAAATAATGCTTTATTGTGACTTTTGTCAATTCAATTAGATGGTGAAGCAGTTCTAAATTTGTATGTACCTAAAAAAGTTTCAAAATCTAGAAGTCAAAATTTTACAAAATTAACAGGGAATAAATAGGCAAATCAGAGTTGATATTAACACACTTCTCTCAGTAACTAATAAGGACATTTTTCTTTAGATAACCTATAACATGTGTATTATAGTTTATATCGGGATTAGTCATAGTGACTTTGAATCCCCAGTACCTTGAAAATATTAGAGCCTATTACATATAATTGTTGGGAATATCAAATAAGTATGCTAGGCAGATTTCTAAGATAGTCCCATGATAGCACCCTGGTATTATACCCCTTATAATCCATAAGTGTGAGTGGGGTCCGTGACTTGCTTCTAATCAATAGAATATAGTGACAGTAATGGATGCCCCTCTTTGATTAAGCTATTTTTATGGCAGAGGAAAATGTGACATTACTCCCTTGATTAGGTTATATTTTAAGACAATGGTGATGGGATGTTTCTAGCATTATTGTTATATAAGACTCTATCTTAGAAAACAGAATTCAAGGTATTCTTTCTGTCTTAGAGGGAGTAAGTTTCTATGTCATGAGAAGGTCATATGGCAAAGAGCTGTATGTTCATCCTCAGGGACTGAGAAAGCCCTCCATCTGAAATACAGCAAGAAAACCTGTACTCGTCCCTACAACTATAGGGAAATGAATTCTGTCAATAATCTGTGGGAGCTTGGAAGGGTATCATTCCCCAGTCAACACTATAGGTGAAAACACAACCCAATAAATACATAGCCTTCTGTAAGCCTCAGTAGCAAACCCAGATAAGCTCTGCCCCAACTTCTGACCTTCAAAAACTGAAAGATAAAAAATGTTTGTTGTTTTCAGTCTTAAGCTGCTGAATGTGTGCTAATTTGTTAGCTGTAATAGAAAATGGATACAATTTAATTACTCTAGAAAATGTATTTCCTTATCCTGACTGGTAGGTAGGCACTCAATGTCATTTTAATTGTGTCTTATCAACTTCTGTTTCTCACTATCTTAAACATAAATAACACAGTATAAGCCTTCCAGTTGAAAAATGCACATCACATCTATATAGCAAGATAGGTAGTCATATACCTAAAAGAGAAAGAAGAGTGAGAAGAGACAAATAAATCAGGAAAAACAAATACATTAATAATTTTGAATTTTCTTTAAAAAATCTATCACTACCTCACAAATATTTATGATTCATGCACTTGAAGAATATAGTGAAATATTATTCTCTTCCTAGGTTATGAAGAACCTGATGACTTTTCTGAGCTCATCTTTTGTCCCTTTAAAATAGCCTCCCTTGCTCCTACCATACTAGCTTCATTTTAGCACCTTGAACCTGTTAATCGTGTTCTCTACTCAGGGCTTTTGTATCCCCTCTGGTTGGAATTTTTTTTGTTGCTAGCTTCATGGCATTCAAATCTCAGCTTAAGTTACTATCTGAAAATGGCTTTCTCCTCTCCTTATTCAAAATAGTCCTAAAATCACCATCTATCATTCTCTGTTTCATCTCTGCCTAAACATTTTTAGTGATTTTTAATTTTTTTTAAATTTTATTATTATTATTTTTTTGTGGTACGTGGGCTTCTCACTGTTGTGACCTCTCCCATTGTGGAGAACAGGCTCCGGACGCACAGGCTCAGCGGCCATGGCTCACGGGCCCAGCTGCTCCGCGGCATGTGGGATCTTCCCAGACCGGGCCACGAGCCTGTGTCCCCTGCATCAGCAGGTGGACTCTCAACCACTGTGCCACAAGGGAAGCCCTTTTTTTTATTTTTGAGAGTTTTTTTTTTTTTCCATAATCCCCTAATGGAATTTACATTGAAAGAGTAGGAACATTCTCTGTCTCATTTCTCACTATACCCCAGTACCTAGAATATATCATGACCTGTAATAGGTGTTCAGTAAATACCGTAAGAATTGGTGAATTTAAAAGAAAAACTACTAGATTTTTATTCTTCCTTTGAACTAGGCCCTTCTTAGCCTAGTTTGAAAAGACAATTCTATATTCAGAGTTATCAGTGTTTTCCATTATACTGTATTTTGTTCTATAACTTTGAATTTTCATGCTGTCTTTGTTATTAATAATTTTAAAGTAGCACTCAGAAAAATACTACTGCATTTAAAGTTTGTTTTTTAAACTCTAATAATATGTTTACGAATACTATGTATACTGCTCAAAAAGTGACTTCAAATTTATTAGACCAGGACCCAATTTTGAGAGAGTTGACAAAGAAATAGGTGTTTGATTCTACTATAGTTTAAAATATCTTTCTTGTTATTTGACTGTTGCTCATAGAGTGTTTTCATTTATTGCATTCATTTCTAACATCATGTAAGCTCTGGTACTGAATTAATTATTTGTTCTTTTATTTATCCCAGTGAATTTTATGTGATTATAAAAGATTAATTTGATCTTGTTCAAGTAAATTATGATTTTCCACAGGGTTATCTTTTAAATTATGTCCTCTGTGTTATTTGCATATTTGTATTAGAATTATTTTTAGGACTTGAGTTGTGAATTATTACTGTTTCATGCATTAAAAAATTTTATCTGTGCCACACTGAAGATGTAAATATAAATTCCTATCATGAACTATATTCAAATATGATTTTTATAAACACCTAAAGATTGAAATTATATTTAAATTAACATGAATGCTCTCCTAGCATCCAAGAACACAAGCACTCTGTTTTGACTTAGTTTTGTGATAACACAAAGAAAAGGCCTAATAATTGATAGAACTTATCTTTCTGTCCATTTTGACATACTTATATTAATAGACTAATAATATTTGACATGGACCAATGATAATGCATGCATTTGCAACATTCTGAAATAATAGAACAATCATTTATTAGATTTTGAAGTTTCAAAGTATTTAAATTACTGTGCCACACCACAGTATATCATATGGCCCATGAATACTACTTTCCTATGAAACATTGCTAAAATTTCAGGAAAAGAGATATTCTTATCTCTCTATTCCCAGGACATGGATCTTGTTTGGATCATGCCCCATACCCAGTGAGGGAAAAGAAGTTAAAGCAGCTGACCTGTGACCTATTTATTTCTCAATACTGTGGCTTCAGAGAGAGGACTAGGAGAGGTTTGATCTCAATTTTTATAAACATGATCACTGGAACTTCTGAAAAGTAGACCAATGATATGTACAAGAAAGTATGCTTTCCTATGTAATGCTTTTAGTACTGGTTTAACATTGGTTATTTCAAACAAACCTAGAAAATATTGATTTGTGAGATATGATTCCCTATAAAATGTCACATAATCTATGCTACTATTTGACGTACAAAATGGAGATATTTTATAAACTAAACATTCCATGACAATACTCTCGTCTAGAGACCTGTGTTTGGTTTAAGAACAAGAGACCTTGGGAGCTGCCTTCACTATCCCAGACATTCTCTCTGCTTTTCCTCTGTTTCTTAATTGCTTATCTTCATGAAATTATTAGTAAAACTTGATATTGAGTAAGATATTTGACTCATGTGATTCTGAGTTTATAATACTATCGAGTTTGTCAGCTCACCCAGTTTCTACTCCTAGGAACGTTGACAAGAACCCAGAGGAATCAAGTTGTGGTACCATAGCAGTCATAATCTCAGGATAGTCTCATCTATATCTGTCTATTCCAAGGGGAAAATAAGGTAGAGACATAAAAACCCAGATCACCTCACAATAGCCTTTCTTCTTTCTGCCTTTGCTCACTCCCTCAATTTCTTTCCTTCCTTCTTTCCTACAAATTTTACAGTTGTAGCTGTTTATTAGTGTGTAAGTAACATGAAAAAGGCCACATCAGAAACATTCTCATAATCAAATTACTCCCCAGAAAAATGCCTACAACTTGTATGTAACCTACTTTGAGTATCTTACACACAGGCATGTGCGCATGCACTCTCTCTCTCTCTCTCTCTCTCTCTCTCTCACACACACACACACACACACACACACATAGTAAATACGTGACTTCATTTATGTAAATAGGATCAGTCTATATTTTGTATTTATGACTTGCTATTTTTCACAATGCATTTAACAAAATGTATCAGAAATTTATTTCTCCCTTTAAATTCTCATTTTCTTTTTCTCACTAACACTTTTTCCCTCACAACTTGTCATTGGGCATAGTATTCCATAGAACACTGTAATGCTGGACCTTCTTTTATTTAATAATGCCCAAATTATTAAAATAGAAGATTGTTTCCAGTTTTCCTGTGTAACAAAAAACTGCTACAATGACCATTACTGTAAATATAAACCAGTCCTTATAACAGAAGATATTATCATAATGATAATTTTTATGTTTATTCACAAATTAATATCTACTTTTGTTGAAATTTCCTTCTCCTTAATTCCTACTCTATTCTCTATGTAATTTATATCATTAGTAGCCATTTTAAATTTTTTTAGTTTATATATTTTCCCATTTGTCATGGGATTATTTTATTTATTGAATGGTAGCACGGTAATCCATTTCTTGTTTTTTTATTCTTTAATTTTTATTGAAGTACATATGATTTACAATATTATGTTTGTTTCAGATATACAGCATAGTGATTCAGTATTTTTATAGATTATACTCCATTAAAAGTTTTACAAAATATTGGTTATGACTCCCTATGCTGTACAATATATCCTTGTGCTTATCTAATTTATACAAAGTAGTTTGTATCTCTTAATCCCATATCCCAATCTTGTACCTCCCCCTTTCCCACTCATAGCTACTAGCTTGTTTTGAATATTTGTGAATCTGTTTCTATTTTGCTATATGTATTCATTTGTTTTAGTTTTTAGATTCCACATAGAAGTGATATTGTACAGTATTTATCTTTCTCTGTCTGACTTATTTGACTCAGCATAATATTTCTAGGTCAATCCACTTGGCTACAAATGGTAGAATTTCATTCCTTTTTATAGCTGAATAATATTCCAGTGTGTGTGTGTGTGTGTGTGTGTGTGTGTGTGTGTGTGTGCGCGCGCGCCACATTGTTATCCATTCATCTGTTGATGGACACTTAGTTTGCTTCCATATCTTGGCTATTATAAATAGTGCTGCTCTGAACATTGGAGTGCATGTATCTTTCTGAATTAGTGTTTTTGGTTTTTCCAGATATATACTCAAGAGTGTAACTGCTGGATCATATAGTACTACAAAGCTGCAGTACTCAAAATAGCATGGTACTGGCACACACACAAAAAGACACAAAGATCAATGAAAGAGAATAGAGAGATCAGAAATAAATTCATAAACCTATGGTCAATGAAGTAAGACCATAGGTTTACTCTAAGACAATGAAACAAGAATATACAATGGAGAAAAGACAGTCTCTTCAATAAGTGGTGCTGGAAAAACTGGACAGCTACATGTAAAACAATGAGATTAGAACATTTCCTCACACCATATACAAAAATAAATTTAAAATGGATTAAAGACCTTAACCTGAAACCACAAAACTCCTAGAAGAGAACATAGGCAGAACACTGGGACATAAATTGCAGCAATGTTTTATTTTTGGTTTGTTTGTTTGTTTGGTTGTTTTTGGACCTGTGTCCTAAGGCAAAAGGAATAAAAGCAAAAATAAACAAATGGAACCCAATTAAACTTGAAAACTTTTGCTACTGAATGGGAGAAAATATTTGCAAATAATATGACTAAAAATATATATAAGCGTTCATAAACTCAATATGAAAACAGCAAGCAACCCAATCAAAAAATTAGCATAAGACCTGAATAGACATTTTTCCAAAGAAGATATAAAAATGGCTAACAGGCACATGAAAAGATACTCAGTATCACTAATTATTAGAGAAATGCAAATCAAAACAACGAGATATCACCTCTCAGAATGGCTATCATCAAAAAGTCTACAAATAACAAATGTTGGCAAGGATGTAGAGGGAACACTGGTACACTGTTGGTTGGGATGTAAGTTGGTGCAGTCACTACGGAAAACAGTATGGAAATGTCTCAAAAAACTAAAAAATAGAACTACCATATGAGCCAGGAATTCCATTTCTTGTTATTAATGTATCAAATTTGTTGATAATTCAATTGTTTTATACCTTTGCATGGTGTTTCATTTTACACAATTTATTAGTTCTTATGTACTCATATAAGTACATTTTTTTCTTGATAGTCTTCATTTTTATATGCTTAGGAAGGTAATTTTCACTTATATATTATAAAATTATTCTTTTCTGTTTTCTTCTATAATGTCTATAATTATATTTTCTACATATAATCAACCTGGAATTTATTTTGTATATGAATTTGGAATTTTCTTTGATTTTATTTTGCTCCAAATAAATTATGAAATATTTCATCATTATTTATTGCAGATCCATTAGCTATTCCTTAGAAATGCTGGCTATATTATATGATATCACATTTTGATTTACACTCACATTGATTTTCATATCACCTGCCAAAACACAGTATCTTGTACAAGCATGCATTTGTTGATTAGAATTTTAAACTGAAGGAATATTTTGAATGAAAATATGAAGGTCTGATAATGTGGATTACTTAATCTAAAATTGTAACTAAGCTCAATTAAGAACATCTATTAGTATAATTAGAATATTTGCTTCCATGTTATTGTTCATATTGTTTGAACTACCTAAAATATATTTCATGCCTTTTTAATACTGAACCAAATTTATGTCCTACAAAATCTTATATATATTCTACCTTTCTCTGAAGTTCACAAGAATTTGCTTGTGAATTATGATGTTATTTTCCAGCTGTTTCCATCTCCCTGGTTGGCTTTAAAACTAAGATAGTAACTTTACTTCTCTGAATCATCACAGCCCTATGATGTTAGAAATAGAATTTCGGAAAACAGAAGAGAGCTTTTTCCTCCTCTAAGCAGAGTTATTTGTCCATTTTTACCAGGACATGTAACCTAAAATTCTGTCAATAAAATGTGTTATGACTAAAATATTTTGATACCATTTTGGAATCAACAGTGTAATTTTATAGCATTATTAGCTAGAGCTAGGTATAAATATGCCAAAGTTTACAAATGGAATTGAATAATTTAAGATTCTGCCATGATTTTAGAAACATCTATTTGAATTTTTGGATATAAAAATTAATTTATGTAAACATTAACCATTGCAAATATGTGTACTGAGACCCATATTGGAAGACATCTATTTAAATAACATAATATCTAATTAGCCATGGAACTAATCTATGAATAGTTCTATTCATATAATATGAAGTTCTCATGTTGCTTTACAGTCAATAATCCACATGTAAAGCTAACAACGATTCTGATTTTTATGAAATATAGAATAATTTTGCCTGAATTTGAACTGCATATATAAATGAAATTATGCATTATGTAGTACTTGATGTGTTTTTTTTCCACTTATCATTATACTTTTATCTGTCATAATATGGGTTTTTAAGCATGGCAGTAGATCAATATTACTGCTATTTAGGAGTCCATATATACATAACACATTTTATTTATTCTTGTATTAATGGACATTTGATTGTTCTTAATTTTTAGCAATTATGACTATGTATAAATTTATTAAGTTTTTTATAGAATAGTTTTCTTAACATCTATGCATTTTTCAATATGTATGTTATAGTATAATTGATTTTTTAAATATAACATTCAGATAGAATGAGAAAGAAGTGATAACTCAAATTTAAAGCTTATATTTAAGAAGTATCCTTCATCTCTTTTGGGTTCTAAGAAGCAAATTTTGTCATCTTACTACCAGAGACACCATTAATTTATTCTTGAAATTACACACATATTGTAAAACCACTTTTCTTTGCAGTTTTACTCAATCAAGAAGTTTTTAAAAATGTATTTAAATGTATAAAACAATAACTAGGAAGAGAATAAAGGCATTGGGAAAAAACCAGATCAGCATAGTATATAACATTTACTTTAGATATTACAATTATTTTTAAAATACTACCTTCCAATTATTATTATATTAATAAAAGTATAAATTGATGTAATGGATGTTGTAAATAATATGATGATTTAAGATTTAATGTAATGGTCATTCATTAAAAAATTTACCTACCAGGCTTATAAGTAAGCCAGAAATACATAGGGGAAAGCTCTCTTTTACTGGTAGCAACTTCTGTTAAAAGAATATTTGCATAATAATGTAAAAAATGAGTTAAGAGACTATAATAGTAAATTCTGAATAATTTTGAAAAGAACATGAAATAATATCTTAAGTGGTTATATAATTATAAATTGAAATAATCATCTCTTGACCCAAATTGCTCCTTTCCAAAAGCTTAAACAATTTAATTCCTAAAAAAAAAACCCCTCAAGTATAGATATCACTATTATCATCAAGGCAAATAAAGAAATTGAGGTTTGAAATGCTAAGTGGCTTGTTCATGGCCTCCAGCAAGTAAATAACAAGATCAGACAATTTTAGTTCAAACCCCGTTTGACTATTTGACAATAATAACCCTGCCTTTAGATTTTTATCCGAAGTATGCCACCAACACACTCCCAGCACTCTAGTTTTGGTCATATCCATGGCTCAGTACAATGTCACACTCTCAATTTCCCAAATGTTTGGTTATAGTCATCATCTTTTCATATAACTGTGACTTTTAATTTCTTTAGTTTTGTCTAAAGCAATATCATTTATCCAGGCACAGGAGATTGAGACAATTATAGAGACATTTGTAAATTAATTCCTGTCTTCCTGTTACATGTTCACAAAAATAAGAAATGCCTATTGGGAAAATTACATTAAATATATTTTTGTTAGCATTATTGGTATAATAGTATTAAAATCAAAGTATTTATTATAATGTAACCCATCTACAGAGCCCCAGAATGTAGAAGACATTGTGCTAAGTAGTGGAGAAATATAAAGATAATAATGAAAGCATCTTTGTCTTCAAGAAGTGTATTATCATACAGAGACTAAACGTTAAGTACAAAAGGGAATAACAGGACATCTAAGAGAAATTAAATAAGAGAAGATGCAAGGAGATTCCAATTGAATATAGTATTTGGGTAAGTATGGAGAAAGGATGTCAGCAACTGATCATTACAATTTTAGCAAAGTTGCCTTATAAATTTTACTAAAGGCAAATGTTTAAAATTCTAGTGTTGCTATATAGCTATTTTTCCCATAATCAGGGCTAAAATTCTGTACTAAAGATTGTCTAATACGGGATTCCACAGAATCAGACACTGGGACAAACATTAGAGTACAAGCAATGTATTTGGGATGTAATCTCAAGCAACACTGATGGGAGGTTGTGGATGTGAGATGCGGAGGAGAGGAAAGTCCTAAAGGAATACATTATTAAGCAAGTTACCACTGCGGGAAAATAAAGCTTAATTCCACTGCACAAGTGTGGGGAAATATAATAGAATATGCTTTGAGTAATTCCACCAAAAAGGCAAGGAAGCTGGGATATTTATCAACTAAATCAATGTCTGACATTTGTTGAGAGCTGCTTCTGGGAACATTAACTCTCTAATAATTCCTGCTTTGCCTGCAGAAAGCCTGAGCAAGCTGAAGAAGGCTTAAAAATTCCACATCCTCTTTCATAGTAATAGGTCAAAATGTAATACATTTTCCTTTACCTTAGGGAAAATATTCCAGTATAATGCATTACGTATGGTGGCTATAAATTTTACAATTATAGTAAAGACCTGTCAGATGTTTCTCTCATCCTCTGATGTCAATATGTCTAATGGCATCCAGCTACAGGACATTCAACTCCCTATTTTAAAGGGCCGCTCAACATGATGTCATCAATATAGTAACCTAGCATGAGGTTCTTCAGAATTTCCAGATAATGAATATGCCTTCATGTTATATTATGACAGAAAGCAGAAGATAATAAAGTCCTGGCAAAAGTGTGTATACTGCTGTTCATTTAAGTGCATGAGGACTGCTTCTGATGCTCATCTCTGATGAAGATTAAAGACATAGTTCTGTGATCAATAATATCACAGTGAAAGTCAATGGCTAAGGACTGGCTCACGTTTGGAAACTGAGTCCTTATTATCCCTTGTAGTAACTTACATCACTCTTGAGTGCTGGCTTCTGATCTTTTTAAATTCTAGAAGTCAAGAAACGTTCTTATTGTCTGAATATTTATTTTGTCCCTTGGCACACCATGATATATTAACCGTCTCTACAGATCTTTTTTTTTTTAACATCTTTATTGGAGTATAATTGCTTTACAATGGGGTGTTAGTTTCTTCTGTATAACAAAGTTAATCAGCTATACATAAATATATATCCCCTTATATCCTCCCTCTTGCATCTCCCTCCCACCCTCCCTATCCCACCCCTCTAGGTGGACACAAAGCACCGAGCTGATCTCCCTGTGCTATGTGGCTGCTTCCCATTATCTATTTTACATTTGGTAATGTATATATGTCCATGCCACTCTCTTACTTTGTCCCAGCTCACCCTTCCCCTTCCCTGTGTCCTCAAGTCCATTCTCTACGTCTGCGTCTTTATTCCTGTCCTGCCCCTATACTCTTCAGAACTTTATATATATTTTTAGATTCCATATATATGTGTTAGCATACAGTATTTGTTTTTCTCTTTCTGACTTACTTCACTCGTATGACAGTCTCTAGGTCCATCTACCTCACTACAAATAACTCAATTTTGTTTCTTTTTATGGCTGAGTAATATTCCATTGTATATATGTGCCACATCTTCTTGATCCATTCATCTGTCGATGGACACTTAGTTTGCTACCATGTCCTGGCTATTGTAAATAGAGCTGCAGTGAATATTGTGGTACATGACTCTTTTTGAATTATGGTTTTCTCAGGGTATATGCCCAGTAGTAGGATTGATGGTCATATGGTAGTTCTATTTTTAGTTTTTTAGAGAACCTCCATACTGTTCTCCACAGTGGCTGTATCAATTTACATTCCCACCAGCAGTGCAAGAGTGTTCCCTTTTCTCCACACCCTCTCCAGCATTTATTGTTTGTAGATTTTTTGATGATGGCCACCTCAACATAATAAAGGTCATATATGACAAACCCACAGCCAACATCCTTCTCAATGGTGAAAAACTGAAACCATTTCCACTAAGATCAGGAACAAGAAAATGTTGCCCACTCTCATAACTATTTTTTTTTCCCTGCAGTACGTGGGCCTCTCACCACTGTCACCTCTCCCATTGCAGAGCACAGGCTCCGGATGCACAGGCTCAGCAGCCATGCCTCACGGGCCCAGCCGCTCTGCGGCACGTGGGATCTTCCTGGACTGGGGCACGAACTTGCGTCCCCTGCATCGGCAGGCGGACTCTCAACCACTGTGCCACCAGGGAAGCCCTCACCACTATTATTCAACATAGTTTTGGAAGTTTTAGCCATAGCCATCAGAGAAGAAAAAGAAATAAAAGGAATCCAAATCAGAAAAGAAGTAAAACTATCACTGTTTGCAGATGACATGACACTATACATAGGGAATCCTAAAGATGCTACCAGAAAACTACTAGAGCTAATCAATGAATTTGGTAAAGTAGCAGGATACAAAATTAATGCACAGAAATCTCTTGCATTCCTATACTACACTAATGATGAAAAATCTGAAAGAGAAATTAAGGAAACACTCCCATTTACCATTGCAACAAAAAGAATAAAATACCTAGGAATAAACCTACCTAAGGAGATAAAAGATTTGTATGCAAAAAACTATAAGACACTGAGGAAAGAAATTAAAGATGATACAAACAGGTGGAGAGATATACCATGTTCTTGAATTGGAAGAATCAACATTGTGAAAATGACTATACTACCCAAAGCAATCCACAGATTCAATGCAATCCCTATCAAACTACCAATGGCATTTTTCACAGAACTAGAACAAAAATTTCATAATTTATATGGAACACAAAAGAACCCTAACAGCCAAAGCAATCTTGAGAAAGAAAAACGGAGCTGGAGGAATCAGGCTCCCTGACTTCAGACTATACTACAAACCTACAGTAATAAAGACAGTATGGTACTGGCACAAAAATAGAATTATAGATGAGTGGAACAGGATAGTAAGCCCAGAGATAAACCCACACACATATGGTCACCTTATGTTTGATAAAGGAGGCAAGAATATACAGTGGAGAAAAGACAACCTCTTCAATAAGTGGTTCTGGGAAAACTGGACAGCTGCATGTAAAAGAATGTAATTAGAACACCTCCTAACACCACACACACACACACACAAAACTACAGATCTTTCTTGATTGCTTTTCTAGCCTTCTGCCTATAATGATAATTATTTCTACCTTGCATCTAAGAGTTCAGTGCCACCATGTGACTACTTTTATTCTAGAACCCTGCCATTCCATTGACAGAAGGGATCCAGCTTCATGTTTGTGCTCCCAATTCCATCAACCTTGAACTGCAAGAGACAGCTATCTTTGAATTCTTAATCATTTAGGTAAAAGGAGGTACTCTGGCCTAATACTTTCCCTGACCAAACTTTAGTGAAGCTTCTCTGAGCTCTCTTCTCTACTAGATATCACCCTTGGTGCCTGTACTGTCTGTGGCCTCCCCAGCCCAGTCTTAACAAAGAATCATACTAAGTCATTTCCTCATGCTTTATATATGATCAACTTGACCTGTCTTCAGCAAGAATCCTATTAAGTTGGTTTAGCACAAATCCTCCTACCCTTGTGTCTCCTCTTAGTAATTTTCCATCCAATGACACCATCACCCTGTTCCTTAGCTATAAATCCCCTGATGTCTTTCCTGTATTTGAAATTGAGCTCAGTTCTGTACTGAAATCTCTTTCCCCTATTACAAAATAATTACTGAACAAAATCTGTCTTTGATGTTTTAACTATTGTCCAGCTCTGATTCTTTTTGATAGTTCTTACCTGTGGAATATAGTCAGGTGGTAGATTATCCGGTTTTATGTAAAAAAAATGTTCTGCTCTACACATGTTTAGACCCTCCCTCAGTCTTTTTTCAAGGGAGGTCCAAAATTTCCACCCTGTTACTATAAGCCATTTTTTTCAAGTTTTTAGGAACTATTCCAGAAGAATATTAGGACTCATTTCAGGCTTTCTAAATCATAAAAGAGTCCTCATATATATATAAAAAAAAGATCCACTATCCAGCTTTATATTCTCTGTCTCAACTTCAGTTCAGCACCATAAAGATTCATTCCCAGGCATTTCTTCTATTTTCTGCTAGGACATTTTAGCAAGGTCCTAAATAGCCTTAAAGGAATAATGCCTTCTCCTTCAAAGCATGGAAAATACTACTTTATTTCAAACAGAGGTTCTGTACAAATGAACTTATTTACAAAACAGAAGTAGAGTCATGGATGTAGAAAACAAACTTATGGTTACCAGGGGGTAAGTGGGTGGAGAGGGGATAAAATGGGACATTGGGATTGACATATACACACTACTATGTATAAAATAGGTAACTAATAAGAACCTGCTGTATAGCACAGGGAGCTCTACTTAATCCTCTGTAAGGATTACAGGCCCCATATGGCCTATATGGGAAAAGAAAATATATAAAAAATAAATAAATAAAGAGTGGATATATGTATAACTGATTCACTTCGCTGTACACCTGAAACTAAAACAAGACTGTAAATCAACTATACTCCAATAAAAATTTAAAAAAATAAAATAAAGCAGAGGTTCTCAAACTGTGTCATACACCAGAAAGACTTAGAAGGCTTGTTAAAATATAGATTGATGTCCCTTCCCCCATTACTAGTTTTGAGACTGACCTAAGAATTGGCATTTTCAATTTATTTACAGGTGAATTTGTTGCTGCTGGTCTGTTTTATGGATGGCCTGCATAAAAGAAATGAGAGAAGGTGGGCACATGTTTGGAGGAATGCAAGCAATATTTTTAAAGGCATCTTCTTCATGGTTATAAGAGAAGAGAATCTGCTTACCTATAACCAGATAGAGGTAAACAACTCTTTCAGCTCAGATAGTTCAGACAATCTGATTTTTTTAAGTTTTTAGGAACATCTACTTAAACATATCCACACTGTATTTCATAATTTCATTCCTTCTCTAATAGAGTACTACATTTTTCTTTTCCCAAAGACTTGCCAGGGTGTGAATTTCACTATTCTTATAATAAGATCCTGTGCTAATTTTTTAGCACGCTATGCCCTCCAGGAGACAAAGTTATCTTTAAATGTTGCCTCAGAGGGCTTCTGTATTTCACACCATACTGCTATAATTTAATGTTAAATTGGTTGGTAGAAGGCTGACCTGCTGTGATTTTCTTTTTCTCAGTATTTCAATGGGAAGTAAAAGCCATCTACAGGCTCCATTCTAAATGGTGCAAATTATGAAATGCCTATTCTAACTTCCATCTAGAAATAATATATATCATTTATGCTCATGATGTGTTGTACAAAGGAAGTCAACATGTCACATATAACTTCAAGTGCCAGAGAAGTTCAATCCTTAAAGTGATTGGGGAGATTTGAAAATATTTGGTGAAAATACTGTTGGCTTTGTTTCATACTTCTCATCATTAAATCTTTGGTTCATGGTCCTTTCACACACACACACACTTACCCTCTCACTACTTAAAGTTATCCAGTTCCTTATCCTTTCACACTGTTAAACTCAACATCCTGCATCCATTTCTTAGGGATACATGGTAGTTTCTTCATCAGAGTATAAAGGCTCAAGACAGCAAAACATTACAATTAGCAATATATTTGATCTTATTCATATACAAATAACTTACCTAGAAATCTCAAAATAACTATATTCAATTCAGAATAGTTTTATTAGTGAAATGATCGGCCACTACAGTTTAGGTAAGTGTTTGGATTAAGTGTTACCAGAAAATTCTATTCTCAGAACACTTTATACAAAATCCAAGAAGCATGCCCAGTCCTCTCTGGTGACCTCATTATCTTCCCAATGTGTGTCTGAGTTGAAGAATGATTTTGTCAATCATTGTCCGGAAGGACCAGGTTAGGCTATGTGAGAAGATCCCTTTTATCTTTTAGGTCTTTGATCTTCATGGGATGCAATTATCAGGCCACTGACTCTTCTGTCATTTTTGTCTTTAGGGAAACACCTGCAAGCTTCAATTTTCAGATACACTGTAATTCAGACTGTATTTTAACTCATGACAGAGGTTTAAATTTAGGCATATCACAATTTAATAACTTTTATCAAACCATATTTTATTGTGCTTCACTAGGGTAACATGAAAAACCTTTAGATACTTTACAGTTTGCTCCCATAAGTTACAGAAATATCTATCTATCTATCTATCTATCTATCTATATATATATTTATATTTATATAAGTAAAATGCTCTTTCCAAAGCCCTACATTTCACAGAAGGCTTACTATTTCTCTTTGAACGTATTTATGTTTCACTAGTCAAACAAAAGTACCCAGCCAACAGAAGTCACATTTTGGCAGCACTCCCTTAAATAGTAGCACATATATTGTCCCAATGATGACACATACTTGGATATTCATCTAAGAAGCTAACTCATGAGCACAACTTACAAGTTGTAACCACTTAGTCATAATGTATGAGAGACATTTACTATGCAACAAAATAGTACCTTCTATACAATAATTCACTCCCATGTATTTACCCAACAATTCGCTCCTATGTAATTACCCAAAGGAAAGGAAAAAAATATATATCAACATAAGGATTTGTACATGAATGTTCATAACAACCTTATATATAATAGCCCAGGTTCAAGATGGCAGAGTAGAAGGACATGCACTTACTCCCTATTGCTAGAGCACCAGAATCACAACTAACTGCTGAACAATCATCGACAGGAAGACACTGGAACTCACCAAAAATGATACCCTACATGCAAAGACAAAGGAAAGGCACAATGAGATGGTAGGAGAGACACAATCTCAATAAAATCAAATGCTATAACTGCTGGGTGGGTGACTCACAAACTGGAGAACAATTATACCACAGAAGTTCACCCACTGGAGTGAAGGTTCTGAGCCCCACGTCAGGCTTCTCAACCTGGAGGTCTGGTAACAGGAGGAAGAATTCCCAGAATATCAGACTTTGAAGGCTAGTAGGATTTGATTGCAAGACTTCAATGGGACTGAGGGAAACAGAGATTCCACTCTTAGAGGGAACACAGAATAGTGTGTGCATCGTGATGCAGGGAGAAGGAACAGTGACCCCAAAGGAGACAGAACCAGACCTACCTGCTAGTGTCAGAGGGTCTCTTGTAGAGGCAGGGGTTCACTGTGGCTCACCATGGGGAAAAGGACACTGGCAGCAGAAGTTCTGGGAAGTACTCCTTGGCATGAGCCCTCCTGGAGTCCACCATTAGCCCCACCAAAGAGCCTGTAGGTTCCACTGCTGGGTCGCTTCAGGCCAAACAAAAAACAGAGAGGGAACTCAGGCCCACACATCAGCAGACAAGTGAATTAAAGTTTTACTGAGCTCTGTCTACCAGAGCAACACCCAGCTCTACCCACCACCAGTCCCTCCCATCAGGAAGTTGCACAAGCCTATTAGATAGCCTCAACCACCAGAGGGAAGACAGCAGAATCAAGAATAACTACAATCCTGCAGCCTATGGAATGAAAATCACGTTCACAGAAAGATAGACAAAATGAAAAGGCAGAGGACTATGTACCAAATGAAGGATAAAAGATAAAACCACAGAAAAAAACAATTAAATGAAGGGGAGATAGGCAACCATCCAGAAAAGCAACTCAGAATAATGATAGTAAGATGATTCAGGACCTCAGAGAAAGAATGGAGGCAAAGATGGAGAAGATGAAAGAAATGTTTAAGAAACACATAGAAGAATTAAAGAACAAACACCTAGAAGAATTAAAGAACAAGCAAACAGAGATGAACAATAAAGTAACTGAAATGAAAAATACACTGGATGGAATCAATAGCAGAATAACTGAGGCAGAAGAATGGATAAGTGCCCTAGAAGACAGAATGGTGGAATTCACTGCTGCAGAACAGAGTAAAGACAAAAGAATGAAAAGATATGAAGACAGCATAACAGACCTCTTAGACAACATTAAACACACCAACATTCACATTATAGGGGTCTCAGAAGGAGAAGAGAGAGAGAAAGAACCCAAGAAAATATTTGAAGAGACTATAGTTGAAAACTTCCCTAACATAGGAAAGGAAATAGCCACTCAAGTCCAGGAAGCGCAGAGAGTCCCAGTCAAGATAAATCCAAGAAGAAACATGCTGAGACACACAGTAATCAAATTGACAAAAATTAAAAACAAAGAAAATTATTAAAAGCAACAAGGGAAAAATGGCAAATAATATACAAGGGAATTCCCATAAGGTTAACAGCTGCTTTTTCAGCAGAAACTCTACAAGCCAGAAGGGAGTGGCATGATATATTTAAAGTGATGAAAGGGAAGAAACTACAACCAAGAATACTCTAACCAACAAGGATCTCATTCAGTTTCGATGGAGTAATCAAAAGCTTTACAGACAAGCAAAAGCTAAGATAATTCAGCACTACCAAACCAGCTCTACAACAAATGCTAAAGGAACTTCTCTAAGTGGGAAACACTTCTTCTTAGAGAAGAAAAGGACCTACATAAACAAATCCAAAACAATTAAGAAAATGTTACTAGGAATATAAATATTGATAATTACCTTAAATGTGAATGGATTAAATGTTCCAACCAAAAGACACAGGCTTGCTGAATGGATAAAATACAAGACCCATATATATACTGTCTACAAGAGACCCACTTCAGACCTAGGGACACATACAGACTGAAAGTGAGGGGATGGAAAAAGATTTTCCATGCAAATGGAAATCAAAATAAAGCTGGAGTAGCAATACTCATATCAGATAAAATAGACTTTAAAGTAAAGGATGTTACAAGAGACAAGGAAGGACACTACATAAAGATCAAGGGATCAATCCAAGAAGAAGATATAACAATTATAAATATATATGCACCCAACATAGGAGCACATCAATACATAAAACAAATACTAACAAGTATAAAATAGGAAATCGACTATAACACAATAATAGCAGGGAAATTTTAACACCTCATATACACCAATAGATCATCCAGACTGAAAATTAATAAGGAAACACAAGCTTGAAATGACACAATATGGCAGGTAGATTTAATCGATATTTATAGGACATTCCATCCCAAAACTGCAGATTACACTTTCTTATCAAGTGCACACAGAACATTCTCCAGGATAGATTACATCTTGGGTCATAAACTGAACCTCAGTAAATTTAAGAAAATTGAAATCATATCAAGCATCTTTTCTGACCATAACGTTATGAGATTAGAAATCAAATACATGGAAAAACAGTAAAAAACACAAACACATGGAGGCTAAACAATACATTACTAAATAACCAAGACATCACTGAAGAACTTAAAGAGGAAAACAAAAAATACTGTGAGGCAAATAACAACAAAAAGACGATGATCAAAAACCTATGGCATGCAGCAAAAGCAGTTCGAAGAGGAGAGTTTATAGCAATGCAATCCTACCTTAAGAAACATGAAAAGTATCAAGTAAACAATCTAACATTACACCTAAAGGAACTAGAGAAATAAGAGCAAACAAAACCAAAGTTAGTAGAAGGAAAGAAATCATAAAAATCAGAGCAGAAATAAATGAAATAGAAACAAAATAATAGCAAAGATCAATAAAACTAAAAGCTGGGTCTTTGAGAAGATAAACAAGATTGATAATACTTTAGCCAGACTCATCAAGAAAAATAGAGAGAAGACTCAAATCTATAAAAATAGAAATGAGAAAGTAGAAGTTACAATGGACACCACAGAAATACAAAGCATCATAAGAGACTACTATCAGCAACACTTTGCCAATAAAATGGACAACCTGGAAGAAATGGACAAATTCTTAGTAAGGTATAACCTTCCAAGACTGAACCAGGAAAAAATAGAAAATATGAACAGACCAATCACAAGCACTGATACTGAAACTAGGATTAAAAATCTTCCAACAAACAAAAGTCCAGGACCAGACGGCTTCACAGGTGAATTCTATCAAACATTTAGAGAAGAGCTAACACCCAACCTTCTCAAACTCTTCCAAAAAATTACAGAGGAAGGAACGCTCCCAAATTTATTCTACAAGGCCACCAGTGCAATGATACCAAAACCAGACAAAGATACTACAAAAAAATAAAATTACAGACCAATATCACTGATGAATATACATGCAAAAATTCTCAACAAAATACTAGCAAACAGAATCCAACAGCACATTAAAAGGATCAAACACCATGATCAAGTGGGATTTATCCCAGGGATGCAAGGATTCTTCAATATACGCAAACCAGTCATTGTGATACACCAAATTAACAAGTTGAAGAATAAAAACCATATGATCCTCTTAATAGATGCAGAAAAAGCTTTTGACAAAATTCAACACGGATTTATAGTAAAAACTCTCCAGAAAGTGGGCATAGAGGGAACCAACCTCAACACAATAAAGGCCATATATGACAAACCCACAGCAAACGTCATTCTTAATGGTGAAAAACTGAAAACATTTCCTCTAAAATCTTGCACAAGACAAGGATGTCCACTCTCACCACTATTATTCAACATAGTTTTGGAAGTCCTAGCCACAGTGATCAGAGAAGAAAAAGAAATAAAAGGAATCCAAATTGGAAAGAAGTAAAACTGTCACTGTTTGCAGGTGACATGATACTATACATAGAGAATCCTAAGGATGCCACCAGAAAACTACTAGACCTAATCAATGAATTTGGTAAAGTTGCAGGATACTAAATTAATGCACAGAAATCTCTTACATTCCTATACACTAGCAATGAAAGATCAGAAAGAGAAATTAAGGAAACAATCCCATTCACCATTGCAACAAAAAGAATAAAATACTTAGGAATAAACCTACCTAAGGAGGTAAAAAACCACCTGTACTCAGAAAACTATAAGACACTGATGAAAGAAATCAAAGATGACACAAACAGATGGAGAGATATGTCATGTCTTGGATTGAAAGAATCAAAATTGTGAAAATGAGTATTTTACCCAAAGAAATCTACAGATTCAATGCAATCCCTATCAAACTACTAATGGCATTTTTTACAGTACTGGAACAAAAAAACATTAAAATTTATATGGATACACAAAAGACCCCTGATAGACAAAGCAATATTGAAGGAAACAAATGGTGCTGGAAGAATCAGACCCTCTGACTTCACACTATACTACAATGCTACAGTAATCAAGATAGTATGGTACTGACACAAAAACAGAAATATTGAAATATAGATCAATGGAACAGGATAGAGAGCCCAGGAATAAACCCATGCTCCTATGTCAAATAATTTATGACAAAGAAGGCAAGGATATACAGTGGATATAAACAGTCTGTTCAATAAGTGGTGGTGGGAAAACTGGACAGCTACATATAAAAGAATGAAATTAGAACACTCCCTATCACCATACACAAAAATAAACTCAAAATGGATTAAAGACCTAAATGTAAGGCCAGCCACCATAAAACTCTTAGAGGAAAACATAGGAAGAATAGTCTTTGACATAACTCATGGCAAGATCTTTTTTGACCCACTTTCTAGAGTAATGGAAAAAAAAAAGAACAAATGAGACCTAATGAAACTTAAAAGTTTTTGCACAGCAAAGGAAACTATAAACAAGACAAAACGACAATCCTCAGAATGGGAGAAAATATTTGCCAAAGAATCAACAGACAAAGGATTAATCTCCAAAATATATAAACAGCTGATGCAGCTCAATATTAAAAATACAAACAACCCAATCAAAAAATTGGCAGAAGACCTAAATGACATTTCTCCAAAGAAGACATACAGGTGGCCAAGAGGCAGATGAAAAGCTGCTCAACATCACCAATTATCAGAGCAATGAAAATCAAAAGTACAATGAGGTATCACCTCACGTGGGTTAGAATGGGCATCATCAGAAACTCTACAAACAACATATTCTGGAGAGGGTGTGGAGAAAAGGGAACTCTCTTGCACTGTTGGTGGGAATGTAAATTGATACAGCCACGTTGGAAAATAGTATGGAGGTTCCTTAAAAAACTAAAAATAAAATTACCATATGAGTGCTTCCCTGGTGGTGCAGTGGTTGAGAGACTGCCTGCTGATGCAGAGGACATGGGTTCGTACCCTGGTCTGGGAAGATCCCACATGCCACGGAGTGGCTGGGCCCGTGAGCCATGGCTGCTGGGCCTGCGCATCCGGAGCCTGTGCTCCACAACAGGAGAGGCCACAACAATGAGAGGCCCGTGTACCACAAAAAAAAAAAAAAAAAATTACCATATGACCCAGCAATCCCACTACTGGGCATATACCCAGAGAAAACCATAATTCAAAAAGACACATGCACCCACCCCAATGTTCACTGTAGCACTATTTACAATAGCCAAGTCATTGAAGCAACCTAAATGCTTATCGACAGACAAATGGATAAAGAAGATGTGGTACTAATATACAATGGAATATTACTGAGCCATATAAAGGAATGAAATTTAGTCATTTGTACAGACGGGGATGGACCTAGAGTCTGTCATACAGAGTAAAGTAAGTCAGAAAGAGAAAAATAAATATTGTATATTAACACATACATGTGGAATCTAGAAAAATGGTACAGATGAACCAGTTTGCAAGGCAGAAATAGAGACACAGATGTGGAGAAGACATGTATGGCCACCAAGGGGTAATGCAGGGGGGTGGGGGGTTGGTGGTGGGATGAATTGGGAGATTAGGATTGATATATATACACTAATATGTGTAAAATAGTTAACTAATAAGAACCTGCTGTATAAAATAAATAAATTAAATTAAAATTTAAAAAAAGACAAAAATAATAGCCCCAAATTGCAAATAATTGAATTGTCTATGAACAGTTAAATAGGTAATCACATTGTGTTGTATGTATACAGTGGGACACTACACAGTTGTGAAGAAGAATGAAATAATGGCATATTCTACGAGATGGATAGCCCTCGGAAACATGCTCAGTTAAGCAGATATAAAAGAACATATGCTGTATGATAAGATTTATATAAAATAGTTAAAAAATCAAACATATATAAGGACAGAGAGCTGAGCAGTTGTCACCTGTCTCTGGCCTAGAGGAAAAAATTGACTGCAATGTCTCATTAGGAGATTCTGTGCTTGATGGAAACATTTTATGTCTGGATAATGTCTCTGGTTCCCCAGATGTATGAGTTTATGTATATATATGCATGTTTTTGTCAATTCATTAAATTATACATTTTAAATGTGGCATTTTACTTTATGCAAATTATGTCAAAATGAAGCTGAGAAAGGAAAACCAATGAGAAAATACTTTTAAGATTACTGAAACAAATGATGATTGTAATAAAGTCCTAAGTTAAAATAGTTAGCTGAAACCTAGATGGACAAATAGGTTTCTTTTGACTTAAATAAGAAAGGCTAACATACAGTTATAACCAGAATGCAGAAGATCCAGTTGTGAAACTAACTTCTTTAACAGTCTATAAAGTAATGAGATTTTGCAGTAATGACTGCAAAAATTATTCAATATTTTCAATCAGAATGGATCATGTTGGTTATATCCTAGCTCAAATTCTGATAATAAAAAATTCTTATCAATACACAGCCCCAACCTACCTGAGGTTTTGTGGTCATGAATTGTTGACTCAATAATGAAACTCTTAAGACACCAAATTTTGATCCTTCCCTTAATAGACACCTATCTTTCTGACCCTATAATGACATATTATTAAAATAGATGAAATAAAGCAAATTAAGTCTGTTAATATTTATAATTTTGTTTTAAAATTAGGAATATGTTTTATTATTAATATTTTTTTGAATTTTTGAATTTTATTTTATTTATTTTTTATACAGCAGTTTATTAGTTACCTATTTTATACATATTAGTGTGTATATATCAATCCCAATCTCCCAATTCATCCCAGGAATATGTTTAATATTAAAATGATTTTGAAGGGAAGTTGGCATATTAAATCTATGAAAGAGAAATACAAATTTCGATTATAGTTGAAGAAATATAGTTTAATTCTAAACTTGGGTTTTATGTAGAAATATGTCTGATAAGTTAAGTTTGAAGCACATCTGAAAAAATTTGTAATGTTTCTACATATAAATTAATTAGATTTATTTGAATTTTAAATCTCCCCATGAAATTTATGAGTTGTTAATTATTTGTATAGGTAGATTATTTGTATATAAGATTGCTCAGTTGGATATCTATAGTATTAACAAGAAATATATTAATATTAAAATTCTGTATACATGGTTCCACCTGTTTAAAAAATTTTATTGACTAAGATTGAAAATAGATCTATTTAAGGATTATTTAGTCTGTATATTTCACCTAGAAGCAGCATTAATAAAATTCCATATGAAAACAATTATTTCTCTTTATATAAAATTACTGGTTTACTAATTAAAATGTGAAGACTTTTGAGATAATATTAAATTCATTATATGGGAACTAAATTTTAAATGTGGTGCTTTAAAATTTGAATATGATTTGAATACCCAAGTTACTTCAAATACATTTTTGAGTTTCCAAATTTGCCCTCAGATGCCAAAAGCTGACTCAATACAGTTAAAGTGCAGGCTCAGAATCAAATGTAATTCCATTGATGAGAGTTATGGTAAGATGATGGTATGGCAGTATAATTTTTTAGACAGAGCAACCAGATAGAAAAATCAGAAATGTATGGACACATTTCCAATAAACTAGGTGGCAAAGTACATACACTACCCAAAAATTCAAAAAGATGAGAATAAGTCACCACTGTTTATAAAATCTGCATTGTGTTAATATTTTTGTGGGAAGAAATGTAAGATAAACTCTGATGGATTTGCGAGCAGGAACACACCAATATAAATAAAGGATATTCACTGAAAAGAACATAGCAGGTAAATTTGAAAACAACAGCCAAACATGAGAAAGGGCCAATACCAGATGACTTCAAGAGACACATGGAAAAAGGACTGAGGGCTGGAGCATTCTATCCTTATTAACTCTCAAACTTTACATGCCTGGGCTCCCTTCTTGGACATTGCCTCATGATGATGAGAAACTGTCAAAGGTGGGTTCAAATTAATCAGGAAAGAGAAAAGAGATGAATAAAAGGTGTACATATTCTGTATATACCTATACAGAAAGTGTGAAACAAGCATTTTGTACCTAGCAAATCTGAGCATAAGGATAAATAAAGAGCACAGACAAACTAACCAACATGTTAGGTTGTGGGGAACATCGTTTCAATAACTGTCTTTGGAGTGAGCTTCAGACAATAAACATGGCTAGAGAGACATAGGTATCAAGTATTTGAGAGCATTAAATATATTCTTACCCATATAATTAAGATAAAATATGGAATAAGAGGGACAGAGGCAGACTATGGGTTGTAATGGCTACATGCTGTGACAATAAAGAAAAAGTTCAGTCATAAAAATAATAGTGAGAGAATGGTTAGTGCATATGCACAGCTCTTTTCATTGTTTTAAGAAATCATATTGGTGATAGTGTTACTATTATTATTCTGAGACTTTTATGTGGGTGCCTTAGGACAGAGTAAATGAGTAATTTGGGATTTTTTAAAAATTCTATCACGTTGAATGTCCTTGACCACCATAATTTTCAGTATGGAAGAAAGAGGAAAGAGATGAAGTAAAGAAACTAAAGTAAGCATGTATTCTTGAATTTGATTACAATTATCAATATAAAATCATTGAATATGATACACACATACACATATATGATAATTCCAATTCAAACACAAACACACACTTTTTTTTTTTTTGCGGTACGTGGGCCTCTCATTGTTGTGGCCTCTCCCGTTGCGGAGCACAGGCTCCGGACGCGCAGGCTCAGCGGCCAGGGCTCACGGGCCCAGCCGCTCCACAGCATGTGGGATCCTCCCAGACCGGGGCACAAACCCGTGTCCCCTGCATCGGCAGGTGGACTCTCAACCACTGCGCCACCAGGGGAGCCCCCCACACACACTTTTATCCTCCCAACAGTATCCATTGAACATGAAAAAACAATGGAACCCTGAGACCCAAGTAGCTGGTTGTGGTCTTGTAATACCATTTACAACAAAGGGCTTTTGGAGACTTTCTACTGATGATAAATTCTTTGGAATAAATGAGATTACCTAGTTGGAAGGATGCATAGTAAAAAATACCTAAATATTAAAACATACCCGTGGGAAATATAAAGTTTTCAGGGACACATAATCCATATTAAAAGATAATAAAAGTACAGTCAAGGAAAAAAAAAAGAATCATAGATATTAAATTCTCTAAAGTGAAAGAGAAGATTTAAAGAAGAGTGTATTTAACAGTGCCAAATACTGCAGTAGGATTAAGTAGGATGAGAACAAAACCCAGGGACTGAATTACTGATGAGGAATTCATTAGTCATTGTAGCAAAAGCTTTTTCTATGTAGTCATAGAGATAGGGACCAGTTTTTAATGCATTGGGGAATGAGGTTGAAATAGAGACATTGACATTAACTCTTTCAGTCAATGAGTTTTATCATGAAAGGAAAGAACTAGGGCATGACATTGTGGATAAGATACTTTCAAAGGAAGGATTTTCTTTTCCTGTTTTCTTTATTTTTCTTTCTTTATTTATTTAGCATAGGAAAGAGCAATGTGTGGGTTGATTAAGGGAAAAACACTGAGGATGGAGAAACTGAACAGGCAATAAGAACAGCATTGGAGACCAAATAAAGTCAGGAACAATGTGACAAAGCCTTAGAAAGTAGGTCAGTGTCTCCTCTGAACAGCAGGAATATCAGGCTAAGTAATTCTAAAGAGGAAAATTTGGAGGTCAGGAGCATGTATATATTTGACAGATTGCTTCAAAAATAATTTGTTATCAAGAAATATCTGAAATATTAAGTTTGGGATATGTCCAGTCATTTTATTTTAGGTTGTATTTATGAATCATATCTCCTTTGAATAATTTACAGGCTCTAAAAGTTAGTTGTGATAATTTTTTTTTTTTTTTGGTGGTACGTGGGCCCCTCACTGTTGTGGCCTCTCCCGTTGCAGAGCACGGGATCCGGACATGCAGGCTCAGCGGCCATGGCTCACTGGCCCAGCTGCTCCGCGGCATGTGGGATCTTCCTGGACCGGGGCGCGAACCTGTGTCCCCTGCATCGCAGGTGGACTCTCAACCACCGCGCCACCAGGGAAGCCCTGTCATAATTTTAATGAAAGCAGTCATTGCTTTTTGGAGAAACAAAGATTAGCATTCTCTAATTTTATATATTATACTAAAAAGTCTCACTGGGAGGTTATCACCCTCAATTTCATGATGTTAGAGCAGAGCAAGTTGATACCAAATTTCATGTTACTGCAGAGCACAAAGTATATTGAGAATTACCACAGTGATGGGAAAATTTGAATAAATATGTTAACATAAACAGGGTGTGGTGATAAGCAGAAAAGGACCCAGTGGGGACCTTGCATAATTGGCCTAGATTCAGAGACATTCTGATCCAGAGAATAAGGTAGGGAACATCTTTAAAAACAAAGGATGGGAATGATGCAGTTTAGAGTGTACAGAAGTAAGGTAGGCAAATAGGTTTTCAGAATTTGGTTGGGAAGAGGACAAGGATCTGTCTCAGGTGTCCTTGAACGAGGATATTTTTTAAAAAGGACAGTCCTGCTTATGAAGAATCAGGCTTAAGGTAGTAAGTATGCACTTCACTTTGGATTTTTAAAGAAGACAATACTCTGAGGAGATGCATGATACAAACTGTTATGGCTGAGTTGGAAATTCATATGTTGAGGCCCTAGCCTCTAGAACTGCAGAATAGCACTGTGTTTGGAGATAGACTTTAAAAAGGTGATTAAGTTACTATGAGGCTGTTAAGGTGGGCCTTAATCCAATATGATGGCATCTTTATAAGAAAGGGAATTTTGGACACACAAAGGCACTTCAATGATGCAAGTGCACAAAGGAAGGACCATGTGAGGACACAGCGAGAAGACGGCAATCTACAAGTCAGAGAGAGGCCTCAGAAGAAACCAAACCTGCCAATACCTTGATCTTGGACTTCTGACCTTTAGAATTGTGAGAAAATAAGTTTCTGTTGTTTAAGTCACTCAGTCTGTGGTATTCTGTTACATCAGCTCTATCAAACTAAAACACAAACCATCTCAAATTTTTTGTTGAATAGTCTGTATCCTTCTGTCCTTCTGTTAATAAGGATGGCAATGACAAAAAATAATAATTACAAGAATGGTCAGAGTTGTAGAATTAGTAGTAAAATCTAACAGTTGTTAATACATTATAGTATATATAAATATATATTTTAAATATACTATATATAAATATGTATATATATATATAAATAACATAAACTACTGTTATACTCATTTTATGGACAGAGATTAAATATCTTCCCCACCATCACAAAAAGTAGTGGAAAAGCAGTGACTGTCATTGATAAATTGATTTCCTGAAATCTGATATTTTTCCAAATATGGCTTGAGCAGCATACAGATAACTCATTAATAACAGATAACAGATTGAAAAGAAGAGAAACTGATAGAAAATTTGCAAGTTTGGGAGGATAAAATCTAAATCAAATAAAAGGACATGTAAGAGACATATGCAACATATATGTTCTAATTCGAAAATAAAATAATCTGACAGCTTTTCAGTCTATAGTGTTAAGAGTAGGTACAGATTAGATGAAAAGTTATATTCAGCCAAAATTCTGCTTTGCCAACCCAGTATAATGACATGAGAGAAAGGCAAGGAAGTTAAGTGTATAAGCAAGGGAGTGTTTATAATTACTGACCATGAAATTGAAACTAGATGACTGTAGACATTTAGGAGGTGAGAGACATTGAAATGGTGGAAAGATAAATGGATTGATGGTCAGGAAAGTAAAAATATTTACACGGAGTTAATATTAGAGAGAATGAGCTGGAATGATAGACGGTGGCAGTCAGAGAGTTGGATGTATAAAGTTGCAATTATCAAGGGGTTGCTGTGATTAGTACTGACAATTTCTGAGTTACGTATCTGGAAGTAAATGACTGATAAAGGCTGAAGTATAAGAACTTTAGAAGAAAAAAATCCAAAGTACTGAGAGGCTGGACTTTGGAAGGATTGTACACATGAATATTATACTACCAAGGCACCCAAGACAGTAGTAGTATTGGAGAGAGTAGATTGATCGAGGAGTTAAAAATGATGAAAAAAATGGGGAAATTTGCAAGGGTGGATGGATGAATGTAACAACAAGAGTCAGTAATCTAATCTTATATGAGATTCAAACTAATTACGTGTGTGTGTGTGTCTCTCTGTGTGTGTGTGTCTGTGTTTTCTCAAGAGGGAGAAAAAAGTGGCCTGAAAAGGGCTACTTGGTGTTGCCACTGGAGAAGGCTTGAGGGGAATTAGTGTTCTCATTAGAACAAGAAAGTAAAGGGAAGAAATATATGGATAAAATTAAATATATGTGGGATTTTTCTGATAATAGATCACAAATTAGAGAGTATTATAGAGCAGGGGGGGAAAAGTGAGAGAAGGGGAAAGAATGAGGAAAGTATAATAAAAGTCCTTATAGTCTATAAGATGAGAGTCGACTTGGGCCTTTGTTTTTCTTGGTATGGCTACCATAATCATGCATAAAAGGTAAATTGATCCTAATTCCAGTAGATTCAAGGCAGATAGTGTGACAAAGGTTTAAATATGAGGGGATTCGAAGGCATAGGTTTCAGTTTTTACTGAGACAGGCAGACAATGGACAGATTCTATATAAAAGTAGAATCCTGATTCACAACCTGTAACAACTTCCCCAGGAAACCAACCCTCTTACCTATGGTAAATAGCCCAGGAAGCCATCTGCTATATGTCAGACTTATAGGAATTCAGACTACTATCTCAAGTAACAATCTGGGAAGCCAAACAATAAGCCCTGTAATAATTGGCTCCAAATGGTTAGCACTTGATTAATAAGCAACAGCTTCTGCAATTTTTGTTTTATGTCTACCAGAGAAAACCAAACATGCAGCCATAACCAATCACATAGGATGCCCTGTTTCTAGTTTGACTGCCTACAGCTTTCCCATACCAACAACCTCTAATCAGGGCTTATGTGAAATCTTCACTTTTCTACACTCTAAAGCTTTCCTACTTTTCTGCTTACCTTTGCAACTCTGCTAAAACACAAGTTATGATGGCTGAGTTTGTTGCTTAAGTCTTTGCTTATTAAACACTAATAGTTTGGATGTCTTCAGGGAGTCATGGTCTCAATCTTTGGTCCAGTATAATGTTGATACATCTTGAGGTCAAGATCTTACTCCATGTGTATATGTACCATCTTATTCCTGGTTGATGGACTTGAGGATATTCAGGAAGCTGGATATATTCTCATTTTAGGGTTTTTTTTCCTCTAAACTTTCTTCTTTTTAACTCATCCTGATTCAAGTCCTTGCTCAGACATCTTAGAATGACCTCTACTGACTACAAAATTTTATACTATAATCTGTTTCCTTCTCCCTTCCACATTGATCATTCCTTATCTCTCTTAACCTGCACTTCTCACCTTTTAACATATTTCTTATATTACTTATTTTTCATGTGTTCCCAACGACACCAAAGTGGGACCTTAAACTTAGAATAAAGTTTATGCTTGGGAAGGCTTTGACTGTAAGAACATTTCTCTGAATGAATGAAGCAATGGCAATATTTATGCAAACAATATTTATCAAGTGCCTTTTGCCAGGCACTGCTGTAGACCCTTGGAATCCATTCATTAATTTAAAAAAAAATCATTGCCTTTTACCATTAAAGATGTTGAAATTTAAAACAAAGTCTTGCTCCTGATAAGTTAGTTTCTACTAATTTAGTCAATAACTAAAGACTAACATTCAATGAATTGTTAAACACATGACTACCACCTAACTTGGTATCTGGAGAGATGTACTGATCACTAAATCTTCTTCAGCTGTTCTTTCTGTTTTTCATCTCTGAAATTCATAGCAATAATAATAGCATCTCTTCAACTTCCCCATACAGAATGGAAAAGACATTGTTCTTACCTAGTTTTTGTCCTTGCTGCTCATGCCAACACCCCTTTATTCAATGATTAGCATTTTTATTAATGGCTAATTTACCTCAAAAATGAGAAATTATTTATAAATTTATCTCCCCTTGCTAAGAGATTTTTAAGTACATATAAAACTCTGACAGCAAATTTTTCAAGACAAGATTTTTTGCCTAAAAATCTATACATAGTTTAAAGTAGGCAGATAGCATAGTTTTCTTAAAATTTGTAACATTTCTTTTCAACACAGTGCAGTAAAATATAATGATAGTTGTTATGGGCTGAATTGTTTCCCCAAAATTCATATGTTGAAGCCCTAACGTTTGGTTCGTCATAATGTGACTATATTTGGAGATAAGGCCTTTAAAGGAATAATTAATGTTAACTGAGGTCATATGGGTGAGTTCTAATAAAATGTGAGTGGTATCTTTATAAGACAAGGAAATTTGGACTCATAGACACCAGGGATTTTCAGGCACAGAGGAAAATCCATGTGAGGACACAGTAAAAAGGCAGTTATCATCAAAACCAAGTAGAGTGGCCTCAGAAGAAACCAAACCTGCCAGTACCTTAATTTTGGACTTCTAGCTACCAGAATTGTGAAAAAATAAATTTCTGTTGTTCAAGCCACCTAGTCTGTAGCATTTTGTGGTGGCAGCCATAGCAAACTAATGCAATTATCTTTTCTCCATAATAGTCAAATTTCAAAGTAATTTATGGAAAAAGCAACTAGTAATTTTCTAGCAATAATTATTTCTGACTCATGCTTCTCTTTTAATAACAGAATGCCACTGTGTTTATTCATAAGACCTATTCAGAATCTGCAATAACTATATGCCAAGTACTGTTTATCTGATTGTTACGGACCAAACTGTTTTCCGTCCAAAATTCATATATTGAAGGCTCTAACCCCAAAGTGATTCTATTTAAAAATAGGTTCTTTAATGAGGTAATTAAGGTTAAATGAGGTTGTAATGGTGGGTCTCTAATTAGATAGGGCTAGTATATCTTAAAAGAGATACCAGAGGAGTGTTTATGCACACTCTCTCTCTCGCCCCACCCTCTCTCTCTCCCACCACTCATCCCCCCCACCCCTATGCACCCATGGGAGGACAGAGCTAGAAGGCACTGTCTGCAGACTGAGGAGAATTCTATAGAAACCAACCCTACTGGACCTTGACCTTGCACTTTTAACCTTCAGAACCATGAGAATTTTAACAAATTTGTTGGCTTAAACAAATTTCTGTTGTTTAAGCCATCCAGTCTCTGGTATTTTGTTATAAAAGCTTAAGCTAAAAAATACACATTTTGGTACCATGATCTGGGGTTCTGCTATAACAAATACCCCCAAATGTAGAAGTGACTTTGGAACTGGGTGATGAGTAGAGGCTGGAAGAGCTTTAAGGCACATACTAGAACATTTTAGATTGTCTTGAAGGGAGTGTTTGTAGAAATATGGATGGTAAAGATAAGTCTGGTGAGGGTTTAGAAAGAAAAGGTGAGAATTGTAGAGAAAGTATCTATCATCTTAGAAAATACATATGTCATAATGAACCGAATATTGATAGAAATAGGAATATTAAACATGTTTCTGGTCTCAGACAGAAATGAGGAACACATTATTATAAACAGGAGAAAAGATAATCCCTGTTATAAAGTGCCAAAGAGCTGGGCTGAATTGTGTTCTAATGTTTTGCCTGTGGAAGGCTTGTGAATGACTACCTTGAATATTTAGGAGAGGAGACTTTTAAGCAACATGTTGAAGACATGGCCAGATTTTCCCTTACCACTTATAGTAAAATACAAGATGAGAGAGATAACTTGAAGGAATTATTAAGCAAAAGAAACCAGAAATGAAGATTTGGAAAATTCTCAGCCTATTTGTACAGCAAAAAAGGAAAAAGTATGCTCTAGAGAGAACACAGGGTATGGCTGAATTATCACTCCATAGAGAGATCATCCACAGATTTAATCAGCTATCTCAGCTGAAGCCAGGAATAAAGATAGGATTATACCAGGAGAAATATTGCCAGCTTGGAATAAAGGAGATAGAGATGGGACAAAATGAAGGATGTGATCTCTGAAATTTTACAAGTCAATAGAGCTATCTTTCTGTAAACACATCATCCTTCAAGAAAAAGAAAAAAGGCCTTAAAAAGCTGTTCAGGGGCTGCCACTCCCATCACAGTTCTGGGCTCAAAACTGTCTCTTTGGTTTCAGAGGGTGAGGACTTCTTGTTTTTCAGGAGACCAGGTTGCCATTGTTGGGGGCCTCAAGAGTGAGATTGCCATCCAGGGATGCTTGGAAAATGCTACCACTCAAGTGGGAGGGAAGTGGGAGCAAGAACCATGCGGGGCTCAACACAGAGCATTCAGCAAAAGAGGATTATCCTCAAGCTTTACAATCTAATGAAATTTGTCCTGCCCACAGCCCCTTTCTTCTTTCTAACTTCTCCTTTTTTGGATGGGAATGTCTGTCCTGTTCCTGTTCCACGGCAATATTTTGGAAGCCTATAACTTGTCTAGTTTTACAGGTTCGCAGCTACAGAGGAATTTTGCTTCAGGACAAATCACACCTGAGTTCTACCCACAATTGATTTAGATAATATTTAGAGGCTAATTTGGACTTAGAGTTACTGTTGAAATGTGTTAAGACCTTTAGGCTGTTGGAATGGGGAAAATAGACTTTGCATGTGAGAAGGACATTGAGTTCCAAAGGGTGGAATGTTATGGGCTGAAGTGTGTCCCCACAAAATTCATATGTTGAAACCCCAACTCAACTACCTCAGAATGTAACCATTCTTAAAGATAAGATCTTTAAAGAGGTTATTAAGTTAAAATGAAGTCATTATAGTGATGCAAAGATTCAATATGACTAATATTCTTAGAAGAGGAAGATACACCAGAGGTATGTATGTACAGAGGAAATACCATCTAAAGAGTAAGAAGAGGATAACAGTCTGAAAGCCAAGGAAAGAGGCCTCAGAGAAACCCCACTCTGCCACTAGTTTCCAAAACTTGATCTTGGACTCCCAATTTCCAAAACTATGAGAAAATAAAGTGTTGTTTAAGCTTGGTTAAACAACAGTTTGGAGTATATTGTTATAGCAGCTAATATCATTATTATCAGAATTGTATGCAGTACACTACTTGGAGTAGAAATGGAACAGATACCAAAAAAAAAAAGCCATAAATACTTTTAAAAACAAGTAAAGATAATAAGTAATCTTGAGATGCATTTAAAAATCTGCTAAAAATTCTTACACCACCATTTATAGTGATAGTATTTCCTTCACTATTATTTATAACAAAAAAATAATGACCAAGTTACTGGAAATAAGCCAAAACCATGTTTTTCCAGTTTATACTTTTCTAACAACTCTATACTCCTATTCATACTTTACTATTTTATAATATTTAAACACAGCAATTTATTTTTTAGCAAATTATTTTATTAGAAATTTTCACAGTAGTAGTGTCCTTGAGAAAACATTTTTATATTTAAGATAATCCATAACATTGGGATTAGTATACTTCAATATTCCTATAAAGGTAATCATGTATATACAAATAGGTATACATACAAATATATACATATATATATATATATACACAGCCACAAATATATATATATATATATATATATACACACATATACTTTTTTTTAATAGGTCAAGGTATTTGGTCAATACTGTCTCTTTAGGTATGTTCTAAGTGTTGAGATTTATTTAACTCCTACTAAAAGGATGTCACCAACATGGCAACATAGGTCATTACTGATTTGATCCCCATCATAAGAAAAATAACTGTTAACTATTCGTGGACAAGACACCACTGAAAGAATGTTATAACATGGGGATGAGGCTGAAGTACCCCCTACATCACAGAAAACAAGACAGATTGCATTAGAGGGGTAAGAAGAGCAGCTACCTGCTGACCACATTACCCCTCTCCTTGGTTGACACACCATCATGCAGAGAGGTCTTCCCTGAGCCTATGGTTCCTTCACTGGAGAAACAGAGTCTATAGGGGCCATCCAGACGCCCAGCATTGTGGGTCACTTTGTCTGGTTCCCGACTCTGGTTTTGCCCCATGAGTATTACAAGGAATCTATGGTCCTTGACCACTGAGAATCTGGTTGTGAGGGAGAAAGGGAGAGGGGCTTATAATATCCCTCATTCAGATCTTAGCAGACCAAGTTACTACCTTCAGAGCACAAGCAGTAGTCCAAACCAGAGGCTTTGATCATCTGCGGAACTAAGTTAAGTCTAATCAGAGAAATTGGCAGAGTACAGGTTTGCCTAATTTGGGTCCTCAAACAAGAAGATACACTGGTGCTGGAGCCCTGTCTGTTCCCACTGCCCAGGCAGGGGAGCTGAGCCATAACCCCATCCAATACTAAACACGGTTCTGGGTCCTGTCTGACCAGAAGGGTTGGCAAGAACACCTGGAAACTGCATAGCCCAGCAATGTTCAAGCTGACAGAATGGTAAGCAGAGCTGATCATGTCCAGAGCAAAGCCAATACTGGGCATGGAGTTTTCCCTTGCAATGACTGGGAAGGGAAGTTAATTCATAACTCCACATGCTGCTGAATGTAGCTCTCAGCCCCTACTGACCAGAAAGCATTTGGGGGGAAATTTTGGGGGTGCCTGGGGGGGCATTCACATGTTACAGATAGGGGAGATGACCCATAGTCCTACCCACTTGTGCATGTAACTTCTGGCCTGTCTGGCCAGAGAGGATGGTAGGAATGCCTGGAGACTGCATAGCTCAGCAAGCTCCAGCAAAGAAGTGAGGAGGAAGAGCTAACAGTTCACAAAATCCTTTCCAGAGAGGACAAACAGTCCTCTCTGAAAGCCAGTAACTCTGTCAGCCAGGGAACATGGGGTATGGGTCAGCTTGAGTCAAGACCACAAATAAAGAGCCTTACTGGCCCTGGAGCTGCTTCTAATGCTGGGCCTGATAGGCAGGAAAACTAATTCAGAGCCCTGTTTATTACTGAATACAGCCTTTAGCCTACCTAATTTGGGAACCTAACCAGAGTACACAAGAAGCTGCATAGCCCATCCAACAGCACAACTTACGATGGCAATTAAACAGAGAGCACAGTCCACAGCTTTCCCTATCTGCAGAGCAAAACTTGTGGCCTCACCTTGCCAGGGAATTTGGTACATACTCTTGCCTGATTCGAGTCCTCAAACAATGAGCTGTACAAACCCTGGGCCATATCCTGCTGCCCTGCCATGGCAGGGAAGATACTTCATAGTCTCACCTACTGCTGAGTAGAATATCCAGTCCTGATTGGCTAGTAAAAAGCCTGACCAGAACATCCAGGCAACTTTGGAGACCATTTTACAGTCTTACTTGGACAGGGAACCAAGCCAGAAGTCCCATCCAAGAGTCCCCAGTGGAACCCCACACACACAACTTCAGGGCTTGGGCAGTTGCCTCACCCTAAAATACACCCTGATAACAGGCTCCACCTGCCCAAGGACATTACCAGCAGACACATACAGAAACCGAAACTGAGCTGACTGGTGGAGAACTCTCTCTGTCAAAGCAAACCTGTGAAGTCTGGAGAAGATTAAACTGCATACCCAAATGCCAAGATACAAATGGAAGGAATCAAGGATCATGAAAAATCATGTAAATATGACACCATGAACTGATACTAAAGAAAACAACATCTATGAAATGTCTGACAAAGAATTCAGAACAATCCTCTTAAAGAAGTTTAGTGAATTACATGAACATACAGACAAATATTCAACAAAATTAGGAAAGCAATGCATGAACAAAATAAGTTCAACAAAGAAAGAGAAACCATCCAAAGAAAAAAATCCCAAACAAATGAACAGAAATCCTAGAGTTGAAAAATACAATGAACTGAAGAATTCAATAGAGAGCTTCAAAAGCATTCTTGACCATGAAGAAGAATGAGTGATCTGAAAGACAGGACATTTGAAATTTCCGTCAGAGGAGAAAAAAGCAAAAAGAATGAAAAAGAGTGAAGAAAGCCTACAGGACTTATGGGACACAATTAAAAGAAAGAGTATTCATGTTATGGAAATTCCAAAATGGAAAAACGAAAGAGAAAGGGACAGAAAGTATATTTAAGGTAATGTTGGCTGAAAAATTATAAAATGTGGGGAAAAATATAGACATCCAGATTCATGAGGCCCAAAGACCACCAAATAATTCGATCCTGAATAGGGCTACTCTGAGATACATTATAATTAAATTGTCAAAAGGCAAAGACAAAAAAATAATTTTTAAAACAGCAAAAGAGAGAAATTATATATGAGAACCCCCATAAAACTATTGGTGGATTTCTCAATAGAAACTGTTCAGGTCAGTGTAGAAAGTCATGATATATTAAATATTAAAAGAAAGAATTGCCAAGCAAAAATTCTATAACCAGCAAAGCTGTCTTTCAGAAATAAAGGAGGGATAAAGACTTTCTTGAACAAACAAAAGCTGAGGAAGTTCATCACCACTAGACTTGCCTTACAAGAAATGATAGAGTTCTTTGAGTAGAAGTAAAAAAGGACTCTAATTAACAATCATAAAAACATAAGAAAGTAGTGTAAAACTTGCTGGTAGAAGTAAATATATAGTCAAAGTTAGATTCCATAATATGGTAATGGTGATGAATAATTCACTTACAACTCTAGTTTAAAAGATAAAAAACAAACGTTGGAAAAATAACAATAACTATGATCATCTGCTATTAGTTACATAATATAAAAAATATGAAAACTGTAACATAATAACCTAGAATGTGAAGGGAAGGAGACATGAAAAGTGTAAAATTTAGGAATTTTATTGAAGTTATTATCAGCTTAAAATAGGATGTTATAATAATAGGGTTTTCTCTTGTGATTACCATGAGGCTTATATAAAACATCTTAAGATTATAAAACCCTACTTTTGCAAATATTTATGTGCCTCACATCAGAACACCTAAATACATAAAGAAAAAAATTGATAGTGCTAAGGGAGAAAATAACAGTAATTAAATAATAGTTGGGGACTTCAATAACCCATTCTCAACAATAAATGTTGAGACAGACAGAGAATCCCAGACAGAGAATCAATAAAGAAACATCTGTTTGAAAAACGCTACAGACCAAATTGAACTACAGACATATATAGAACATTCTATCTGTCAGTAACAGAATACATATTCTTCTCAATCACACTGGGACCATTTTCTAGGATAGACAATATATTAAGCCACAAAACAAGACCTAGCAAATTCAAGAAGATTGAAACATACCAAGTATCTCTTCTGATCACAACTATATGAAACTAGAAATCAATAACAGGAGGAAAATCAGAAAATTCATGAATATATAGAAATTAGACAACACTCTCCTGAAAAGCCAATAGATCAAAAAGAAATTAAAGGAGGAATAAAAAATATCTTGGGATGAACAAAAATGGAAACACAACATACCAAAACTTATGAGATGCAGCAAAAACAGTTCTAAGCAGGAAATCATATATTAAGAAACAACAAAAATTCCAAATAAACACCCTAACTCTATGCCTTAAAAACCTAGAAGAAAACCAATAAACTTAGCCCAAATTTATCAGAAGGAAGGAAATAAAGATTTAAGCAGAAATAAATAAAATAGAGAATAAGAAAACAATAGAAATGGTAACCAAACTGAACTGGTTCTTTGAAAAGGTAAACAAAATTGACAAACTGTTACCTAGACTAACCAAGAAAAAAAGAGAGAGGATGTAATTCAAATTATGAAAGTAAAAGAAGACATTTCTATTCATACCACAGAAATACTAAGATTCATAACTGACTGCTAAGAACAACTAAATGCCAACAAACTTGACAACCTAGAAGTAATGGAAAAAGTCTTAGAAACATATAACCTACCAAGATCGACTCAGAAAGAAACAGAAAATTTGAAAAAACTAATTACTAATGAGTATATTGAATCAGTAATCAAAAATCTCCCAATGAAGAAAAGCTCCAGACCAGATGACTTCACTGGTGAATTTTACCAGTGAAACTTTTAAAGGAGAATTAAGGCCAATACTTCCAAAATTCTTCAAAAAAATTGAAGAGGAGGGAACATTCCCAAACTCATTTTACAAAGCCAGCATTACGCTGATGCCAAAGTCAGAAAAGAACAATACCAGAAAAGAAAACTCCAGGTTGATGTCCGCAATGAATATAGATGCAAAAATTCTCAATAAAGTACTAGCAAACCAAATTTAGCAAGACATTAGAAAGATCATTCACCATTATCAAGTGGAATTTATCCCTGGGCTGCAAGGATCCTTCAACATACACAAATCAATCAATGTGATATATCACATTAATAATATGAAAGAAAAAATCATATGAAGAGATCAATAGATGCAGAAAAAGCATCTGACAAAACTCAACATCTGTTTATGATAAAAGCTCTGAAAAAATTAAGGCATAGAAGGAATGTACTTCAATAAAATAAAGGTCATATATGACAAGCCCACAGCTAACATACTCAATGGTGAAAGGTTGGAAGCTTATCCTCTATATCAGGAGCAAGAAAATGGTGTCCACTCTTACCACTTACTGGAAGTTCTAGCTAGAGCAGTGAGGCCAAAAAATTAAAAATAAAATAACTTTTAAAAAGTCATCAGAATTCAAAAGGAAAAAGTAAAATTGTCTATATTTGCATATGACATGAATTTATACATAGAAAATGCTAAAGACTCCACCAAAAAACTGTTAGATCCAATCAACAAATTCAGTAAAGTTTCATGACACAAAATTAACATACAAAAACCAGTAGTGTTTCTATATACCAACAATGAATTACTTGTAAATAAATTACTTGTAAATAAAAATTATGCCACTTGCAATATTAAGAATATATTAAAATATCATTATCAAAACCAAAAATATTTAGGAATAAGTTTAACCAAGGAGGCTAAAAATCTTTACTGTGAAAACTATCAGAAATTGATGAAAAAATATCAAAGAAAACACAAGCAAAAATGGAAAAGTATCCAGTGTTCATAGATTGGAAGAATTAATATTGTTAAAATGTCAATGCTACCAAAAACCATCTACAGATTCAGTGCACTCCCTATCAAGATAGAAATGGCATTTTGTATAGAAGTACAAAAAATTCTAAAATTTATATGCAATCACAAAAGACCTTGAATAGCTGAAGAAATACTGAGAGAAAAGAATACATCAGACATCACACTTCCTCATTTAAATCTATATAATAGCTATATCAAACTACAGTAATAAAAACTGTGCAATACTGACATAAAAGCAGACAGATAAACCAACTGGACAGAACTGAGAGCAGAGAAATAAACCCAAGCATATACAGTGAACTAATTTTTGACAAGGGAGCCAAGAATAATCAATATAGGAAAGACGGTATCTTTAATTCATGGTGCTGGGAAAATTGGATATTCACATGTAAAAAAATAAAACAAGACCACTATCTTATACCACTCACAAAAATTAACTTGAAATAAATTAAGGACTTAAATGTAAGATTGGAAACCATAGAACTGTTAGAAGAAAACAGAAAATTTACTCCTTGACATGGGCCTTGGCAATGATTTTTTGGATATGACGCTTAAAGCACAAGCAACAAAATAAAAAATAAACAAGTGGTACTATATCAAACTAAAAAAGCGTCTGCACAGAAAAAAAATTAAAGTAAAAATGCAACCTATAGAATGGAAAAAGATTTTCAAACCATATATCTGATAAGGGGTTAATATACAAAATATAAAGAAAAATAGCAGCAAAAACAAATAATCCAATTAAAAAATAAACAAAGGAGCTAAATGGACAGTTTTTTAAAGAAAGGTACACAAATGGCCAGCAGGTACATAAAAAGAAGTTCATCACTAATCATAAGGGAAATGCAAATCAAAACCACAAGATATCACTTCATGCCTCTTAGAACGGCCATCATCAAAAAGTCAAGAGATAAGACATGCTGGCAATGATATGGAGAAAAGGGAACACTTGTGCACTGTTGGTGGGATTATAATTGGTACAATCACTATGGAAAATAATATAGAAGATTCTCAAAACTTTGAAAGTAGAACTATCATATGATCCAGCAATCCCATTTCTGGAAAAATCATTCAAAAAAAAAAAGGCATTGTCCTAAGTGAAGTAAGTCATACAGAGAAAGACATATACTACATAATCTCACTTATATGTGTAATCTAAAAAAAACAACAAAGAAAAACCCAAACTCATAGAAAAAAAATTATATTTGTGATTACCAGAGGTATGAGAGTGGAGGTTGGTGGAACTGAAGGAAGGAATAAAAAGGTACAAAATACCAGTTATAAGATAGATAAATACTGAGGCTATAATGTACAACATCATGACTATAGTTAATGCTTCTGTATATTTGAAATTTGCTGAAAGAATAAATCCTAAAATTCTCATCATAAAGAAAACATTTTTTTGTTAACTATATGAGCGGATGGTTGTTAACTAAACATTGTTGTAATCATTTTATAACATATATGTTTCAAATCATTATGCTGTACACCTTATCTTTATAAAGTGCTGTATATCTATTATATCTCAAGAAAACTAAAATAAAAAACTTACTTTATTTCATTTTTTTTCTATAAATTTTACAGTATCCCGGAGTAAATTACATGAAGATTAATGCATGTCAATTGACATTTATACATAGAAATTTTATGGAAGATGAGAAGGAAATGGAGATTTTACGAAATTTATTTTCTATCATATGGTCATCAACTGTACTTCTGTGTCCTCTGAAAAACACAAACCCCTAAAAACCCATCTCAGTAATGTTTCTCACTAGGAAGACTACTAACATTCTGGTGAACCAACTATTTACTTATTAAACACAGTAATTCTCCTTGATTTTCATGACTATCAAAAATGCCCATACATATTTTCAAATGCCCTTGGAGTGGCGCTCAGAGATAGAGGGACAGTATGAGAATAAAAGCAATAGATTGAAGTATACAGCCATGACCAGCCTAGCAGAAGAAATACAGGCCTGTTTTCTTATGGATAAATCATATCTTCCTCTATTGACTAATCAGTTGCATGTACATTTAACCCTTGCAAACCTTTCTGGAAGGAATAAGGAAGAAGCAAGTTTCTACAATGGTAATAAATTCATGTTTCCATTATAGCACCTGTGAAAATCAGAGACTGGTTTTAGACCTCCCAAATATCCCCAAAGTGAATATGCTCTTGTGGAGATCAGGCAACAAAGCTGTCAGTAAATGTTGCAAGGCCTTTAAATGCACGAAAGAGCTAGGGAGTTGGAAGATATGGGAGTAAAATTTCTTCTCTTTTGCCCTTATACATCTTAGACGACCTTGCATTTCTAAGAACTGCAAGTGAACATTGTGGGAGTTGACAAGAAAGCATCTAAGAGTAACATTTCAAACTTGCTTTCTGAAAAGACCTGAGACCCATTTCTCCCTGAATGGAAAAATAGAGACTTGGTCTCCGAAAAGCAATAAATTGTTAAAAATGTCATTTCCATGACACAGTAGGATTCTAAGGCCTTCAAAAGCTGGCATTATATTTTGTGTTAAGTTTAAATAACAGACCTTCTTATCTTTATCTTCCTTTCAAGAACCACATCCCCCTACCTCCCCAGAAATGCATGATAAAGAAATGTGTGGAATAGAAATGTTACATTGTGAAAGGGGAACTAGAGAAATCTCACTTTACCATTTTAAGTTCCTTGTATATTTCTTATGCAATACAAGTATTCAAACTAATTGATAAAAACTGTAACATATGAAGCATTTTCATAACTTAGCTTTTCTAAAAGAACAGTGATTTAGGAGCCAACTTTTTAAATTGTGGCCATCCTTAGATCAGTGGTAATTATTGATTTAATGTTGTTTGTCTAATTACACTGTTTTCTAAAAAATATCTTATGTATTTTTTTAAGCAAAATTGAGAGAAAATTACATATAGTGATTTCCCATATATTCCCTGTCCCACACATTAATAGCCTCCCCTAGTATCAACAAACTACCATGAGGTGGTATATTTGTTACCACTGATGAACCTAGATTGACACAACAAAATTACCTGAAGTCCATAGTTTACATTTATGGTTCACTGTTTGTGTTGTACATTTTATGGTCTACGGGTTTGAATAAATCTATGACATGTATCTATCATTATGGTGTCATATATTGTATCTTTACTGCTCTAAACATCTTCTGCTTCTGTCTATTCATTCCTTACCCCCTAAGCCCTGTCAACTACTGATTTTTTAACTGTCTCCACAGTTTTGCCTTTTCCAGAATGTTGTATAGTTGGAATTATAAAGAATGTATTCTTTTCAGACTAGCTTCTTTCACTAAACTTTACGGATTTAAGATTCCTACATGTCTTCTCATGGTTTGATTGCTCATTTATTTTTAGTGAATAATATTATATTGTTTGAATGTACTACAGTTTATCCATTTACCTACTGAAGGACATCTTTGTTGCTTCCAACTTTTAGCATTATGAATAAAGCTGATATACATATCCAGGTACATGTTTCTGTGTAAACATAAGTTTTTCAATTCCTTTGGGTAATAACCAAAAATGTCACTGCTGGATTCTATGATAATATTATGTTTAGTTTTATAAGTAACCAGCAGACTGTCTTCTAAAGTTGCTACACCATTTTGCTTTCATGCCAGAAACGTGTAAGAGTTTCTGTTGCTCTACATCTTACCAGCATTTAGTATTGTCAGTGTTCTAGATTTGGGCTATTCTAAGAGGTGTATAGTGGTATCCCATTGTTGTTTTCATTTGCCTTTCTCTGATGACATATGATGTGGAGCATCTTTTCATATGCTTATGTGCCATTTGTATATCCTCTTCAGTGAGGTATCTGTTAAGGTCTTAGGCCCAGTTTTAATCACATTGAATGTCTTTATTGTTGAGATAAAAAGATTTTTGTGTATTTTGAATTAACAGTCCTTTATCAAATGTGTCTTTTTCAACATTTTCTCCTAGTCTGTGGTTTGTCTTGTTCTCTTGACATTGTATTTTGTAGAGCATAAATTTCTAATTTTAGTGAAGTCCATATTGTCATTTATTTCATGGACCATTCTTTTGGTATTGTATCTAAAAAAGTCATCACCACTCCCAAGGTTGTCTAGTTTTTCTCTCTTATTGTCTTTTAGGAGTTTACTAGCTTTGCATTTTACATTTAGATCTGTGATCCATTTTACTTATAAGATTTGTGTCTAGATTTATATTTTAGCATGTGGATGCCTAGTTGTTCTAGCACCATTTGTTGAAGAGACTATTACTGCCTTTGCTTTGTCAAAGATCAGTGAATTTCATTTATATGGGTCTATTTCTAGGCTTTCGATTCTGTCCCATTACTTTTGTCTATTCTTTCAGTATCACACTGTTTTGATTACTGTAGCTTTATAATAAGTCTTGAAGTCACGTAGTATCACTCCTCCTACTTTGTTCTTCCCTTCAATACTTTTTCAGTTATACTGGATCTTTTGTCTCTCTGTATAAACTTTAGAACTGAGTTTGTGGATATACCAAAATAACTTGCTGGAATTTTGATTGAGATTACATTGAATCTATACATCAATTTTGGAAGAAATGACATCTTTACAATATTGAGATTTCCTGTCCATAAATATGGGACATTATTATTTTTGTCCTTGTGCATCAGACTTTTATAGCTTTTTTCATATTTATCTTACACATATTTTATTAGATTTATATATGTTTTTCATTTTGAGGGCATGGTAATGTAAATGGTATTGTTTTTTCTTTAATTTCAAATTCCACTTGCTTGCTGCTTTACAGTAAAGCAATTGACTTTTGTATATTAATTTCATATCCTGCAACCTTACTATAATTGCTTGTAGCTCAAGGAGATTTTTGGTCTATTCTGTTGGACTTTCTACATAGATGATCATGTCATTTGTAAATAAGACAATTTTATTTCTTTCTTCTCATCTGTTTATCTATTATTTCCTTTCATTGTCTAATTGCATTACCTAGAACTTCCAGTATGATGTTGAGAAAGAATGGTGTGAAGGAACACCTTCATTTTGTAACTGATTTTAGTGGGAAAACTTCAAGTTTTTCACCATTAATTATGATGTTAACACTAGGATTTTTATAGATATTCTACATTAAATAGAGGCAGTTCCCCTTTATTCCTACTTTGCTGATAATTTTTATCATGAATGAGTGTTGAATTTTGTCAAATGTCAAATGCTTTTTTGCATCAATTAATATGAACATGATTTTTTTTTTCCTTTAGCCTGTTGTGATGCATTACATTGATTTTTGAATACTGAACAAGCCTTGCATACCTGGACTAAATCCCAGGTGTTTATGGTATATAATTGTTTTGTATATTGTAGGATTTGATTTGTTATTATTTTATCGAGAGTTTTTTGTATCTGTGTTCATGAGAGATACTGGTCTGTAGTTTGTTTTGTTTCCTTTTAGTATCTTTGTCTGGTTCCATTAGTGTAGCGATGTCCTCATAGAATCAATTGGGAAGTATCCCTCTGTTTTTTATCTTCTGAAAGAGATTGTAGAGAATTGGTATAATTTCCTCCTTAAATGTTTGGTAGAATTCCCTAGTTTACCCACCTGAGGCTGTTTTTTGGTTTTGGAAGGTAATTAATTATTGATTAAATTTTAAATAGATAGTCCTATTTAGTTGTCTAATTGTTGCAGTGTGAACTTTGGCAAATTGTGTCTTTCAAGAAATTGAGTCATTTCATCTAGGTTATTAAATTTGTGGGCTTAGATTAGTTCATAGTGTTCCTTGATTATTGTTTTAATGTCCATAGGATCTGCAGTGGTTTCCCCTCTTTCCTTTCTGATATTACTATCATGGGTCCTCTCTCTCTCTTCTTCTTAGTTAGCCTGTCGAGAGACATAATTTTATTTATCTTTATTTTTATTTTATATTGAGGTGTAGATGATTTATAATGTTGTGTTAGTTTCAGGTGTACAGTAAAATGGTTCAGTTATACATATACATATATCCATTCTTTTTCAGATTCTTTTCTCCTGTAGCTTATTACAGAATATTGAGTAGAGTTCCCTCTGCTATACAGTAGGTCCTTGTTGATTATCTGTTTTATACATAGTAGTGTGCATATGTTAATCCCAAACTCCTAATTTATCCCTACCCCCCAACTTTCCCCTTTGGTAACCATAAAGTTGTTTTGAAGTCTGTGAGTCTGTTTTGTAAATAAGTTCATTTGCAACACATTTTTAGATTCCACATATAAGTGATATCATATGATATTTGTCTTTCTCTGTCTGACTTAGTATGATAATCTCTAGGTACATCCATGTTACTGCAAATGGCATTATTTCATTCTTTTTGATGGCTGAGTAATATTCCATTGCATATATGTACCACACATTCTTTATCCATTCCTGTCACTCTTTTAAATGATGTAATCTCTTAAAGAACAAACTTTTTGTTTTACTTTCTATATTGATTTGCTAGTTTCAATTTGATTGATTTCTGTTCTAATTCTTATTTATTTTCTTCTACTTACTTGGATTTAATTTGCTCTTGTTCTTCCTGTTTCCTAGTATGGAAAAAATGATTTTAGATCTTTCTCCTTTTCTAACTTATGCATTTAATGCTATAAATGTACCTGTAATCAGTGCTCTTCATTAATTTCACATATTTTGATAAATTGTGTTTTTATTTTAATTTAGTTCAAACAATTTTTTTTATTTCTCTTATCTTCTTTGATCTATATATTGTTTAGATGTGTGTCATTTACTCTGCATGTATGTTGGGATTTTCCATTTATGTTTCTGTCTTTGATTTATAGTTTAATTTCATTGTGGTCTAAGAGCAAACATCAGGTGATTTCTATTATTTTCGGTTTGTTAAGGTGAGTTTTATAGCCCATAATATGATCCATCTTTGTGAGTGTTTCATGTGAGCTTCAGAAAAATTTGTATTCTGCTGTATTGGATGAAATAGTCTATAGATGTCAATTATCTCCAGTTGATTGATGGTGTTGTTGAAGTCAAATATGTCCTTGCTGAATTTCTCCTGTTGTATACTTGTCCACTTCTGGTAGAGGAGTGTTTAAGCCTCCAACTATGATAGTGGATCTATTTATCTTTGCAGTTCTGTTAGTTCCCGTCTCCTTTAGTTAATGTTCTATTGTTAGGCAAATATCCTTTTCATTGTTATGTTTTTGGATAACTGATCTCTTTATAGTTATGTAATACACTTCGTTATTCCTGATAACTTTCCTTCCTTTGAAGTCGGTTCAATCTGAAATTAATAGAACTATTCTTTCTTTCTTTGGATGAGTCTTGGTACAGTATTGATTAGTATTAATACGGTATATTTTCCTCCATCCATTTACTTTTTTTTTTTTTGTGGTACGCGGGCCTCTTCCATTGTGGAGCACAGGCTCTGGACGTGCAGGCTCAGCGGCCATGGCTCACGGGCCCAGCCGCTCCGCAGCATGTGGGATCTTCCCGGACTGGGGTACAAACCCCTGTCCCCTGCATTGGCAGGTGGACTCTCAACCAGTGCACCACCAGGGAAGCCCCAACCATTCACTTTTAATCTACATGTCTTTATATTTAAAATGGGCTTCTTAAAGACAAAATATAGTTCAGTACTTTTTTTGACAAACTCTGACAATCTCTATCTTTTAATTGGTACATTTAGACCATTGACATTGAAAGTGATTACTGAAATAACTTGATTAATATCTACATTTCTTAACATTTTCTTTTTGTGTCCTTAGTCTTTGTTCCTATTTTGCCTTCCACTCATTTTCTGCCTTTTGTGATTTTAACTGAGCATTTTATATAGCTCAAGTTTCTCTCTTTTTATAGCATAGCAGTTTAGTTCTTTAAAAAAAAAAAGTGTTTTCCGAGGGTTATTAACATACACTTATATGTAATCAAAATCCACTTCCCATAACACTATACTTCTTTGTGGGTAGTGAGAGTACCTTATAATAACAAAATAATTCTAATTCCTCCTTTCCATCCCTTGTATCATTGTCACCATCATTTCATTTATATATAAGCATACATAAGTGCATATATATATATCAATAATTATATATACCACATATATAATATATATAATTGTATGTATAATACATAAAATATATACATAAGCTACATAATCAAATACATTATTGGTATTATTATTCATCCTAAGTCTCACCTATTCAATTTATTAATTTATTAAGAGTAAGAATAATAAAGGTAATCTTCACTTATTCCTTCTTTAATGCTTTGCATATATATATATATATATAGATATAGATATAGATATAGATATATATATCTCCAGGTTTTTGAACTATATTATTTTCCTTCTGTCTAAAGAACTTCTTTTAACATTTCTTGCAAGGCACATCTACTGGTAACAAACTCCCTCATTTTTTGTTTGTCTGAAAAAGTCTTTATTTCTCCTTTACTTTTGAAGATAATTTTGCTTTTTATAGAATTTCTAGGTTCATGGTTCTCATTCTGTCAATACTTATAATATTTCACTCCACTCTCTCTTTTGAATATTTTCTGAGAAGTTGGAAACAATTCTTATCTTGTTCTTCTATAGGTAAGGTGTTTTTTTCCCCCTTTTTTCAGGAATTTTCCTGTATTTTTGGTTTTCTGTAGTTTGAAAATAATATTCCTAGATGTAGCTTTCTGGACATTTATTAAATTTGGTTTCTCTGAGCTTCCTAGACCTGTGGTTTGGTGTCTGACATAAATTTGGGGAAATTATTAGCTAATATTTTTTCAAACACCATATCTGTTCTTTTTTCTCCACCTGATATTCTCATTAAGTGTATGTTACATCTTTTATAGTTGTCCCACAATCCTTAGACATCCTTTTCTGTTTTTATTCTTTGTTCTCTTTGCCTTTCAGTTTTCAAGGATTTTATTGGTATATTCTCTAGTTCAGAAATTATTTCCCCATCCTTTTCCAGTCCACTAATAAGCAAGTAAAAGACATTCTTAATTTCTGCTACAGTGTTTTTGACCTCTAATATTTCTCTTTTGTTCTTTTTTTTAGGATTTCTATGTCTCTGCTTACAATGACAATCTGTTTTTACATGCTGTGTACATTCTTCATTAGAGTCCTTAGCATATTAATTATAGCAGTTTTAAACTCACAATCTACTAATTCCAATATCTCTGCCATATCTGGTTTTGGTGCCTGCTCTTTGTCTCCAAAAGTAGTACCAAATTTATTTTGGTAAGCCTTGTAAGTTTTTCTTCATAATGAGAAATAACTTACCAGGTAAAAGAAACTGCTATAAATAGGCCTTTAGTAAAGTTATGGTGAGGTATGGGGTAAGGGAAAGTTTTCTGTAGTATTATTATTTTATCTGTCTTTTAGTGAGCTTATGTCTCTGAACTGTGAGCATTGCAATATATATATATTTTTTCTTTCCCCATAGGTTGGACAGGATGGTTAGAGTGACTAGAGTTAGGTATTTCCCTTTCTCCAGATCACTTTGTCTCTGACAAAATCCCAGCAAGTTAGACTGCGGTTAAGTAGTTTCCCCTGAAATCAGTCCTTGTTAAGAATAGAGTTTTTTTGTATTTCTTAAAAAAAAATTTTTAACATCTTCATTAGAGTATAATTGCTTTAAAATTGTGTGTTAGTTTCTGCTTTATAAAAAAGTGAATCAGTTATACATATACATATGTTCTCATAACTCTTCCCTCTTGCATCTCCCTCCCTCCCACCGTCCCTATCCCACCCCTCTAGGTGGTCACAAAGCACTGAGCTGATCTCCCTGTGCTATGCGGCTGCTTCCCACTAGCTATCTATTTTACATTTGGTAGTGTATATATGTCCATGTCACTCTCTCACTTTGTCACAGCTTACCCTTCCCTCTCCCCATATCCTCAAGTCCATTCTCTAGTAGGTTGGTGTTTTTGTTCCTGTCTTACCCCTAGGTTCTTCATGACATTTTTTTTTCTTAGATTCCATATATATGTCTTAACATATGGTATTTGTCTTTCTCTTTCTGACTTACTTCACTGTGTATGACAGACTCTAGGTCCATCCACTTCACTACAAATAACTCAATTTCATTTCTTTTTATGGCTGAGTAATATTCCATTGTATATATGTGCCACATCATCTTTATCCATTCATCTGATGATGGAAACTTAGGTTGCTTCCATGTCCTGGCTATTGTAAATAGAGCTGCAATGAACATTTTGGTACACAACTCTTTTTGAATTATGGTTTTCTCAGGGTATATGACCAGTAGTGGGATTGCTGGGTCATATGGTAGTTCTATTTGTAGTTTTCTAAGGAATCTCCATACTGTTCTCCATAGTGGCTGTATCAATTTACATTCCCACCAACAGTGCAAGAGGGTTCCCTTTTCTCCACACCCTCTCCAGCATTTATTGTTTCTAGATTTTTTGATGATGGCCATTCTGACTGGTGTGAGATGATATCTCATTGTAGTTTTGATTTGCATTTCTCTAATGATTAATGATATTGAGCATTCTTTCATGTGTTTGTTGGCAGTCTGTATATCTTCTTTGGAGAAATGTCTATTTAGGTCTTCTGCCCATTTTTGGATTGGGTTGTGTTTTTGTTATTGAGCTGCTTGTAAATATTGGAGATTAATCCTTTGTCAGTTGCTTCATTTGTAAATATTTTCTCCCATTCTGAAGGTTGTCTTTTGGTCTTGTTTATGGTTTCCTTTGCTATGCAAAAACTTTTAAATTTCATTAGGTCTCATTTGTTTATTTTTGTTTTTATTTCCATTTCTCTAGGAGGTGGGTCAAAAAGGATCTTGCTGTGATTTATGTCATAGAGTGTTCTGCCTATGTTTTCCTCTAAGAGTTTGATAGTGTCTGGCCTTACATTTAGGTCTTTAATCCATTTTGAGCTTATTTTTGTGTATGGTGTTAGGGAGTGTTCTGATCTCATACTTTTATATGTACCTGTCCAGTTTTCTTTGCTCTCCCCTGACAGAAGCCGGAGGGAATTTTTCTCTGATATTTATTGTGGGAAACTGGCAGACCTCCTGTACCTCTCTCACAATACTGTGGGAGCCACCTTATGACTGGGTCTTTCTCAAGTTTTAACTCTTACACTGTTTACACCGAATTTCTAGCAATTTGTAAATTACAGTTCATGGTTTCCTACCCAAGCACTTGCTCCCATAGAGGTTTCTGTTTATGATTTTCTACTCAGGTAAGCAGTGACTCCCTATATTCTTCTGTCTTTCCAATCTTGGTGAAGCAGTTTGCCCTGTGTCCTCCCCTCTCTTATAGATCAAAGAAGAGTTTTTTTTTTCCCCAATCTGTTCAATTTTTTACTTGTTTAACAATGCCTTAATGATTTCTAAGCTCCTTCCATGTGGAAATGGAAACTGGCACAAACACTTTTGGGTTTTAATTTGGTATTATTTTGCATATAGGGAAAAAATCAGATAATTATAAATGAAAAACTATGTCTCTTACTATTAATTTATGAAAATCTTAACATTCTGTTTTTTTGGGGTTTTTTTACTTTGTACATTTTGTTTGGTTTGATTTTTTTTTTTAAATAAAGATGCAGTTTCACTCTTGGCAATCACATAAAATACAGTCATTGTAGTAAACTGCAAGAAATCATTATCTAGGATAATCTAAAATAAATCTTGCAGACCAAGGTCTTTCTGAAGTAGATGCAATATATTCTGAGAGCAGGATCAAATTACATTCTTTCTGGCTCAGGACAGAGAGTTCACTATTAAATAGGGGACTAGATCACCTAATAATGTTGTTGGCTACACATCAAGACATGTGTGACTACTGGGTTGGCTAGATATTTTTGTCTCATCATGTGAAAGCAGCATAATTACTAAGATTTTTTTTTTTTTTACCAATTCCACATACCTTAATCATCAATGGAAAATACTTCTTACATATATAATGCTGAAATAAAAGCCTTTAGAAGATATAACAATAACAGTATTTGAAGAACTTGTAATGCTAACTAACCAGCGAGAAGGTATATGTCACTGTTTAAACAATTTATCCTGTGCTACTTTAATGTGGTTATTATACAGACAATATGGCCATTTCCACATCATGCATCTTTATACAGTAAATTGTTATTGATAGGAAATCTCAAGTAAAAATTTAGTAGATAGTTTTAAATTGCTTTGCAAAGTATTTTCATGCCTACACTAAGAGAATGAGACTTTCTCCTTCTCTAGAAATGTTTCCTTATTGACATTTTCATTATAATTTTTAGATTCTAGGCAAGGGTGAACAACAATTTTTGTGTTTTCTCTTCTAAACTCATCTTTTGTAAATACATTTCTTTGTCACATTCATTTTTGTAGTCTTTTACACATTGATTTGTAAAAGTTATTATATACTCTGGACACCAAATGGTTGAATAATTTGGAAATATCTCCTTGTAACTACCTTTTCACTTAGGTTATATTCTTTATTGTATTGAATATTAATTTCAATAAAGCCAAATTTACCAATATTTTGCCTTATGATGTACAGTTTCAAAGTTATTTAGTCAATCCTACAAAACATCAAGGTTATGGTATTATTGTCTAATATTTCTTTGTAAATATTTAATTATTTTGTTTAATACATTTAAGTTTTTTTATTTTTATAAATGATGTAATGCAGAGGTCTACTATTAATTTTATTACATGACAATAACTGAATGACCCAGGACTATTTGTGAAGAGTTAGTCCTTTAATCATTGATTTGTAAATAGTTGGCAAATACCAAGTTTCAATTTATCTGTGTATCTGCTTCAATTAATCTATTATTCCTGAGAAAAAAATTTAATGTCAATAAAATTGATTTTCTCTTTAGCTTTCTTGAAGTTAATTGTGTTCCACAATTCTGAATTTCACGGAATTTATTAAGGAAATACTGTAGGTATACTCTGTATTACACTGCATCTCCAGTATGGTCAAGGGCAACACTTTGTATGTGATTAATTAAAATTTATGTAACAAAAAATATTCATATTACATGACATAAGTAATAACCCTAAATATGCTCACATCATTTCATGTCAGATTTTTCACCTAATTTGTTCAGGTCAGGTCAGATTTTTTTCTATAACATTAGTTATGAAAAACTTTAAAATTTTTAAATTCTGAAAAATTTTAATGGGTATATTAATAGGATTAATTTTACAGAAGATATGCAAGACCTCTATATTGTAAGTGACAAAACATTGTTAATGGAAGTTAACATATACCTACATAAATGGAGATATATCCTGTATTTATGGATTAGAAGATTCAATATTTCTAAGTTGTATTATTCCCAGTTTTATTAATAGATTCAAAGAAGTTTAAATTATAATCCTAGCGGGCATGCCAAAGACCTATATAAAGTTTTTCTAAAATTTATATAAAAAAAGGATTTATAATATTAAAAAGTAAATTGAAGTTCCAATTGAAATACCTTATTTTTAGACAAACTTTTAAGTTAGGACAATCAAGGCAGTAGCATTGACATGAGAATAGCCATATAATATCAATGAAATGAATTCAGAAATAAAGCAAAACTTATTTGGCAAATTAATGTTTGAAATTAGCAGCATAATTCAGAGGACTAAATATAGATTTTTTTAAACACAAGGTGCTTGAACAACTGGATATCTAAATTTTCTTTTTTTTTTAAATAATGCTGAAATTTACATCATACAGTATAGATCTAAATATAAAGGACTAAATTATAATAATTCTATAAGAAAAGAGGGGAAATATTTGTTACCTTGCAATAGACAAAGATTAATTGAAGAGGCACAAAAGCATGGCTTATAAAATTAAAAGTTAAATAAAGTACTTCATCAAAATTAACAACTCTTTTCCTCTTCCAAAGATACAAATAAGGAAATGAAAATATAAATAAAAACTAAGAAAAATATTTGGAATTCATAATCTGAGGAAAGGTTTATATGCAGCATTTACAAAGGTCTTTTAAAATTCAGAAAGAAAGGAAAACCAAAATCATTTAAAAATGGGAAAAATTGACCTGACACTTCAAAGATATATGAATGGACAGTAAGCACATTAAGTTGCAATATTATTAATGATTAAGAAAATGGGAATTTAAATCATAATGAGATATACCATGGCATTCATACCAGAATGGCTAAAATTAAGAAGACTGAAATAACATGTGTTGGTAAGTATGTGGTACAACTGAAGTTCTCAGAGATAGTTGATAGGAATAAAAAATGTTACAATCACTTTAGAAAACCAGGTTGCCAGTGTTTTTTAAAGTAAAACATACACAGCAATCCAAATCATAAGTATTTAACCATGAGAAATAAACTGTATGCTACATTGGAAGGTGTTATTCATACCATAGCATAAAAATATTAAAATGCCTAGGAGTAAACGCTTGTAAGGAGGCCAAAGACCTGTACTCCAAAAACTATCAGATGCAGATGAAAGAAACTGAAAATGATATAAAATGGATGGAAAGATATACCATGTTCTTCGATTGGAAGAATCAACATTGTTAAAATGAACATACTACCCAAGGCAATCTACAGATTCAATGCAATCTTTATCAAATTACCAATGACATTTTTCACAGAACTAGAACAAAAAAGAATTTTAATTTGTATGGAAACACAAAAGACCCTGGATAGCCAAAGCAATCCTGAGAAAGAAGAATGGAGATGAAGGAATCAAACTCCCTGACTTCAGTCTACACTACAAATCTACAGTCATCAAAACATTATGGTACCGGTGCAAAACCAGACGTAGATCATTGGAACAGGATAGAAGGCACAGATATAAACCCTCACATTTATGGTCAGTTAATCTACAAAAAAAGAGGCAAGAATATACAATGGAGAAAAGAGTCTCTTCAATAAGTGGTGTTGGAAAAACTGGACAGCTACATATAAAAGAATGAAATTAGAAATTTCTCTAACACCATATATAAAAATAAACTCACAATGGATTAAAGCCCTGAATGTAATACTGGATACTATAAAACACTTAGAGGAAAACACAGGCAGAAAACTCTTGAACATAAATTGCAGCAATACTTTTTTGGATCCATCTCCTAGAATAATGGAAATAAAAACAAAAATAAACAAGTGAGACCTAATTAAACTTAAAAGCTTTTGCAAAGTAAAGGAAAATATAAACAACATGAAAAGACAGTCTGTGGAATGGAAGAAAATATTTGCAAATGATGTCACCAACAATAGATTAATTTCCAAACTGTACAAAACAGCTCATACAAAATAATTTAAAAAACAACCTTAATAACAGCTTAATAACAACAACAACCAAAAAATAAAAACCCAATCCAATCAAAAAATGGGCAGAAGATCTAAATAGACATTTCTCCATAGAAGACATACAGGTAGCCAACAGACACAGAAAAAGATGCTCAACATCATTAATAGAGAAATGCAAATCAAAACTACAATGAGGTATCACTTCACACCAGTCAGAATGGCCATCATCAAAAAGTCTACAAATAATAAATGTTGGAAGGGGTGTGGAAAATGCTGGAAAGCAACCCTTATACACTGTTGGCAGGAATGTAAATTGATACAGCCACTGTGGAGAACAGTATGGAGGTTCATTAAGAAACTAAAAATAGAGTTACCATATGATCCTGCAATCCACTCCTGTGCATCTATCTGGAGAAAACTCTAATTTGAAAAGATACATGTGTCTCATTTTTCATAGCAGTTCTATTTACAATAGCCAAGACATGGAAGCAACCAAAATGTCCATGGACAGATGAGTGGATAAAGAAGATATGCTGGGCTTCCCTTGTGGCGCAGTGTTTGGGAGTCTGCCTGCCGATGCAGGGGACATGGGTTCGTGTCCCGGTCTGGGAAGATCCCACATGCCACGGAGTGGCTGGGCCCATGAGCCATGGCCGCTGAGCCATGGCCGCTCCGTCCGGAGCCTGTGCTCTGCAGCAGGAGAGGCCACAGCAGTGAGAGGCCCACATACCGCAAAAAAAAAAAGAAGATATCCTATGTATTTATACAATGACATATTACTCAGACATAAAAAAGAATGAAATAAAGCCATTTCAGCAATATCGATGGACCTAGAGATGTTCATACTAAGTGAAATGTCAGAGAATGACAAATATCATGATATAATTTATATGTGGAATCTAAAAAAAGTACAAATAAACTTAATTACAAAACAGAAATAGTCACAGACATAGAAAACAAATGTGTGGTTACCAATGGGGACAGTGGTGGGTGCAGGGAGAGGTAAATTAGGAATTTGGGATTAACATATTCACACTACTATATATTCAATGTAAGATAGGTAAACAAGAAGAACCTACTGTATAACACAGGAATCTCTATGAAGTATCTTGTAATAACCTGTAAGGGAAAAGAATCTGAAATATATATATATATATATAGTTATATATATAGTTTTATATATATATATACACATACATATATATATACATATATATATATAACTGAATTATTTTGCTGTATACCTGAAACTAACAGAACATTGCAAATTAACTGTACTTCAATTTTTAAAAACGTTTCAAAAAAGGTGTTGTTCATAGCACCTTTGTTCATAATAACCAAAAAGTGGAAACAACCCTAATGTCCATCACCTGGTCAATAGATAATCAAATTATGATCTATCTGTAGTCTGGAATACTGCTCAGTAATAAAAATGAATAAATTTCTGACAGGTCCAAAAACATGGGCAAATATCACAAGCGCTGTGTTATATTCAAGGAGTGAAATGCAAAAGTATATATCTTATATGATTCTATTTATTTGAAATTCAATAAAACATAAATTTATAGAGACAGAAAAGAGAGCAGTGCTTCCTAGATTTTGGGGAATGGATTGACCCCAAAGCAGCATGAAAAAATACTTTTGGAAGAAGTAAAATATTTATATCTTGATTTTGAGGTAGTTACAAAGTGAGCTATGAATGTCAAATTTCCTAATCTATACACTTAAATGAGTTGAATTTTATTGTCTAACAATTATATCTCAATAAACATGGGATAAAGTCAAATTAAATAAAGTATTTGAAGTGGCATATTAGAAGCAAAGTAAATGACCATAGTAGGGTATAAACAATGTTTAAATGACTGTCTCAGAAAATTTTTCAGTTATCTCAGTATCTAAGGAAAGAATATATTATTAAAATAATCTTGGGCTTCCCTGGTGGTGCAGTGGTTGAGAGTCCGCCTGCCGATGCAGGGGACATGGGTTTGTGCCCCGGTCCAGGAAGATCCCTCATGCCGTGGAGCGGTTGGGCCCGTGAGCCATGGCCACTGAGCCTGCATGTCCGGAGCCTGTGCTCCACAACGGGAGAGGCCACAACAGTGAGAGGCCCACATACCACAAAAAAACAAAAACGAAATAATCTTAATTACTAAAATCTGATACTGAATACTTTCCCTATACAGTGCACCAAGTAAAATTCTAAGACAGTAGTATCACATGGCTAAAACACATTTATTTCTTGGGGTCTTTCACAGTATCAGTCAACAACTAGTTTGCTAAATCTGGTATAGATTTAATTTGGCCACTGAATGCTTAATCTAGATTTCAGATAATTTCTTTTCTCATGTGCACTGATCCCTATGACAATAAATGATAAAGGATATTTCACTGTTTAAACACCTCTAATTTAAGGCAACTTAATCAACCCTCTTCATTGAAAGATTCTGGACTACAATTACAGCACTAATGTCTACCTGTCAGTTCTTTTCAGGTATGGTACCAGAGAGTAATTGCATCTCATGTATTTTCTTGTGGAAATTGCTTCGTACCTGGAGGTGATATTTTTTCCTTTAATCATTTCTTCTGTATGATGTAACTGTGAGTCACATAGAGGACTTTTTAGCTACAATATTCCAATATGATTCCCCCCAATCTGGACACCATCCAGTTTAAAAATAATAATAATTTATAAGGATTTAGCAATGCCAAAAGTACATTTAATAGTAAGAAAGTCACAGTGTCTTTGTAATGTGACACAATATTTGTACAATGTTCTGATTTTTAAGGTTCATTATAGTCCGGGAAGACTATTTCAAAAATTTTTACAGATAGTACTTTGACAGTTAATTTGTCACTTTATGCTTCAAAGACTTCTTGTTGCAAAATAAGTTATTAATAGTTGACTAAAACATTATAATTAAAAAAAATAATATTACCATTAGAGGATTTTAGTAGCTCTACCAAAACATCCATAGGTCTATCATAGAAAATTAAAACCAGTGACAGACATGTATAAACATCATAAAACTTAATTGTGTATTTATATGTTTCAAGTATATTTCAATGTGAGTTAATGATCTAACATATATAATCATTCATCAAATATTTTGAGCTTCAATATTTACAACTGTCCCCTTATAAAAGTCTTTAGCCTAATTATATTAAATATAATTTTATCCCAATTATCATCTAAAGCAAAATTACCTTTCTCACTTAGTTTCCCTAAAGTTTTACTTATGATAATATTTTTATCTTCGACTAATGCTGTAAGTTCCTCCAGCTCATCTTATTTCTTCTGTAAATTCCCCCAAAAATGTGTTTGAACAGACTGGTTCAAGATGATGGAGTAGAAGGACGTGTGCTCACTCCCTCTTGTGAGGCACTGGTATCATGACTAACTGCTGAACAATCATCAACAGGAAGACACTGTAACTCACCAAAAAAGATACCCCACATCCAAAGACAAAGGAGAAGCTGCAAAGAGATGGTAGAAGGAATGCAACCACAATAAAATCAAATGCCAAAACCACTGGGTGGGCGACTCACAAACTGGAGAACAATTATAACACAGAAGTCCACCCACTGGAGTGAAGGTTCTGAGGCTCATGTCAGACTCAACCTGGGGGTCTGGCAAAGAGAGGAGGAATTCCCAGAGAATCAGACTTTGAAGGCTAGTGGGATTTGATTGGAGAACTTTGACAGGACTGGGGTAAAAAACTCTTGGAGGGCACACAAAGTAGTGTGCGGATCAGGACAGAGGGGAAGGAGCAGTGACCCCATAGGAGACTGAACCAGACCTACCTGCAAGTGTTGGAGGTTATCCTGTAGAGGCAGGGGGTGGCTCTGGCTCACCACAGGAACAAAGACACTGACAGCAGAAGTTCTGGGAAGTACTCCTTGGCAAGAGTCCTCCCTGAGTCTGCCACTAGCCCCACCAGAGAGCCTGTAGGCTCCAATGCTGGGTCACCTCAAGTCAAACAAACAAGAGGGAGGGAACTCAGCCCCATCCATCAGCAGACAAGTGGATTAAACTTTTACTGAGCTCTGTCCACCAGAGCAACACCAAGCTCTACCCACCACAAGTCCCCCCTATCAGGAAGCTTGCAGAAGCTTCTTAGATACCCTCATCTACCAGAGGGCAGACCACAAGTCCCTCCCATCAGGAAGCTTGCAGAAGCCTCTTAGATACCCTTATCTACCAGAGGGCAGACAGCAGAAGCAAGAAGAACTACAATCCAGCAGCCTGTGGAATGAAAACCACATTCACAGAAAGATAGACAAAATGAAAAGGCAGAGGACTATGTATCAGATGAAGGAAAAAGATAAAACCATAGAAAAATAACTAAATGAAGTGGAGAAAGGCAACTTTCCAGAAAAAGAGTTCAGAATAATGATAGTGAAGATGATTCAGGACCTCAGAAAAAGAATGGAGGCAAAGATCGAGAAGATGAAAGAAATGTATAACAAACACACAGAAGAATTAAAGAACAAACACCTAGAAGAGTTAAAGAACAAACAAACAAAGATGAACAATAAAATAACTGAAATAAAAAAATACACTAAAAGGAATCAATAGCAGAATAACTGAGGCAGAAGAATGGATAAGTGACCTGTAAGACAGAATGGTGGAATTCACTGCTGCAGAACAGAATAAAGAAAAAATAATGGAAAGAAATGAAGACAGCCTAAGAGCCACCTAGGGCAACATTAAACACAACAACATTCACCTTATAGGGGTCCCAGAAGGAGAAGAAAGAGAGAAAAGACTGGAGAAAATATTTGAAGAGATTATAGTCAAAAACTTCCCTATCATAGGAATGGAAATAGCCACACAAGTCCAGGAAGCACCTAGAGTCCCAGGCAGGATAAACCCTAGGAGAAACATGATGAGACACACAGTAATCAAATTGACCAAAAAAAAAAAACAAAAAACAAAGACAAATTATTAAAAGTAATAGGGGAAAATGACAAATAACATACAAGGGAACTCCCGTAAGGTTAACAGCTGCTTTCTCAGCAGAAATTCTACAAGCCAGAAGGGAGTGGCACAATATATTTAAAGTGATGAAAGGGAAGAACCTAAACCAAGATTACTCTAACCAGCAAGGAGTTCATTCAGATTCTATGGAGGAATCAAAAACTTTACAGACAAGCAAAAGCTAAGAGAATTCACACCACCAAACCAGCTCTCCAACAATAGCTAAAGGAACTTCTCTAAGTGGGAAACACAAGAGAAAAAAAGGACCTACAAAAACAAACCCAAAACAATTAAGAAAATGGTACTAGGAACATACATATCAATAATTACCTTAAATGTGAATGGATCAAATGCTCCAACCAAAAGACAAAGGCTTGCTGAATGGATACAAAAACAAGACCCGTCTATATGCTGTCTACAAGAGACCCACTTCAGACCTAGGGACACATACAGACTGAAAGTGACACGATGGAAAAATATTTTCTATGCAAATGGAAATCAAAAGAAAGCTGGAGTAGCAATACTCATATCAGATAAAATAGACTTTAAAATAAAGAATATTGTGAGAGACAAGGAAGGACACTACATAATGATCAAGGGATCAATCCACGAAGAAGATACAACAATTTTAAATATATATGCAGAGAGACCTTCAAGATGGCAGAAGAGTAAGGTGTGGAGATCACCTTCCTCCCCACAAGTACATCAGGAATACGTCTACATGTGGAACAAGTCCTACAGAACACCTTCTAAATGCTGGCAGAAGACCTCAGACTTCCCAAAAGGCAAGAAACTCCACACGTCCTTGGGTAGGGCAAAAGAAAAAAGAGAGGCAAAAGAATAGGGACGGGACCTGCACCTCAGGGAGGGAGCTGTGAAGGAGGAAAAGTTTGCACACCCTAGGAAGCCCCTTCATTGGCAGAGATGGGAGGTGGTAGGGGGTAAGCTTCAAAGCTGCAGAGGAGAGCGCAACAACAGTGGTGCAGAGGGCAAAGCGGAGAGATTCCTGAACAAAGGATCAGTGCTGACCAGCACTCACCAATCTGAGAAGCTTGTGTGTGCACCTGCCAGTATGTGTGGGGGCTGGGAGTGGAGGCTCGGGCTTCACAAATCATATCCCAGAGAGAGGACTAGGGTTGGCTGTGTGAAGACAGCCTGAAGGGGACTAGTGTGCCACAGCGAGCCGGGAGGGAGTCTGGGGAATAGTCTGGACCTGCATAAGAGGCAAGAGACAATTATCTCGGGGTGCACGAGAGGATTCAGAGAACTGCCTAAACAAGCCCCAGAGAAGGACGAGAGCCGCTACTATCAGCACAGACATCAGAGACGGGCATGAAATGCTAAGCCTGCTGCTGCGGCCACCAAGAAGCCTGTGTGCAAGCATAGGTCACTATCCACACCTCCCTTCCTGGGAGCCTGTGCAGCCTGCCACTGCCAGGGTCCCCTGATCCAGGGACAACTTCCCCAGGAGAAACACGCCTCAGGCTGTTGCAATATCATGCTGACCTCTGCTGCTGCAGGCTTGCCCAACATTCCTCTCCCTCCCCACCCCAGGCCTGATTGAGTCAGAGCCCACTAATCAGCTATGACTTTAACCCTGCCCTGTCTGAGTGAAGAACAGACACCCTCAGGCAACCTACATGTGGAGGCAGGGCCAAATCCAAAGCTGAATTCCTGGAGCTCTGTGAACAATGAACAGAAAGGAAAATCTCTCCCAGAAGCCTCAGGAGAAGTGGATTAAATCTCAACAATCAACTTGATGTACCCTGCATCTGTGGAATACCTGAATAGACAATGAATCATCCCAAAATTGAGGCAATGGGCTTTGGGAACAATGATATATATATTTTTTTTTTCCTTTTTTCTCTTTTTGGAAGTGTGTATGTTTCTCTGTGTGATTCTGTCTGTATAGTTTTGCTTTTACCATTTTCCTAGTGTTCTATCTTTTTTTTAAGTATAGTTTTAGCACCTGTTATCATTGGTGGATTTGTTTTTTGGTTTGGTTGTGCTCTTCTTTTTTTCTTTTCTTTTTTAATTTTTTTTTGTTTAAAATAATTTATTTTTTTATTTTAATTATTTTATTTTATTTGTATATTTATTCTCTCCCTCTCTCTCTCTCTCTCTCTCTCTCTCTCTCTCTCTCTCTCTCCCCCCTTCCTTCCTTCCTTCCTTCCTTTCCTTCTTTCCTTCTTTCCTTCTTTCTCCCTGTTCTTCAGAGCTGTGTGGCTGACAAGGTCTTGGTGCTCTGGCTGGGTATCAGGCCTGTGCCTCTGAAGTGGGAGAGCCAATTTCTGGACACTGGTTCACCAGAGACTTCCTGGTTCCACATAATATCAAATGGCAAAAACTCTCCCAGAGATCTCCATCTCAACACTAAGACCCAGCTCAATTCAATGACCAGCAAGCGACAGTGCTTGCTTCATGCCCTATGACAAACAACTAGCAAGACATGAACACAAGCCTATCCATTAGCAGAGAGGCTGGCAAAAATCATAAAAAGGTCACAGACACCCCAAAACACTCCATGAAATGTGGTCCTGCCCATCAGAAAGACAAGATCCAGCCTCATCCACTAGAACACAGGCACTAGTCCCCTCCACCAGGAAGCCTACACAACCCACTGAACCATCCTTAGCCACCGGGACAGATACCAAAAACAATGGGAACTACAAACCTTCAGCCTGCAAAAAGGAGACACCAAACATAGTAAGTTAAGCAAAATGAGAAGACAGAGGAACACAGAGCAGTTGAAGGAGCAAGATAAAAACCCACCAGAACAAACAAATGAAGGGGAAATACTTAGTCTACCTGAAAAAGAATTGACAGTAATAACAGTAAATCTGATCCAAAATCTTCAAAATAAAATGAAGAAAATACAAGAAACTTAACAAGGACCTAGAAGAAATAAAAAGTAAACAAACAATGATGAACAACACAATAAATAAAACTAAAAATTCTCTAGAAGGAATAAATAGCAGAATAACTGAGGTGGAAGAATAGATAAGTAACCTGGAAATTAAAAGAGTGGAAATAACTACTATAGAGCAGAATAAAGAAAAAAGAATGAAAATAATGGAGGACAGTCTCAGAGACCTCAGGGACAACATTAAACACAACAACATTCGAATTATAGGGGTCCCAGAAGAAGAGAAAAAGAAAGGGACTGAGAAAATATTTGAAGAGATTATAGTTGATAACTTCCCTAATATGAGAAAGGAATTAGTCAGTCAAGTCCAGGAAGCGCAGAGAGTCCCATACAGAATAAATCCAAGGAGGAACACACCAAGACACATATTAATCAAACTCCTAAAAATTAAATACAAAGAAAAAATATTAAAAGCAACAAGGGAAAAACAACAAATAACATAAAACCAAGTCCCCATAAGGTTAACAGCTGATATTTCAGCAGAAATTCTGCAAGCCAGAAGGGAGTGACAGGACATATTTAAAGAGATGAAAGAGAAAAACCTACAACCAAGATTACTCTACACAGCAAGGATCTCATTCACATTAGATGGAGAAATTAAAAACCTTACAGACAAGCAAAAGCTAAGGGAATTCAGCACCACCTAACCAGCTTCACAACAAACACCAAAGGAACTTCTCCAGACAGGAAACACAAGAGAAGGAAAAGGTCTACAATAACAAACCCAAAACAATTAAGAAAATGCTAATAGAAACAAACATATCAATAACTACCCTAAATGAAAATGGATTAAATGCTCCAACCAAAAGACATACATGCTGAAAGGATACAAAAACAAGACCCATAAATATACTGTCTAAAGAGACCCACTTCAGACACAGGGACACATACAGACTGAAAGTGAGGGAATAGAAGAAGATATTCCATGTAAATGGATACCAAAAAAAATCTGGAGTAACAATTCTCATATCAGAAAATACAGACTTTAAAATAAAGACTATTACAAGAGACAAAGACGGACAGTAGATAATGATCAAGGGATCAATCCACAAAGAAGATATAACAGCTGTAAATATATATGAACCCACCATAGAAGCACCTCAAAATATAAGGCAAATGCTAACAGCCATAAAAGGGGAAATCGACAGTAACACAATCATAGTAGGACCTTTAACATTCTAAATTCACCAAGGGAGAGATCATCCAAAATTAAAATAAATAAAAAAAACACAAGCTTTAAATGCTATATTAAACAAGATGGATTTAATTGATATTCATAGGATATTCCATCCAGAAACAACAGAATACAATTTCTTCTCAAGTGCTCATGGAGCATTCTCCAGGATAGATGATATCTTGCATCACAAATCAAGCCTTGGTAAATATAAGAAAACTGAAATTGTATCAAGTATCTTCTCTGACTGCAACTCTATGAGACTAGATATCAATTACAGCAAAAAATGTAAAAATTACAAACACATGCAGGCTAAACAATACACTACTTAATAACCAAGATATCACGGAAGAAATCAAAGAGGAAATCAAAATATACCTAGAAACAAATGACAATGAAAACACGATGACCAAAAACCTATGGAATGAGCAAAATCAGTTCTAATAGGGAAGATTATAGCAATACAATCCTACCTTAAGAAACAAGAAACATCTCAAATAAACAACCTAACCTTACATCTAAAGCAATTAGAAAAAGAACAAAAAACCCCACTAAGTTAGCAGAAGAAAGAAATCATAAAGATCAGATCAGAAATAAATGAAACAGAAATGAAGAAAAGAATAGCAAAGATTAATACAACTAAAAGCTGATTCTTTGAGAAGATAAATAAGATTGATAAAACTTTAGCCAGACTCAAAGAAAAAGAGGGAGAGGACTCAAATCAATAAAATTAGAAATGAGAAAGGAGAAGTTACAGTGGACACCACAGAAATACAAAGCATCATAAGAGACTATTACAGGCAACATTATGCCAATAAAATGGACAACCTGGAAGAATTGGACAAATTCTTTGAAAAGTCCAACCTTCCAAGAGTGAAACAGGAAGAAATAGAAAATATGAACAGACAAATCACAAGCACTGAAATTGAGACTGTGATTAAAAATCTTCTAGCATACAGAAGCACAGGACCAGACAGCTTCACAGGCAAATTCTATCAAACATTTAGAGAAGAGCTAACACTTATCCTTCTCAAACTCTTCCAAAATATAGTGGAGGGAGGAACACTCCCAATCACAATCTATGAGGCCAACATCACCCTGATACTAAAACAAGACAAAGGTGTCACAAAGAAAGAAAACTACAGGCCAATATCACTGATGAACATAGATGCAAAAATCCTCAACAAAATCCAGCAACACATTAAAAGGATCATACACCATGATCAAGTGGGGTCAATCCCAGGAATCCAAGGATTCCTCAATATATGGAAATCAATCAATATGATAAACCATATTAACAAATTGAAGGATAAAAACCATATGATCATCTCAATAGATGCAGAAAACACTTTTGACAAAATTCAACACCAATTTATGATTAAAAAAACCTCCAGAAAGTAGGCACAGTGGGAACTTATCTCAACATAATAAAAGTCATATATGACAAACCCACAGCCAACATTGTTCTCAATGGTGAAAAAATGAAAACATTTACACTAAGACCAGGAACAAGACAAGGTTGCCCACTCTCACCACTATTATACAACAGGGTTTTGGAAGTTTTAGCCACAGAAATCAGGGACAAAAAGGAATCCATATGGAAAAGAAGATGTAAAGCTATCACTGTTTGCAGATGGCATGGTACTATACACAGAGAATCCTAAATACTCTACCAGAAAACTACTAGAGCTAAGCAAAGAATTTGGTAAAGTAGCAGGATACAAAATTAATGCACAGAAATCTCTTACATTTCTATACACTAATGATGAAAAATCTGAAAGAGAAATTAAGGAAACACTCCCCATTTACCACTGCAACAATAAGAATGAAATAACTAGGAATAAACCTACCTAAGGAGACAAAAGACCTGTATGCAGAAAATTATAAGACACTGATGAAAGAAATTAAAGATGATACAAACAGATGGAGAGACATACCATATTCTTGGATGGGAAGAATCAACATTTTGAAAATGACTATACTACCCAAAGCAATCTACAGATTCAATGCAATCCCTATCAAACTACCAATGGCATTTTTCACAGAAGTGGAATAAAAAAATTCACAATTTATATGGAGATACAAAAGACCCTTAATAGCCAAAGCAATCTTGAGAAAGAAAAACGCAGCTGGAGGAATCAGGCTCCCTGACTTCAGACTATACTACAAAGCTACAGTAATCAAGACAGTATGGTACTGGCACAAAAATAGAAATATAGATCAATGGAACAGGATAGAAAGCCCAAAGATAAACCCACACACATGCAGTCACCTTATCTTTGAATATGCAATGGAGAAAAAACCATCTGTTCAATAAGAGGTGCTGGGAAAACTGGACAGCTACATGTAAAAGAATGAAATTAGAAATCTCCCTAGCATCATACACAAAAATAAACTCAAAATGGATTAACGATCTAAATGTAAGGCTAGACACTATAAAACTCTTAGAAGAAAACATAAGCAAACTATTCTATGAAATAAATCAAAACAAGATCCTTTTTGACCCACCTCCTAGAGGAATAGAAATTAAAAAATAAAGTAAACAAATGGGAACTAATGAAACTTAAAAGCTTTTGCATAGCAAAGTAAACCATAGACAAGATGAAAAGACAACCCTTGGAATGGGAGAAAATATTTGCAAAAGAAGAAATTGACAAAGTTTTAATCTCCAAAATTTATAAGCAGCATATGCAACTCAATATTTAAAAAAACAGCCCAATCCAAAAATGGACAGGAGATCTAAATAGACATTTCTCCAAAGAAGATACACAGATTGCCAACAAACACATGAAAGGATGCTCAACATCACTAATCATTAGAGAAATGAAAATCAAAACTACAGTGAGGTATCACCTCACAACGGTCAGAATGGTCATCATCAAAAATTCTACAAACAATAAATGCTAAAGAGGTGTGGAGCAAAGGGAACTCTCTTGCATCATTGGAGGGAATGTAAATTGATACAGCTGCTAGGGAGAACAGTATGGAAGTTCCTTGAAAAACTAAAAATAGAACTACCATATGACCGTCAATCCCATCACTGCATATACCCTGAGAAAACCATAATTCAAAAGAGTCATGTACCACAATGTTCACTGCAGCTCTATTTACAATAACCAGAACATGGAAGCAACCATTGTGTCCATTGACAGATGAATTGATAAAGAAGATGTGGCATGTATATACAATGGAATATTACTCAGCCATAAACATAATTGAAATCGAGTTATTTGTAGTGAGGTGGTTGGACCTAGAGACTGTCATACAGAGTGAAGTAAGTCAGAAAGAGAAAAACAAATACCATATGCTAACACGTATATATAGTATCTTAAAAAAAAAGAAGGTTATGAGGAACATAAGGGTAGGACAGGAATAAAGATGAATACAGAATGGACTTGAGGACATAGGGAGGGGGAAGGGTAAGATGGGATGAAGTGAGAGAGTGACATGGACTTATATATGCTACCAAATGTAAAATAGATAGCTAGTGGGAAGCAGCTGCATAGCACAGGGAGATCAGCTCAGTACTTTGTGACCACGTAGAGAGGTGTGATAGGAATTGTGGGAGAGAGACACAAGAGGGAGGAAATATGGGAATATATGTACATGTACAGCTGATTCACTTTGTTAGAAAGCAGAAACTAACACACCATTGTAAAGCAATTATACTCCAATAAAGATGTTTAAAAAATAAAGAAAAATAAAAGTGACTAGACAAGACACATGGGAGAATGTCAGGAATTATAATCTGATATTAGAGTTGATATTGTTCATTGTTGGATTAAATAAATGAGATTACTAAGTCATTTTTTCTCTGAATCATTGATAGGATGTTATATGAATATATTTCATAAAACATAAGAAGCCTTTAAATGTATGATAAATAACCCTACTTTGTCAAAGGATTTTTTTTTTTTTTACTATACTGCTGGATATTTTATTTGGTACTAGATATCTCTATAGAGATAGATAGATTTTGGTCTCTGATAGATTTGTTTATCAGTGGTAAGAAAGATTTATAAAGTTAACAGAGAAAAAACAATAATTTCTATTTTCTGGAATATTTTATTGACTTTTTATTTAAAATGATTGAAAAGGTTATTTATTAAATGATCTGTGGGAAAAATAAATAAATTAATAAATAATAAATAAATATACACCCAACATAGGAGAACCTCAATACATAAGGCAAATACTAACAGATATAAAAGGACAAAATGGACAGTAACACAATATTAGTGTGGGACTTTATCACCTCCTTACACCAATGGACAGATCATTCAAAAAGAAAACTAATAAGGAAACACAAACCTAAGTGACACATTACACGGGATAGGTTTAATTGATGTTTATAAGACATTCCATCCAAAAACAGCAGATTATACTTTCTTCTCAAGTGCACACAGTATATTCTCCATGATAGATCATATCTTGGGTCATAAATCATGTCTTGGTAAATTTAAGAAAACTGAAACCATATCAAGCATCTTTTCCAATCACAATGCTATGAGACTGAAAATAAATTACAGGAAAACAAAACAAAACAAAACAGAAACACATGGAGGCTAAACAATATATTACTATATAACCAAGAGATCACTGAAGAAATAAAAAACAAATACCTAGAGACAAATGACAATGAAAACACCATTTTCCAAAACCTATGGGATGGAGCAAAAGCAGTTCTAAGAGGGAATTTTATAGCAATACAATCCTACCTCAAGAAGCAAGAAACATCTCAAATATAATCTAACCTTACACCTAAAGGATCTAGAGAACGAAGAACAAACAAAACCCAAAGTTAGTAGAAGAAAATAAATCATAAAGATCAGAGCAGAAATAAATAAAATAGAAACAAAGACAACAATAACAAAGATCAATAAAACTAAAAGCTGGTTCTTTCAGAAGGTAAACAAAATTGATAAACCTTTAGCGAGACTCATCAAGAAAAAGAGGGAGAGGACTCAAATCAATAAAATTAGAAATGAAAAAGGACAGGTTACAATGGACACCATAAAATACAAAGCATCCTAAGAGACTGCTACAAGCAACTCTATGCCAATAAAATGGACAACCTGGAAGAAATGGACAAATTCTTAGAAAGTTATAAACTTCCAAGACTGAACCAGGAAGAAATAGAAAATATAATCAGACTATTCACAAGTAATGAAATTGAAAATGTGATTAAAAATCTTCCAACAAACAAAAGTCCAGGACCAGATGGCTTCACAGGTGGATGCTATCAAACATTTAGAGACAAGTTAACACCCATTTTTGCAAATTCTTCCAATAAATTGCAGAGGAAGGAACACTCCCAAACTCTTCTGCAAGGCCACAATCATCCTGATACCAAAACCAGACAAAGATACTACAAAAAAGGAAAATTACAGACCATTACCTCTGATGAATATAGATGCAAAAATCCTCAGCACAATACTAGCAAACAGAATCCAACAACACATTTAACAGATCATACAGCACAATCAAGTGGGATTTATCCCAGGGATGCAAGGATTCTTCAATATATTCAAATCAATCATTGTGATACACCATAATAACAAGATGAAGAATAAAAACCATATGATCATCTCAATAGATGCAGAAAAATCTTTTGACAAAATTCAACATGCATTTATGACAAAAACTCTCCAGAAAGTGGGTATAGAGGGAACCTACCTCAACACAATAAAGGCCATATATGACAAACCCACAGCAAACATCATTCTTAATGGTGAAAAACTGAAAGCATTTCCTCTAAGATCAGGAACAAGATAAGGATGTCCACTCTCACCACTCTTATTCAATATAGTTTTGGAAGTGCTAGACACAGTGATCATAGAAGAAAACGAAATAAAAGGAATCCAAATTGGAAAAGAAGAACTAAAATTGTCACTGTTTGCAGATGACATGATACTATACATAGAGAATCCTAAAGATGCCACCAGAAAACTACTAGACCCAATTAATGAATTTGGTAAAGTTGCAGGATACTAAATTAATGCACAGAAATCTCTTACATTCCTATACACTAGCAATGAAAGATCAGAAAGAGAAATTAAGGAAACAATCCCATTCACCATTGCAACAAAAAGAATAAAATACTTAGGAATAAACCTACCTAAGGAGGTAAAAAACCACCTGTACTCAGAAAACTATAAGACACTGATGTAAGAAATAAAAGATGACACAAACAGGTGGAGAGATATACCATGTTCTTGGATTGGAAGAATCAATATTGTGAAAATGACTATTTTACCCAAAGCAATCTACAGAGTCAATGCAATCCCTATCAAATTACCAATGGCATTTTTTACAGTACTAGAACAAAAAAAATCTTAAAATTTGTATGGAGACACAAAGGACCCCAAATATCTAAAGCAATCTTGAGGGGAAGAAAATGGGGTTGGATGAATCAGACTCCCTAACTTCAGACTATTCTACAAAGCTACAGTAATCAAGACAATGTGGTACTCACACAAATACAGAAATATAGGTCAATGGAACAGGATGGAAAACTAGAGATAAACCCACACACCTATGTTCAACTAATCTATGACAAAGGAGTCAAGGATATACAATGGTGAAAAAACAGTGTCTTTAATAAGTGGTGCTGGGAAAACCAGACAGCTACATGTAAAGGAATGAAATTAGAACATTCCTTAACACCATACACCAAAATAAACTCAAAATGAATTAACGACCGAAATGTAATACCAGACATTATAAAAACTCTTAGAGGAAAACATAGGAAGAACACTCTTTGACATAAATTACAGCACATCTTTTCTGACCCATCTCTTATAGTAGTGGAAATAAAAACAAAAATAAATGGGACCTAATGAAACTTAAAAGTTTTTTGTTCAACAAAGGAAACTATAAACAAGATGAAAAAACAACCCTCAGAATGGGAGAAAATATTTACAAATGAATCAATGGACAAAGGATTAATCTTTAAAATATAGAAACAGCTCATGCAGCTCAATATTAAAAAAAAGAAACCACCCACCCAATTAAAAAATGGACTGAAAACCTAAATAAACATTTCTCCAAAGAAGACATACAGTTGGCCAAGAAGCACATGAAAATCTGCTCAACATCACTAATTATTAGAGAAATGCAAATCAGAACTACAATATGGTATCACCTCACACCAGTTAGAATGGGCATCATCAGAAACTCTACAAACTACAAATGCTGAAGAGGGTGTGGAGAAAAGGGAACCCTCTTGCACTGTTGGTGGGAATGTAAATTGAAACAGCCACTGTGGAAATACTGTGGAGTTTCCTTAAAAAGTTAAAAATAGAATTACCATATGACCTAGCAATCCCACTACTGAGCGTATACCCAGAGAAATCCATAATTCAAAAATATACATGCACACTTATTTTCATTGCAGAACTATTTACAATAGCCAGGTCATGGAAGCAACCTAATTGTCCATTAACAGATGAATGGATAAAGAAGAGGTGGTACATTTATACAACGGAATATTACTGAGCCATAAAAAGGAACAAAATTGGGTCATTTGTAGAGACGTAGATGGACCTAGAGACTGTCACAGAGAGTTAAATCAGAAAGAGAAAGACAAATATCATATATTAATGTGTGTATGTGGAATTTAGAAAAATGGTACAGATGAACCAGTCTGCAAGGCAGAAATAGAGATATAGATGTAGAGAACAAACGTATGGACACCAGGGGGTGTAAATGGGGGTGGGGTGGTGATATTAACGGGAGATTGGGATTGACCTATACACACTAATATATATAAAGCATATAACTAATAAGAACCTACTGTATAAAGTTAAAAAAAAAAAAAGAACATTGTTGGAAGACTCATGTTTCCCAATTTCAAAACTTACCACAAAACTAAATTAATCAATACAGTGTTGTATTGGCATAAGGATAGACATATAGAATATATTCAATGGAATAAAATTGAGAGTTTAGAAATAAACCTATACATCTATTGTCCAAAAAAATGTATTTGAAAGTGCCATAATCTTTGTCCAAACAGAGCAGTATGAGAGTAGTGTAAATATGTTACCCCAACTTGGATGGAAGTTTGAATAATTTGGTACTTCAGGTCTAACGTCATGATACAAAACATCCCCTCATAGTCTTTCTTTTTTTTTTTTTGCGTTTCGCGAGCCTCCCACCGCCGTGGCCTCTCCCGTTGCAGAGCACAGGCTCCGAACGCGCAGGCTCAGCAGTCATGGCTCACGGGCCCAGCCGCTCCACGTCATGTGGGATCTTCCCGGACTGGGGCACGAACCCGTGTCCCCTAGCATCGGCAGGCGGACTCTCAACCACTGCGCCACCAGGGAAGCCCCCCTCATAGTCTTTCTTGACTCAAAGTCTTGAAGTTCTCCAAATTAGTCAGATAACCACTTTACATAACCACTTTATCATCAACCAAGCAGAAAAACAGGTGATCAAGACCTGAGTTTTACCTACTGTCATTTAGACTGATTTAGTCAATCAGACTTCTGTGATAATTTTGTATTTGAGATCATCATGTGCTTCTGTCAAAAACCAAAAATACTGACATTTGTCTGCTTCATTTTTACTTTAAGTGGACAATACTTCTTCATGAATCTACAGGGCCCTGATTCCCCTGTCTCTAGAATGGATGTCGTAGTGAACCTATTTGAGTTTTGTTTTTCAAATAGTGAGTTGTTGGGGTCCTCTTAGTATTCTCACAGGTCCTCCAATCCCCTAACAACCATAGTCTCCATTACTGAAGGCCCATGGAGTTACAAATGTGTTGCTCCTAAGTGGTGGGTCATAAACAAGAAGTCATTTTTTGTACTGCTTTCAACTGCACTCTCTAAATGTTTTTAATTCTTAATGACACTTGTGGAAGATTCCATATGTTTATATTTACTTTGAATATTAAAATACAACACACTGCAGTTTGAAATTCTTGCACTGAATTTTTAGTTTCCTTCCTCCATGGTATAAAGTTAGGGAGAATTTAATCATTCTCTGAGATACCTCTTCTTATTCTTTTCTAGATCTTGTTCTTCCAGTGCTAGAATTAGCAAAATGAAGAGAAAAAAGGACGCATAACTCTTAAGTATCTTAAGTATGGTAGTTCACCCTCTGTAACTATTCACTATTTTCATAGGCAGTAGTCAGTAATTAGTGTTGTGTGTAACAGTGGTCCAAAGGGGCTGACTTCTCATGTGGATCAGAATACATATGTTCTAATGTGCAGATATGCCTCAACTTCAACATAGCTCCAATATTTTTTTTCCATTTGTGTTTCTCTATTATAAGGGATCCCTTTTCCACCTTGGTTGGAGTATAAGGAAGATAATTTAAATCCTATTATTTTCTGAAATAATACTGTGATTCTTGGAAGGCTCACAGGTCTTCACCACTTTAGATGGTGAGTGTGCAGTCTGCTCCATTATTATATTTTCATTCTCCTACCGTCTTTCCAAATTTGCTTTTCACTTGCTCAATAGGTACAGGAAGAGATCAGTTAGCCTACTGACAATGCAAACATTAACTGGGCTTAATTAACTGAGGTTTAGGGGCTACTTTCTTTTTAGGCAAGCTCCCCGAGTATTTTGCAGTTACTCTCTCAGAATCTTTTCTCATTGTGTTAGGTAGACATGACCAGGTCTCTTTCCCTCCCCCACCTGGACACTTGTGATCAGAACACACCCAGGGATCCTCCCTTTTGTGGTCAAGGACTGCTAAGCTTCTAGCCTTATCAGGTCCAAGCAAGATAAAAACTACCAGCACAGGCTGGCTCAGGTGCAGCAGACCTAAAAGGTGACTCAGAGTGACCTGAGTCATTATGCCATAATTATAATAAATTAGCATTGCAGTTTTTCTCCCCCCACCCCATGGGTTTATCTTGGGTGCTTATGGGTAAGTGCCTGCACACTAAAGAAAAAGTTATATAACCTAAAGCTGTCAATCAACTTGTCAGTTAAATGACAGTAGGAAATGGGGAGGGATGTACATTCTAAAAAACCCAGCCCTACCCGCATTGTGGGGCTGCTCTTTGTTTCCAGACAGCCCACTCTCATCCTTTCTCAGAACTATACTCTTGCTTTGCTTAATAAAACTACTGCTGCTTGAAACTGCTCTATGTCTCTCGATTGAATTCTTTCTCTTCAAGAGATGACAAGAACAAAGTATTTGCCATTCCAGCAGTGACAATTGACTCAAGGCAGTAAAACTGCATAACACCCTCCCTCCCTGTTATAGTCACAACCAATTATTCCCACAGAGCCTAGATGTGCCTACTTTAATAGACACTCAATACTTTTCTGATCCTACACTCAGTAGAATTTGACACTAATGAAAATTTCTGTGTGTTTGTGTGTTACCTTGGTTCCTGAGATGTCATGATTTCTTGAGATAGCCAAACCTTTGGCTACTTACTCTGTTTCTTTCAAGGGTTCCTCTCCCTTTTCCCACTTTCTTATTTCTTAGTGTCATTCCAGGATTTCTTCTAGGTCATGTTCCTCTCTATTCTACTTACCATCTATCCCTGGGCAATCTCATCTAAGCCTTATTTTCAGTAACCATGTACATTTTTATCAATTAATTTTTTTCATTTTACACCATAAAAAGGATTATACATCCTTACTCACTACCATGTAATTTGAAGCCTTTTTCTGAGGAAGAGTAATTTCTCGCTGATTGAACTTATACTTGGTCATGGATTTTCTCTGGACAATGAAACATAAGTGGAAGTGACTAACTGGAAGCTTCAAGAATATCACAAAATTCCACCAGCACTATTGCACTTTTCCTTCTTTTACAAATTGGCTATTCTATATGTGGGCTGCACCTTCAGCCTAGACCTCGTATTGAAGAAAACACATGGACATACCTGTAGTTGATGTGCAGCCTGATGTTAAGTCACAATTTAAAGAAGATCAACAATCTGATCACAGTTCAATGTAAAGGTGAGGTTTATACACATCTTTGTTGTTAGCCATAAGGATATTTTTTCATGGTACTGTGACAAAATTAACTGTCAGTCCTTTCATATATTGCAAAAAAGTAAATGTATAATCTGTGCCCAAGATTGACGTGAATCCCTCCAGACCATTCACTACAACATCACAAAGGATTTTTCTAAAAATATGTTTTCAACGTTGTGACTTCCAGATTAACATAAATAAGGAAGCTAGCAGACAAGAAAACATATATAATGTTTTCTTATGAATCTAACACTAAAAGGAACATTTATTTACAGGTATTAAAAGCATGATGTAATTAGTTCTGCAATAGCATCTTTGATTCTCTCTTTCCTCAGACTTTATAATAGCATGAATTTATTTCAGTACTTCTAATGCTTTCTCTTGACACCAAGACCTTTGCTTGAATTGTTCCTTTTAGGTCATTCTTTAGTGATTCTTTGGTTAATTATTCACATTCATCTTCCAAGTTTTAGTTTTTATTATACTTTATCTTATGTGCCTTCTATACCTCTCTTCACCTCCCCTCAACCCCATGGGTACTCCTTCAATTTAAATCTCTATAATATCCTTTTTTACTTTTATTATACTAAACTTTTGTTTATATTTAATTAGATTGTCAACTTTGTGGAAATAGGTAAGAAGAATATTTTGTCTACTTATATAGTTTTAGTTGTCTTATACAGAGTCTGACACCCACTTGGATCTCAATACTCATTGAAGAATAAATATATTAATAAATGCCATCTTCCCATAGCTTCCAATATAGCTATTCTCTATCATCTAAATCAAATAATTTATGATTATATCCTGAGTCCTTTTAATTTTTTACTTTTCCTTACATTATAAGCAGTCAAGAGTCCACCTTCACCTGAATCTAGGCTAAAATTTCATGAATATACAATGGTTAATTAAAATAATGGAAGTGGAAATACCTAATATATTCATTACGATTTTTAGGACAGAAAAACCATATATCTACCATGTGATTGATACAGTTTTGCAAGTTGTTAGTTGTTTTTTCAACCACAATTCACCTTAATCAAATAAGACTGGAAAATATTACCTTAAGTTTTAAAAACAAGGTTTATCAATATCTACCTACATATATTACATATATAGGTATACTTATTATAGAAATTTAATATAAAACATTTTCCAAATTTTGATCATAAAATTCCCATATACATGTGGTTCATTTTTATAGGATTGAAGTAGTGCATAATCTTCAAATAGTACAACAGCCATCCCTCTTATTCTTATTCCTGCATGCTGCTTCTCATATCAGGAATTGGGGACTATTTCTACTCTTCTTACACCTGGGCCCACCACAACTTGCTTTGGATAACAAACTTCAGCAAAATCAGTCTTCTTGGACTTTTGTGTGTAGGTCTTATGAGGATTGGAAGCTACTGTTTCTTTTAAGCCCAGCTGCAATGCTATAAGCATATCCAGGCAATACTTTTGAATGTTCTCTCTATTGCAGTCCAAACAAAAATTATTTGTTATCTACAAATAAGGGAAAACTTGCAGAAAGTAGTTAATGATAATTTCATTTTGTTTTTTCTCTCTCAAACTATATTTTTTGTTCAGGTTATGGCATTTTAAAGTTATTTTGAGTAAGGAAAGCATAGCATATACTATCTTCAATGATCATCTATTAATGTATATTATCTGGCATGCCTTTCAGTTGCCTGAAAAAAAAGTTGATAAAATATAAGCAAGTCCTCACTACCAAAAGGAATGGCAAAACAGATTAGGAAAACTTTTACTTCATAATGGAATTAGAAGGAGCATATAAAATCATATGGAGAGCTAAGCTAAAGACTCATTGAGTCAGGGTCTAAAAAAAGGGCAGAATTTTTATCATTACATTAATTATTATACTATGAATTGTAACAATTATATGAGGCAAAATGCTAAGTTCAAGAAGAACTCAAGAAAAATATTTATATAGAAATAATTATATTCAAGAGACTGTATTTGGTTTACTTACTTTTTTTTTTTTCTATACCCCTCAGTTAGTAGAAGCCAGAGAATGGAATTTTCAGATAAAATACACTTTCAATCATTTTAGTCTCTGAATAATACGCAACCTCTCATAACTCCTAATAATTTAAATATAAAAATCCAAGGGTCTATAATTCATATAATCATCTTATCAACATTATATATGTTATAATGAATTAGGGTCACTTGAATCAGGATCAGCCAGTAATTCTGCTAAGGTTTAACACATAGGAAATCTCGTGAAGGACAATCATTCCCCTAAACTATTGGTCCAAAAGGATCTCTAACTACTATCATCAATGAGAAGGGGAATAATTGGACCCACTCACTTATAAAATCATAAGATTTTAAGCATTTATCATAACATTTCTGAAAGTGCAATATATAAAATGACTTCATCAAAAACATAGACAATTATTAAAAATGAAAGTATCTGGGGTCTGTCAAGAAACCTGTTTTGAAAACAAGCAACACAATTAATTCAGATGCACTTTGACTTTTTAGCCTTCTGAGAATTACAATGACTCTCTTATAAAGTGACTGTGAAGGGACATTTTTATATGATAAATTCCTCTGTAAATTTTGTTTAAAAAAGCTTTAAAAAAAACTTTTCAAATTTTCTGATTTATTTTGTAAGGCAACCATTTCAATTTAATGAAATCTATGTTCTTTTTAAACTAAACTTTGAGAAACTGAATTAAATTTCCCCAAAATCCATTGGTATGAAATCTGTTTTGTTTTTAAAGACAATTATTTTAAATTACTTATTTTAGATGTTGCCTTGTATTCTTCTGTAAGTGGTATATTCATATGTTATAACCAAATATGCATGCTTAGTAGGTGGAAAAGCTTTGCTATGAAATTACTGGCAGCAAGATATATTACATGCTCTTGATATGGAGAATAATGTCTATTGAGGGTCTGCATAAAATAAGTTTTGCTTTTGTGTGAAGAAACTATTGTAACAAGAGCTTAGAGGCAAGGGCCACTACCACACATGTAAAAGAAACAACTAAAAAATAAATACTTTAATAATTCAACATTAGGTATAATGATAAACACATTCAATGACTATAAAAAGAAAAATCAAAGAAATAAAAAAGGAAGAAATAAAAAGAAAAAAATATGGGCACGACTTAGTGACCAAAGAAATCAAGGAGTTAGTGGAAATTGTGAAAAGGGTAAAACAAGTGATTTGAAGGTTACAGACTTATGAGGCTGAAGTAGATCTGAAGAGATCTCTGTAAACAAAAGGAATATCTATTTTTCAAAGTTATTCTATAATCCCTTGACTCAGCCTTTTCTAAGATTAAGAGAATTACTTTCAACTATTCCTTTCGCTTGATTAATAGAAGCTGTAAATCCACTCAAGAAAGATAATTTTCACCCTTTTGGAGTTAGAATGTTAAGAAATGGGTTTAGAAAATTGGAAGACAAAAATTGGAATATGATTCATTATAGTAAGGAAATCTTAATAATAGTGAGATTTAAAGTTTTCAAAATGTTAAAATTATTTTCAAATATATAAACTGTCCATATGTAATTAAGTAAATATTCCTGCCTATATGTTGTGTTGGAAGTTTGGGATCAATATGATTATAATTTATTATTTTAAGCCTATACACAGAAATACTACAAGATGTAAAAATCATGTAGATCCCAGTAATGGTATATTCACATTATTTTGTCTCCGTATGGTTAAGCACTCATAATTTAGGAATTGAAAGCCCATAATTGTGGTAGAACCCCATATTTCACCTTCAACAAACATGAAAACAATGCTAAATTGTATATCCCACCTCCTTTGTAATGTGTAAATATAGCCCTTTACAAAATTTTTAGATAAATAATAAGGTAATTTCTTCATTGAACACCACCAAAATGAATTTACGCATTAGGGAGGATCTTTTGTTTACTGGAGAAATTTCATGGGCTCTAGACTTGTGATATTAAGCTATTTCCATATTCTTTTAATGGTTTCTCAGATAAGGCTTTGTACGGTAAATATTGTACTTCTCACATTTTTATATTCTAGATTAAAAAAACATGAAAATTGTCTTATATGTTGTCTTCCAGGGTTTAAAACATTTCTTTAATTTTTTCCACAAGTCTTCTGGGAGGTACAAGCAGCTTATTCAAGGCTTTGAAATTATTCACACAAGTCATTTATTTCTTTCTTTGCTAAAGGATGCTAAAATTCTTCCCCTTTCTCTTTTGATTGCTCTTTTCCTTCTTTTTTGATTATTACCTTGTTGGACAATTTTTCATGCTGCTAAGAAGTATAAGGCTATTTTATCACAGAAGAATATGCATAATGATACAGAACATATTTCAATTTATTTAACCGTTTCTCAGATAAAGTCCAACTACAGCTTTTAAAGTATGCCTTAGTTGATACTATGCCTGCATTGAACTTTCAAGATATGTCTTATGATGAAGAGCCATTTAAGGAGTGTATCTTTGTGTGTGTGGATTTTAAGGAACGGTTTAGTTACTATCTTCTTTTGTCAATTAGTCTTCACTGTATAATCTGTGTGCACATTTAAACAGCATACATTTAAAAATCACATTAAGCAAATGAGCACTTTGCAAATACAATTTTTTTCATCAGTCCTTATATTTACTGTAATTGTTCACTATATTTAGATGACAAATAATTTAAACTGCCTATTGAAGTAAAGTTTATTTTTCTAATTTGTAATACACAATTAATCATTTATTCACTCTATTAAAGAACATTTTTCTACTGTATTTGTGGATGCCTAAATTCAGTAAAATTTAGATGTAACTAATTTCCAGATTTTAATAATAAAACTTGGGTATTTTATGCTAACCACATATATAAAAATATTCATAATGTTAGGTCCTCAAAACAAGCAAATATTAGTTCAGGAACTTATGAGAATTATCTTTTGGTTTTGGATGTTTCTCTTCCAGGTGTGATTAAGTAGAATATGGGTCTTGCCCTTACTCTAGTGCAACTACTTTTGTCATTTATCTCACTTTAATCATGTTTTTTCCTATAGTAAAGAATTTGCCTTTTTTCTATTTATTTGAAAGTCTATCAATTTTTAGTGGATGATTCTTGGTAAACATAATTGATCTCTTATTTATAGGACCTTAAATATGTTATTCAGAGTAAAGAGAATATCTTATTGAATAAAGCAAAAAAATGACAACAATTTAGTTGTCTTTATGTTGGGAAAATATAATGCATTTTTATTTGTAAGTAAATAATTCAGGACTTCAGTGTTACTTGAGTTTGGAATTCAGAAAAAAATCACTGTATATATATTTATGTGTTCTTCATTTAATTAGGATAATAAATTTTTAACTATTTGTTACTAGAAGAAAACTCTGATTATTTTGAAATACATGCATAGCTGGTTAACAGCCTAGAGTGAGGCAAGAGGGAAGACAATAGCAAGGCACTCTTTTGGTGGCAATTTATTTTAATTCTAAATTAAAGATATTAAATAAATTAGATTAATATATCTATTCATTTAAAGTTTTAATAAATAATGTAATTTCATTCTTACCAACTTTAATGAACTCATGTTGCCTCCCCCCAAATTAAATAATTATCCTATAATGGGAGGATATTTTACTAATGATTCTGCTCTTTTTCACTGATTAGATATAAGATGTAAAAAATGATTTCTCTAGATGTAGATGTACATCACCTGCAGCATGTAGTTTCAAGTCCAGATATCTGCCAAAATCTGCCAGATGCAATTCACATCTGATTAATCCTTTGAATTAAAACTTGCTCATAAATAATATGACTTCATGGTAAAAAAAATCACTGGAAGAAATTCTATGATTTATTATTATGAGTTCACCTATATTATAGGATTTATTTGATATCAGACAAAAGATAAATCAGAATGTTAGACTCCAGGCCATGATTACTGTAGTACCACCATTTCCCCCCGACCCCTTGTCATGATAGCCCAGAGATGTAAGTGCTCCATAGTTTACATGGCACCAGCACAATCATCTTATTTGATTCTCAAAACCACCTAATGAGGAAGACTTATGATAGCCCAGACTTCCAGATAAGGCTTCCAAAAATAACAAAGTTTAATCTATGTGAGCCTAGCCCTTATGATTGTGGTTTATTATAGATAATTTCTGTTATAGGTCAATTTTTTTAATAGCCAATCAAAATCAAGTATGCAGGAGAATAATAATAGCCTTATCAGTACAAAGACAAAAGTGCTAGAAAAACCTGACTTTTATTTACATTTTGGTTTGGTTTTGTTATTACTGTTTTTCATGTATTTTTGGTATTTTCTTAAATTTTTTTTCTCCTAACCTGTACAGTCACATTGGAAATCATTGATATTAAAAACAAAACAATAATTTTCTTAAACTTTTGTCAACCATTGGTCTTTGATCATTAAGAAAGTTAAATAAATAATCCCATTTACCATCACATCAAAAAAAATAAAATTATTTTGGATAGGAATAAACCTACCTAATGAGACAAAAGATCTGTACTCCAAAAAATATAGGACATTGATGAAAGAAATTGAAGACAACACAAACAGATGGAAAGATACACTGTGTTCTTGGGCTGGAAGGATCAGTATTATTAAAATGACCACACTACCCAATTGACAGCTTCAATGCAATCCCTAACAAAATACCAATTGCATTTTTCACAGAACTAGAACAAATAATTTAAAATTTTATGGAAACACAAATGACTGCAAATAGTCAAAACAATCTTGAGAAAGCAGAACAGAGCTGGAGGAATCATGCTCCCTGATTTCAGACTATAGTACAAAGCTACAGTAAGCAAACCAGTATGGTACTGGCACAAAAAAAGACAGGACAGAGAGCATAGAAATGAACCCATGCACTTATGGTCAATTAATCTATGACAAAGGAGGCAAGAATATACAATAGGGAAAAGATAGTCTCTTCAATAAGTGGTGCTCAGAAAACTGGACAGTTTCATATCAAAGAATGTAATTAGAACATTCTCTAACACCATACACAAAAATAAACTCAAAATGGATTAAAGCTCTAAATGTAAGACCTGAAACCATAAAATTCCTGGAAGGAAACATAGGCAGGACACTTTTGACATAAAGCATAGCAATCTTTTATTGGATCTGTTTCCTAAAGCAAAGGAAATAAAAGCAAAAATAAACAAATGGAACCTAATTAAACTTAATAGTTTTTGCACAGCAAAGGAAGCTATTAACAATACAAAAAGACAACCTACTGAATGGGAGAAAGTATTTGCAAATGATATGACTGATAAGGGATTAATATTCAAGATATATAAACAGCTCAACAATGAAAAACAAACATCCTGATTAAATAATAAGCAGAAGACCTGAACAGACATTTTTCCAAAGAGGACATACAGATGGCCAACCAGCATATGAAAAGATGCTCAACATCACTAATCATCAGGGAAATGCAAACCAAAACAGCAACGAGATATCACCTCACACCTGTCAAAAGGCTATCATAAAAAAAACCCACAAATAACAAATGTTGGCAAAGATGTGGAGAAAAGCAAACCCTCATACACTGCTGGTGAGAATGTAAATTAGTTCAGCCACTGTGGAAAGAGTTTGGAGGTTCCAGAAAAAATAAAAACAGAATTACCATGTGATCCATGGAGCCTGGTGATTCTTAATAAATAACTTATCTGCTGGAGCCTACCTTATCTCATTAGTAAATTGGGGAAAACAAGAATTTTGTTTAGGTTTGTTGGGGAGATTATAAATCATGTGCAGAAAACATATGGTTTATAAAAGGAGATTGATTATTTAAAATAATGCATTGTGTGATACATGTTGAGTAAAGAATACAAAATCCTGTGGTGTGTTTCACACGTTACTCAACAAATACATTCCCCAAACTTAGAAACGAATATTGTTCATTGATGAAAAAAAAAAAAAAGAATTTACTTAAAACCCTTTTATTTCATCTCCTTCTATAATTGTTATTGCAATGTTCCAGCACGTGTAAGCAATCACAGAATGAGGAATGAGAGAGAATTAACCATTATTGTCAAAGTTTAATTCCATTATGATATAAACTCCACAAGAACAGTGTCTTGGTCAGTCTCCCAGGACAAAAGAACTGATTTGTTTAGCTGGTGCCTTTGTTTTGAAGAAACTGTACTTGACTGGATAAGCTTATTCAGAGTTCTATCTTTTAGTTCTCCCTGTCTGCAAATAAGAATTGTAATAGGGGCGAGGTGGAGAGAGGTTTTGGGGGAAGAGATGATATTAAATTTACTTCAGAAATTACAGAATTAGTGACTTCTCTGACTGTAGATCTAAACTATTTTCTATAATAATTTTCACACACACACAGAAAATAGCTGATGCTTTTCATAGCCCAATTTACTCAATTCTTTGGATCTATTCCTACTGTGCTAGGGAAGAAGAGTTTATTTAAACACAATATTTTATTGAAATTGTCTAGTTCTATTTTTTCTTTTCTATCTTTCTTTCCTTTTTTTTCAGTATAACACAATCATCCAAATTGGAAATTATGGTTCTCAATTTACAGGTAACTTGAGAAAGAAAAATTCGATGAAGAACATAATAGTTTTCTTCCTAAAAACTAAAGAAGTTAGATAAATATGTATTAATATATTCTTATCCCCAGTTATCTGGCATTTTATGGTACCGTAAAAGTATGTGTTATCCTGATATCACCATTAGGATCAGAATCAGAACAACACAAAAAATTCTACTTATCATTATCACTGTAGTTTTAGTATGAATTAGTTGCTAAGGCCAAAAATGCAAACCCTGTGATTCTCCAGAGATAGAGACATCAGAAGATACATAGAGTCAGAGACAGTAGAGGAAAAATCAATAGATGGAGAATCAAATAGACTGAGTACTACTGAAGACTGAAGAAAGAAAAGACAATAAAATTCCTGCCTTATTTTTTCAATCACCTACTTCAGTCTGCTAACAAAAAAATTATGTCATATTATTAGTTTGATATTGCAATGCTGTTTTCATTTAAATATGTTTGAAATAGAGAAGATCTCTACTTGGCTTACCTTAATGCTATTACATTTCTTAATTAGGAAATGCCTTGTATGCTAGGCTCTACCTATTCAAAAAATAATAAAAAATATATCACATAGTAGATGAATTTACATCTAGCTCTGTATTCTGTACTACTTTCTGAATAGTTATAAACCAATTGTGATGACAGATGGACTATCTTATCAGAGGGTGAATATAAGTTTCCCCCAACAATCTACTTCCATTTGAGAAGCAGTTGTCAGAGTAAAGAATCTCCTTTGGATTTTCAATTTCTCCCATCTTCTATATATTGGTCCTGGAAAAACTAAGCCTGTCAACTTTGGAAGAGGGCAACTGTTCCTTATTGGCCAAATGGCATTTTAAGTTGAAAATTGAGAATTCTGGCTATAGTTTGGAAGACTATGATGGTAAAATGAACTATTTTGTGTAACATGCAACAATTTTAAGTTGAAAATTGAGAATTCTGTCAATAGTTTGGAAGACTATAATGGTAAAATGAACTATTTTGTGTAACATTCAACAAGGTGAAATTCAGACCACATGAAATAAAATCCAAAGTAATGTAAATTAAGCCATATTCACTGAGAATTACATAAGAAATTAAACTCTAATTTACAAAATAAACATAAATTAAATAATTAAAACTACATTCACAAAATAATTTGTATAAGCTATCCATATTTTATTCAGACATATTGAAAGTTATTACAAGATAATGGCTATAATTTCCTGTGCTATGCAATATATCCTTGTTGCTTACATATTTTATACATAGTAGTTTGATTCTCTTAATCCCATACCCTTAATTTGTCCATCCCCACTTCCCTCTCCCCTTTGATAGTCACTAGTTTGTTTTCTATACCTGTGATTCTGTTTCTTTTCTTATATATACTTGTTTGTATTATTTTTTTAGATTCCACATATAAGTGATACAGTTCAGTATTTATCTTTCTTACTGACTTATTTCACTAAGCATAATAATCTCTAGGTCCATTTATGTTGCTGTAAATGGTAGAATTCCATGCTTTTTTATGGTGGTATAATATTCATTTTAGATAGATAGAAAGATAGATAGATAGATAATCTCACATGTTTATCCATTTGCCTCTTGATAGAATCTTGAGTTGCTTCCCTATCTTGGCTGTTGTAAATAGTGCTTGTATGAACGCTAGGGCACATATATACTGTCAAATTAGTGTTTTTGTTTTTTTCCAAATATATACCCAGGAATGGAATTGCTGGATCATGTGGTAGTTTCTATATTTATGTTTTCAAGAACTTCCATACTGTTTTCTATAGTGTCTATAGCAATTTACATTTCCACCAACAGTATGCAATCATTCCTTGTTGGTCACATAATTTGCAAATATTTTCTCTACTCTGTAGGTTGTCTTTTCATCTAGTTGATAGTTTCGCTTCCTATGCAAAATCTTTTAAGTTTAATTAGGTCTCATTTGTTTATTTTTGTTTTTATTTCTGTTGACTTAGAAGACAGATCCAAAAAAAAAATTGTTATGATTTATATCAAAGAGTGTTCTGCATATGTTTCTCTTCTAGGAGTTTTATGGTTTCAGGTCTTACATTTAGGTCTTTAATTCATTTTGAGCTTATTTTTGTATATGGTGTGAAGAAATGTCCTAATCTCATTCTTTTACATGTAGCTGTTCAATTTTCCCAGTACTGCTTATTGAAGAGACTATCTTTTCCCAATTGTATATTCTTGCTTCCTTTGTCATAGATTAATTGGCCACAGGTACCTGGGTTTATTTCTGGTCTTTCTATTCTGTTCCATTGATCTATGGGTCTGTTTTTGTGCCAGTAACACACTGTTTTGAATACTGTAGATTTAAGTATAGCCTGAAGTCTGGGAGTATGGTATCTCTAATTTCTTTTTCCTGAAGATTTTTTTTGGCAGTTCAGTACTGTCTTGTAATACTTTGACTACATCTATAGATGGCAAGCCACATTGATTTTGTTTATTTCTGATTTTGGGTTTTTTTTTTCTTTTTCTTAAAGCAATCTAATTTATTCAATTCTATATTCTCTCACCATTTCCCTCATAGAATATATATTTGACCCTTAAAAATCTGAGTTTGAAATACCTAAATCCACTTAAATAGATCACTTAAATGGGGAAATTTTTCAACAGTAAATACTACAGTACTACACCGTTCATTGTTGGTTGAATCTGAAGATGTGGAGGAACAGTTGATGCAGAAGGATGACTATAAAATATACTCAGATTAACCCCCATGTTTTTCAAGAGTCAACTGTAGCACATTAAGGTATCTGCATCACAGTATTGTTAGAATATAAAATATTGAAGAGACTGATTCAATAATAGGATATTGGTTACAAAATAATAATGTATATTGTTATAAGCATGGCAATTAGGTATGTTTGTTAAAACTATGCATATTATATGATTATTTTATAAAATAATGATAAATGTAAGTCTAAATTTTGTACATATCAAAATATATTTTAAGTAAAAAACTGAATAGTGAAAAATTAATAATATGGAACATTTTTGAGGATTTTAAATCCAAGTTTTAATTTTTTTCTAAGTGTATAAAACACAGTTTTTATATTGGTTGGAACATACCATTAATAAATAAAGCAGACTATATCTTTCTGCATGTTTTACTATTAGATCTTTAGAGATGATGATCCTACATTGTGCTATATGCAACCAGGAATAAATTGTTCATTTCTCTTTACTATCATGAAATGGTCTTAGTATCTACATTAAAAGCTAAAGCACAGCCAGTTACCAGAATGGATGAGAGTTAAGAGTATACCTCATCTTTGCTTAGTAGAACATAAAACTTGCAGTTAATTGTTATAGTACTGGTTGTTTTCCTAAAGCCTAAGTTTCCTTAGTGCAACATGGAAAGAATAAGTGCTCTTCAGAGTTATAAAGAATTTTAAAGGGGGGAAAAACTTTGTCATCCTAAGACCTGGCAGTTGATTAAGCCCTTCTGTTTGATTTCTAGTAATATGTAAGTAAAATATAGAAACAATTACAAAAGTTACAACCTCATTTGAAAACAAGAAAGGGAAAGAAAAACTGTAGGCCAGAAATGCAAAGTTCTCCCTTAAAACACATGTACACAATAACATTAAGAAATTAGAGTAGAGTCCTGGCATGGATGTGGGTTGCTGAAATGTGATGTTAATGCTTGGCCAGAAAGAGGAGCCACAACCGCATGGCAGAAAGCTGGAACCAAGTTTGCTGAACAAAGCTAGATAGAGACTGCATACCTCAGTCATATGATCCAGAGTTTAAGGCTAGAAAGAAGTCATTTGTCCAGATAAACAGCAAAAAATAGTGTCACTCTGAGACCTGACCTCTAATATCATCTTTGCAAATAATTTGCCTACAGTCATTAAAATTGAAATCTTGGAGTTATAGTTGGTTCTTCTTTCTCTCATGTACAATATCCAAACTATGAGTGAATTCTATATGTTCTACCTTCAAAATATATTTAAAATGCAACTAATTTTTACTATTCCACATTATCATCCTAGACTAAGCCATGATGATCGTGTCTTACCTAGAATACTGGAATACACTCCTAAATGATCTCCCTACCTACATCTTTGTTTCAAACAGACTATTCTCCACATTTTGCAGAGCCATCATTTTAAAACAAGTCAGCTCATAAAACCCTATAGAATTGACCAACAGCATTTTACACTACAGAAAAAAGGGTAAATTTCTTTCAATTACTTTTAAAAAAACTAAATGATCTGCTTCTCCTATCCAACTACCTCCCCAAATACAACCCCTCCCATTCTGACATCACTCACTATACTCTATCTTGACTGGGCTTTTTTTAATTTCATGAAGTTTGGTACTCACTACAAGGTGAGAACATAGAAACATATATAATGAGCTTTTGAACATTGGCAGGTAATTTCCTGGGCCTTAGGATTTAACTATGTCTTTTGGGACTAGAATGAAAGATCACTATGAGTGAAAAAGACCTTTCCTGAATACCCTAGTAAAGGAAACCCTCTAAATATTTCAGTCACTGTCAATTTCCCAATCAATGTAATGACTTTTGATTTGTCACCTTGGATAGGCTTCATTCCCTTTATTCAATCAAACACAAATCTAGGTGTTGCCGTGAAGGGATTTTTCAGATGTAATTAAAGGCCCTGAGTTGAATTTAAGTAAGAGATTATCCAGAACAATCTGAGTGGGCCTGCCTTAATCAGTTGGAAGGCTACCCTGAGACAGACAAGAAATCCTGTGCACAACAAATTCAGCTCATGACTGTGGCATTTGAGCCTCCCTGTAACCTCCTTCTGACTGCTTGACCTATAGATTTCAGACCTGCTTAGCCAGCCCCCACAATTGTATAAGTCAACACTTATAATTTTTAAAATATATATGGATTATATATTTATAGTTAAATATATGTTTGTGCATAGATACCATATGTGTATGTGTATGTAGTATTTTTACAGGCATACATAGCTTATCCTACTATGCCAAAAATTGATTGATATAATCACAGGGCAAGATGAACTTGAATCCTTTATTTTTCTGATTATTGTCTTTCTTCTACAGCCAATTATGAGATCCATGACAGATATGGGAGAAACCATATCTCTCTTTTCCCTTACCAAACGTATGTCACTTTATCACTTAACATTAGTTAGTATGCTACAGTATCAAATTGACTGTGAAACTGAGTGGTTAAATATAACAAATATTTTATACTCATGAAGGTCTTCTGAGAATTAGAAGGATCTTTAGAACTACATTATTCCAATCAATTACTCATGAATCTAGACTGCTTTCATTTTGCAGTCCTGTAAGATCAATGGTTGCTTTTAGATCTCCCAGAAGGGAATATAATGAAAGAGTTGTCACTTTGTGACTGTAAGTAATTTCACTCAGAAGTGATACATGGCCCTGCCCAATTTCAAAGAGGCTGGAGGAATATGCAGAAATGTGGGTATTTTAGGGGCACTGTATATATCTGCAATATTTAGTAAATGACTGAAGCATATTAGGCACTAAATAATTGTTTATATAGCAAATGAATTAGTGAAAAATATTAATACTCCTCCACAAAAATATGCTGATTTCTTGATAATTTGACTAATATTTGATGATGATATATATTCTTTAAATACAACTCTTCTTTAGCAGTTTAATTTAGTATGATAATTTCAAAAATATGGTTCACTACATGTAGAGTTCTTCTTTACACACTATACTTGGGAGCTATTCTATATGTAGTATTTAAGTATTTATACTATGACCCTAAATAGTGTCCCAACTATGTAGAAAAATCTTTGAGGTGTTTCAGGCTATTTTCTCTGGGAAACTTAGTGACAGGCACTCTATTCATACTTATAATGAGAATAGGCCTTCTAAACATCTAGCTTCTTTCCCGGTGCACACTTAAATTAGATCTTGAGGTTTATAAACACTTCTGTCACTGTTAACCTGACTAGGAAATATGATCTAAATTATAGTTGCATACTATACAGACTGAAATTAAATTCCAGCTCTGTTATTTCCTGATTGTGAGATACTAGTCAAGTTATCTATAGGAATATTGAGACAGGTTGAGGGAATTTATTGAAATATTTTTAACACTAATTGGCACAAATTAAAGATTTCAAAAAGTTAAGTATTAGTGTATAAAAATAGAAAAAAAGATTAGCTTTATAATTATTGTCATTGGAATTGAATTATGTAGCTTGGACTTAGTTACATATTGTACAATTTTGATCAGGTGTAAATGATCATAACCTGACTAATTAATAATTATATCAATTTTAATATTTTAATTATTCTTAGGACTGATTCCACTATTCAGTAATTTGACTTTATGAAGCCATCATTCTATTAAAATGAGGCTGTGTAATCTAATCAATTTTCCTCTATTAAAGAGGCAAATTTCGCATTTCCTCTAGTAGTATCATCAAAATTATCCCTGTAAACATGCATGTATGGGAATGTGTGTGAATGGAAAATTTATATTAAATATATGAATGCCATTTCCTAGCTCTATTTTGTATAGAGTACAGCTTGAAAAGAAAATTATTTTTCTTGTCTGCTAATTATTTTACCCATGAGAATGCTAAGGAGTTAATGTTCTATAATTTGATAACTGTATCCATTGACTAAGTTTTCACTAATTTACTTATATCTCAGATACATTCAAGAGAAAATACAAAATTTCCCAGAAGGAAGAATAGTAGTCAGATGTAACCATTTAAATGTCAAGCTTTTAAAGTTCTCATAACAAATTTGTTTTCTCTTAACAAATCATTTTGTTGAACATTCCACACACTTCCCAATATTGGCCTTGCATTTCTTACAATGACTATTTTGTATTATTGTACCCTATGTTATTTTACTCTTTTTACTCTAATCCATACATCAAAATGCTGAACTTCTCAGTTTTTCTTTCAAATATACATAATTACTATCCTTTAGAATTATGGCCATTTTATGTTGACTATTTATTTTCCTTATAAATTATAATATATTTGACTGAAAATGAAAAACTGGTGTGAATACATCATGTATCATACAGGTAAGAATTCAATAAAGCTATATTACTTTTTTCTGATGTAAATGACTAATTAATTTTGTTATAAAATTATAAAGGAATTTGACTAATATTCTCATCATGATGTAATATGTGGTATTTTAATGTGTTTAAAATTCGTTTTAACCTTTAAGTTGGAGTATTTCATATTGGAAGGCAAGGAGCAACTGCTAGCTAAATCAAATATGTATTTCAAGTAAGGATATTTCACATTGCAGTCAGGGAAACGTAGCTTTTATGATAATGCTTCAATTTTTATCAAAATTGATCCCCTTTCTAAAATGATTCCACTCAACTCACCCTACTCATTAACATGAAATATATGAAGGACATCTGTCTCTTAGGAAACCAATAATACCTCTGTCCCTGGAGAAAACTTCATCTGAATATCCAGATATCATGGGCTGGACTGTCTAAAATATGGGGTGCAGGTGGGAAGGCCTCATTTTAATTGCTCAAAAATAACTCTATTTAAAAGTTTGAAGTGGAATTTTTACAACTTATTGAGGTCACCTTCATCTCTTACATATTAATTGAAATGATTTTTTTCATACTTGTCTTCAAGCATATAGAAGAACATTTGAAGGATCTTGTTAAGCACACTCCAGTACTTAACTATAATTTCACAGTGTTCTGAAGAATGTGCTGGTGAAATATACAATTAATAAAAATGTTACATCATAGAAGTTATAAAGATTTACATCAAAAAAAATCATATTCCACTTAATGCTTCCTTAATCGTAGCAGATAATTGAGACCTTCTCATTGTAAAGTTAAAAATACCATTTCCTTAAGGAACAGCAGTCTGGAATGGGTTCAGAGAAAGATTAGGTAAGCAATGCACTCTGTACTTTGTCTTCATAAATCAATGAGACCATTAAAAATCAAGTGCATCAAAACACGCTGTCAAATTGGGGTTATCACATAATGATTATAAGGTTGCTATTGATAAAGTTCCAGTTTGTTACAAAAAAAAAGATACTCACTTTTCTATATAAACCTCCTTTACTTCCCTTTATCTTACTATCTGAAAGATTGTACAAGCAAGCAAAAACCTCCATCCCCTTGCCAACATAACATTGAAAAACAAACTAACCACTTTAACTGGGGCAACAAAATGGCCCCAAATATTGTGTTTTGCTAGAATACAAAAGTAATTTACATTCAAAATTCTACAATAAAAAATAGTATCTTCTCTGACATATGAAAATCTGCTTTTTATGCAAGGTGTGTTTTGATGTTCTAGGCCATCCAAACCCCAAAGTGTCACAGATTGGCTCCATAAGAGGCCAAGCTGCCCAGCTACAATTTTACACTATCACAAAAATTAATACCCTATTGAAAACAGATTTGTGGTGAGATATTATAAAATCAACTTGAAAATACAATGTTAATATAAATGAGAGTATTTTCTTCTAGTTTACAGTTATGAATTTGCTTATATAATGTTTAAACTAATTAAGTCATTTTCCATGTAACCTTTTGATAATGACATACAAAAATATTAAAGAAAACACAGTATTTAGGAACAGATGCTTTGTTTTCGATCTGTCACCCTTAATTAACTATAATTAACTAAAAGAGTATTTAATTTTAATTCTTTAATATAGGAGTTGAAAAATGATTTAAAATTCAAGATAATTTTAAATTTTATAAGAAACACTGAGATATAGTTAACAAGGAAGTTATATATGTATAATTATAAGTATGATTCATGTAATTGTGAAAAAAGGTGCCATTTCTGTTTATAACCTATTGCTGTTAAGACCAGATCTTTCCTATTTAGGTATCCAAAGTAGCTACTTATCTTTGATTTGACCTTAAGAAACCTATTTGATATATTATTCACCATTAAAATATGGAGGAAATTTAGAAAATCATTCATTTTATTACCAAATGGTACACTGGATATTAATATAATAACACCTACACCAACACCAATCTCTATTTTTCAGCATTGTGTATTAATATAAATGCTGATAATTTATACTAATAAAACTCACCCTATTATTTTTATTAATTTACTCACACTGAATAAGTGTTGTGAACAGTCAAAATTTAGAATTAAATGTACCCCACTAATTTGGCAATGACAATGACATGGTAGACAGCTCAGAAGTTTCTTTTGTTCTTCTTAAGCTATTTTGGACTTCAAATATACTTTGTGAAGAGAGCACAAAGCCTCTGTAAAATTACATTACATTTAGTAACATCTGTAAAAAATGGTTAAGGTAAATTGCTAAATTTTCACTATTTAATCTAAGATAGAAGAGTATAGGCATTTTCTGTTCCTTGAAAATCTTTTAGTGTGTAAAACATTTTGAGCACCAACACACTACAAATTAGCACCAACACACTACAAATTAGACAGTAAAGAACAGGAAAAATATTTTGTTGTGGGACCAGAAATAACTAAGTCCTATTTCTGGGTCAACCATTTATCAAAGTGTGATCCTGTGCAATTTGAACAATATTTTGAAATATCACTTTATACAATTTAAAAAATAATTCCTTACATTCAGGTTTATCATGACTAAACACAATATATTACACATATAAAAGTACTTAACACATGTTATTTTGCCATTCTTTGGATTGACATATACACACTGCTATGTTTAAAACAGATAACAAGGACGTACTATACAGCACAGGGAACTCTGCTCAATATTCTGTAATAACTTAAATTGGAAAAGAATTTGAGAAAGAACAGATTCATGTATATGTATAATCGAATAACTTTGCTGTATACCGGACACTAACACAGCATTATTAATCAGCTATACTCCAATATAAAATAAAAATTAAAAAAATAAAAAGAATCCAAAATCACACTGAATTTCTCATAGTAAGAACTATAGTGATATCAGAGTTCACATTACTGAATTGATTTCTATAACCTTGTAAAAATTTCTAAGACTCTCTGAATCTTGTGTCTTTATCATAAATATGACTATAAAAAGTTGTGCCCTAAAATTTAAATGAGATACCATTTGCTAATTACCTAGTGTAAGACAGTTATAAATATTATAATAATTGTTTTTGAGTGATCTGATTTAAAAGGATGATTCTCTTATTAGAATTGAAGATCAGAAGACCTTCATATTTTCATTTAAACTCCACTTGAAGACTCCAATTTCTGATTTTCCAAGAAGAATTAATAATATAAAATAAAGCACACTGAAAATGGACACACTCTAAAGACTTATTCAGACACTACTCTAGTTATCAATATCTGTTGAGCTACCATTATATTTGATGGTATCTCTTAATGTGCTTTTCCTTTCCATAATATGATAGGAAAGTAAAAGCATATTGAGAGACTGCATGAGAGATGCTATGCTAAAATTATATTCCATATAAGAATTTCTTATTTTTTCTTGAGACAAAGGGACATATTATATTTGAGTGAATGTGTTCAGACTAACAATACCAATACCATAGACTGTACTTCATAAGAGCAAAATGCCATTTACTGATGTTCTAAACAACAACAAAAAGGAGGAATAAATAGAACTACACTTATTATGCCTTCATTTATTTCTGAGTTAAAGATTTTCCTCAAATGGTTTCTATAAATATTTGAGGAAATTATACAATAGTTGGTTGATCAGCACAGAAAGAACTATCACATTGCTTTTCTTTTGAAGTTCATTTTGTGAATAAAGTATTCAGTTTTCTGGATAAAAGATGAAATACAACTCAAGCAGTCCAACAATCTAAACCTGATGATTAGTGAAGAAGTCATCAAGACACTTATGCAAATATGATGTGCACACATAATTACTGAGAAAGTAAGAAATGCCATTCAAGATAACAGGTGCCATATCCTGGGGTGCTTTTTCTGCATTGAGCAGCAAATAAGTGCTGTGAGTCTAACACTAATGATGGATAAAAAAAGCATTTTAATAAGTCATGTAATGGCACTCAACGCAAGAATCCAAATACAAGTAAATCAAGTAACTTATAAGAGATTTTATATTTTGCTACAAAGAAATTCTTAAAATAAATCTTTTACAAGTTGCTACCAAAGACCATCTATGGATCATGCTTACAAATGTCTTCTAATGTTTATATTTTAAAATTCTAAAATCACATTACTATTCTTTCTATAATATTTTATACAGGATTAGCCACATGACAGTAGCCTATACAGCAAAATAGTTTGCCAGATACACTGTTTTATCACCATTCCAGAAATGTAAAGCTACTTAAGGGACAGGGCCTAAAAAATACTAGCAATTCTTCTCTCTACTATTTATAAGCTGATTTTGGTAAGTACAGTAATTTAGATGCTAGAAGGTAACACGTAAAAGTTTTATGAGGTAAACACATTTGATTAGCAAACAAAGCAGAAAATATATAGTCCAGTGCTTTACATTTGAAGAAAAAATTAAAATTCAATAATATTTTCCATATATATATATATATATATATATATATTTTTTTTTTTTTTTGCGGTACGTGGGCCTCTCACTGTTGTGGCCTCTCCCGTTGCAGAGCACAGGCTCCGGACGTGCAGGCTCAGAGGCCTTGTCTCACGGGCCTAGCCGCTCCACGGCATGTGGGATCTTCCCGGACCGGGTAACGAACCCATGTCCCCTGCATCGGCAGGCGGACTCTCAACCACTGTGCCACAAGGGAAGCCCATATTTTCTATATTTTAAATAACTTATTGTTAAATGAATTGTTCAATTTCTACAGATTATGTTCAAACATTGTATACCTGGAATATGGAAGCATTTATATTTTCACTGGCTTTTCTAATTTGACAATTTATGTTTTCACCTGTCTTCTGGTTTCCATTTTTATTGAGACCATTAATATTTTTTAACGTCTTTATTGGAGTATAAGTGCTTTACAATGTTATGTTAGTTTCTGCTGTATAACAAAATTAATCAGGTATATGTATACATAAATCTCCATAACCCCTCCCTCTTGTGTCTCACTCCCACCCAGCCTATCTCACCTCTCTTTATGACCTCTCGGTCACAAAGCACCGAGCTGATCTCCCTGTGCTATGCAGCTGCTTCCCACTAGCTGTCTATTTTACTTTTGGTAGTGTCTATATGTCAATGTTACTCTCTCACTTCATCCCAGCTTACACTTCTCCCTCTCCATGTCCTCAAGTCCATTGTCTACATCTGTGTCTTTATTCCTGTCCTGTCCCTAGGTTCATAAGAACCATTTTTTTTTAAGATTCCATATATATGTGTTAGCATACAATATTTGTTTTCCTCTTTCTGACTTACTTCACTCTGTATGACAGACTCTAGGTTCATCCACCTCACTGCAAATAACTCAATTTCGTTTCTTTTTATGGATGAGTAATATTTTAAGGAACCTCCATACTGTTCTCCATAGTGTCTGTATCAATTTACATTCCTACCAACAATGCAAGAGGGTTCCCTTTTCTCCACACACTCTCTAACATTTATTGTTTGTAGATTTTTGATGATGGCCATTCTGACCGGTGTGAGGTGAAACCTCATTGTACTTTGATTAGCATTTCTCTAATGATTAATGATGTTGAGCATCCTTTCATGTGTTTGTTGGCCATCTGTATAACTTCTATGGAAAAATGTATATTTAGGTCTTCTGCCCGTTTTTGGATTAGGTTGTTTAGTTTCCTTGATATTGAGCTGAACCAGCTGCTTGTATATTTTGAGATTAATCCTTTGTCAGTTGCTTCATTTGCAAATATTTTTTCCCATTCTGAGTGTTGTCTTTTCATCTCACTTAGTGCTTCATTTGCTGTGCAAAAGCTTTTAAGTTTCATTAGGTCTCATTTGTTTATTTTTGTTTTTATTTCCATTTCTCTGGGAGGTGGGTCAAAAAGGATCTTGCTGTGATTTATATGATACAGTTCTCTATGTTTTCCTCTAAGAGTTTTATAGTGTCTGCCTTAAATTTATGTCTTTAATCCATTTTGAGTTTATTTTTGTGTATGGTCTTAGGGAGTATTCTAATTCCATTATTTTACATATAGCTGTGCTGTTTTCCTAGCACCACTTATTGAAGAGGCTCTCTATTATCCATTGGATATTCTTGCCTCCTTTATCAAAGGTAAGGTGACCATATGCACGTGGGTTTATCTCTGGGCTTTTTGTCCTGTTCCTTTGAACTATGTTGCTGTTTTTGTGCCAGTACCATATTGTCTTGATTACTGTAGTTTTGTAGTATAGTCTGAAGTCAGGGAGCCTGATTCCTCCAGCTCCTTTTTTCGTTCTCAAGATTGCTTTGGCTATTCTTGGTCTTTTGTGTTTCCATACAAATTGTGAATTTTTTTATTCTAGTTCTGTGAAAAATGCAATTGGTAGATTGATAGGGATTGCATTGAATCTGTAGATTGCTTTGGTTAGTATAGTCATTTTCACAATATTGATTCTTCCAATCCAAGAACTTGGTATATCTCTCCATCTGTTTGTATCATCTTTAATTTCTTTCATCAGTGTCTGATAGTTTTCTTTATACAGGTCTTTTGTCTCCTTAGGTAGGTTTATTCCTAGGTATTCTTTTTGTTGCAATGGTAAATGGGTGTGGTTCCTTAATTACTCTTTCAGATTTTTCATCAGTGTATAGGAATGCAAGAGATTTCTGTGCATTAATTTTGTATCCTGCTACTTTACCAAGTGCATTTATTAGCTCTAGTAGTTTTCTAGTAGCATCTTTAGGATACTCTATGTATAGTATCATGTCATCTGCAAACAGTGACAGTTTTACTTCTTTTCTGCTTTGGATTCCTCTTATTTCTTTTTCCTCTCTGATTGCTGTGGCTAAAAATTCCAAAACTATGTTGAATAATAGTGGTGAGAGTGGGCAACACTGTCTTGTTGATGATCTTAGAGGAAATGGTTTCAGTTTTTCACGATTGAGAGTGATTTTGGCTGTGGGTTGTCATACATGGGCTTTATTATGTTTAGGTAGGTTCCTTCTATGCCCACTTTATGAAGAGTTTCTGTCATAAATCAGTGTTGAATTTTGTCGAATCTTTTCCTGCATCTATTGAGATGATCATATGTTTTTTATCCTAAAATTTGTTAATATGGTGTATCACACTAATTTACTTGCATATATTGAAGAATCTTTGCATTCCTAAGATAAACCCCACTTGATCATGGTGTATGATCCTTTTAATGTGCTGTTAGATTCTCTCTCTTTCCTAGTATTTTGTTGAGTATTTTAGTCTCTACGGTCATCAGTGATATTGGCCTATAGTTTTCTTTTTTTGTGACACCTTAATCTGTTTTTGGTATCAGGATGATGGTGGTCTCATAGAATGAGTTTGGGAGTGTTCCTCCCTCTGCTATATTTTGGAAGATTTTGAGAAGGACAGGTGTTATCTCTTCTCTAAATGTTTGATAGAATTCACCTGTGAAGCCATCTGGTCATGGGTTTTTGTTTGTTGCAAAATTTTTAATCTCAGTTTCAATTTCAGTTCTTGTGATTCATCTATTTATATTTTCTATTTCTTCATGGTTCAGTCTCAGCAGGTTGTGCTTTTCTAAGAATTTGTCCATTTCTTCCAGGTTGACCATTTTATTGGCATATAGTTGCTTGTAGTAATCTGTCATGATCCTTTGTATTTTTACAGTGTCAGTTGTTACTTCTCATTTTTCATTTGTAATTCTGTTGATTTGAGTGTTCTCCCTTTTTTTTTCTTGATGAGTGTGACTAAAGTTTTATCAATTTTGTTTTTCTTCTCAAAGAATCAGCTTTTAATTTTATTGACCTTTGATATTGTTTCCTTCATTTCTTTTTCATTTATTTCTGATCTGATCTTTATGATTTATTTCCTTTTGTTAACTTTGGGGATTTTTTGGTTCTTCTTTCTCTAATTGCCTTAGGTGTAAAGTTAGGTTGTTTATTTGAGATTTTTCTTGTTTCTTGTTGTAGGATTGTATTGTTATAAATTTCTCTCTTAGAAATGCTTTTGCTGCATCCCATAGGTTTTGGGTCATCGTGTTTTCATTGTCATTTGTTTCTAGGTATTTTTGACTTCCTCTTTGATTTCTTCAGTGATCTCTTGGTTATTAAGTAGTGTATTGTTTAGCCTCCATGTCTTTGTATTTTATACAGCTTTTTTCCTGTAATTGATATCTAGTCTCATAGCATTGTTTTCAGAAAAGATACTTGATAGGATTTCAATTTTCTTAAATTTACCAAGGCTTGATTTGTGACCCAAAGTATGATCTATCCTGGAGAATGTTACATGAGCACTTGAGAAGAAAGTGTATTCTGTTGTTTTTGGATAGAATATCCTATAAATATCAATTAAGTCCATCTTGTTTAATGTGTCATTTAAAGCTTGTGTTTCCTTATTTGTTTTCATTTTGGATGATCTGTCCATTGGTGAATGTGGGGTGTTAAAGTCCTCTCCTATGATTGTGTTACTGTTGATTTCCCCTTTATGGCTGTCAGCATTTGTCTTATGTATTGAGGTGCTCCTATGTTCGGTGCAGAAATATTTACAATTATTATATCTTCTCTTGGATTGATTCCTTGATCATTATGTAGTGTCCTCCTTTGTCTCTTGTAATAGTCTTTATTTTAAAGTCTATTTTGTCTGATATGAGAATTGCTACCCCACCTTTCTTTTGGTTTCCTTTTGCATGGAATATCTTTTTCCATTCCCTCACTTTCAGTCTATATATGTCTCTAGGCTTGAAGTGGGTCTCTTGTAGACAGCATATGTATGGATTTTTTTTTTTTATCCATTCAGCCAGTCTAGGTCTTTTGGTTGAAGCATTTAATCCATTTACATTTAAGGTAATTATTGATATGTATATTCCTATTACAATTTTCTTACTTGTTTTGCATTTGTTTTTGTAGGTCTTTTCTTTCTCTTGTGTTTCCTGCCTAGAGAAGTTCCTTTAGCATTTGTTGTAAAGCTGGTTTGGTGGTGTTGAACTCTCTTAGCTTTTGCTTGTTTGTAAAGGTTGTAATTTCTCCATCTAATCTGAATGAGATCCTTGCTGGGCAGAGTAATCTTGGTTGTAGGTTTTTCCCTTTCATCACTTTAAATATGTCCTGCCATTCCCTTCTGGATTTCAGAGCTTCTGCTGAAAGATTAGCTGTTAACCGTATGGAGATTCCATTGTATGTTATTAGTTGTTTTTCCCTTGCTGCTTTTAATGTTTTTTCCTTGTATTTAATTTTTGATAGTTTGATTAATATGAGTCTTGGCATGTTTCTCCTTGGATTTATCCTGTATGGGACTCTCTGTTCTTCCTGGACTTGATTGCCTATTTCCTTTCCCATGTTAGGGAAGTTTTCAACTATAATGTCTTCAAATATTTTCTCAGACACTTTCTTTTTCTCTTCTTCTTCTTGGACCCCTATAATTCAAATGCTGGTGGGTTTAATGTTGTCCCCAATGCCTTGGAGCCTGTCCACCATCCTTTTCATTCTTTTTTCTTTATTCTACTCTGAGGTAATTATTTTCACTCTTTTATCTTCCAGGTCACTTATCCATTCTTCTGCCTCAGTTATTCTGCTATTGGTTACTTCTAGAGAATTTTTAATTACATTTATTGTGTTGTTCATGATTGTTTGCTTGCTCTTTAGTTCTTCTAGGTCCTTGTTATACATTCCTTTTATTTTCTCCATTCTATTTCTAAGATTTTGGATCATGTTTACTATCATTTCTCTGAGTTATTTTTCTCATAGTCTGCCTATTTCCTTTTCATTTGTTTGGTCTGGTGGGTTTTTACCTTGCTCCTTCTTCTGCCACGTATTTCTCTCTCTTTCTTCTCATTTTGTTTAACTTACTGTGTTGGGATCTCCTTTCACAGGCTGCAGGCCATTGTTCCCATTGTTTCTGGTGTCTGACCCCAGTTGGTAAGTTTGGTTCAGTGAGTTGTGTAGGTTTCCTGGTTAAGGGGACTTTTGCCTGTGTTCTGGTGGGTGGGGCTGGATCTTGTCTTTGTGCTGGGTAGGACCATGTCTGGTGGTGTGTTTTGGTGTGTCTGTGAACTTATGATTTTAGGCAGCCTCTCTGCTAATGGGTGGGGTTTTGTTCCTCTCCTGCTAGTTGTGTGGCATTGGGATCCAGCACTGCTGCAGGCTGACCGTTAGTTGGAGCTGGGTCCTAGCATTGAGACAGAGATGTCTGGGAGCTATCTCTCCAACTGATATTACATGGGACCAGGAAGTCTCTGGTGGGCCAATGTCCTGAACTCAGATCTCCCACCTCAGAGGCTCAGGCCTGACACCAGGCTGGAGCACCAAGACCCTTTCAGCCACATGGCTCAGAAGAAAAGGGAGCAAATAAAGTTAGAAAAAAATTATTAAAATAAAATAATAATAAAAAAATAAAAGAAGAGGGCTACCAAACCAATAAACAAATCCACCAACGATAACAAGTTCTAAAAACTAAACTAAGATAAACATAAAAATCAGAAACAAATCAGTCGCAGATAGCACACTCCAAGTCTACTGTTGCTCCCAAAGTCCACTACCTCAATTTTGGGACGATTTGTTGTCTACTCAGTTATTCCACAGAAACAGGTACATCACGTTGATTGTGGGGATTAAATCCACTGCTCCTGGAGCTGCACAGAGAAATTTCTCTTTCTCTTCTTTGCTTGCACAGCTCCTGTTGTTCAGGTTTGGTTTTGGCCCCGCCTCTGCTTGTAGGTCGCCTGAGGGCATCTTTTGGGAAGTCTGAAGTCTTCTGCCAGCATGCAGTAGGTGTTCTGTGGGAGTTGTTCTATATGTAGATGTAGATGTATTTTTGTAGATGAATTTTTGATGTATTTGTGGAGAAGAAGGAGATCTCCATGTCTTACTCCACTGACATCTTGGAGGTCTCTTCAAGACCATTAATATTTTATAACAAACAACTCAAGGACATTATGGATTAGATCAGAAAAAGTGGCTGTGAATTCAGTTATAAGGAGGATGCATATAACGTTAACAGAAATTATGAATGCTTTTGGCTTATGCACCTTGAGGTAATGGTTTCTAGCATTAAAGATTTATAGTAAAATTTAAAAGATATGGTTGCTATCAAAGTCCAAATAAAACTGTTTTGCCATGTATGCACTCATCCACATAAAAGTTTGACCAAGCTATTATTAATATAGGAGCACAATGATTTATAGTTAAATAATATAGGAGCTATTATTAATATAGGAGCAAAATGATTTATAATTGTTTTCTTTTTTAGTAAGACAATACAATTTCAAATGTATTTTTTAAAACTTGAAGGATATTAAATGATTATGTATTTATATTTGCATGCATTTCTTGACTGACTCACTTTTACTATCATCATTTTTACACATTTGAAAATTTTCCATTTAGAAATAGAAGGAAAAACCTGATGATGCATCTCACAATAAAAGTTCTCTCAAACTTTAAGATTTTCTTACTCTGATACAATTGGAATTTTTTACGTTTTGGTCTTGGTTACCTTTTTCTATAACAATAATCATTGATCTGTTATAAACAAGACATTTCAGATAACAGAGAAAATGCTTTTAAAATAAAATGGAAAATGTTCTCTTTCAGTCATCCACATATTCAAAGACACATGCTAGGTGCTTTATTTGTACATTAAAACCTCTATACACTTGGACCACAGTATTGAGCCAACAAAAAGCTATCCTACTTAGCTGCATTTCTTGTGAAGGAAGAATATTGTTAAGAAAACAGACCCAGAATGGAGTTGCTTATGTAAAGCCCCAGGTCACCAAACTGAAACTTAACTTAGTTACAGTTTTGACTCTCCCAAAAAATGGAATCTTAGCCAGACAATCAGGAATCACCTCATCAAAAATAGTTAGGTAATCTACCCAGTAACCAACCACACCCCTCACAACACTTTATCACCTATAAAGAAATTTTGCAATAACAAATCCGCTTTTTGCCTAGTATAACTTCCTTGTTCTTGCTCCCTTCTGCAAAAATCTCCCTTTGGAGATTCTTTTTATCTGCTAGATTGTATGCTGCCTGATTCATGAATCACTGAACAAAGCCAATAAGATCTTTAAAATTGACTCAGTTAAATTATGTTCTTTGACAACAATTTTAAAAATTAGCACTCTAGATGATAATATATGCTTGGCATATATTTTAAAGGCATACTATTTTAAAGAGGATAATCAGGAAGGGTTTCAAATATAAGCTAATATTTGACAAAAATGTCTAAAGCATGAGACACCAAACTACATGGATATCAGAGGGAAGAATGTTCTAAGCTCAGAAATAGCAAGTACAAAGTACTGAAGTTGTAATATATTTGCCACACTAGAGGAATAGAGAGGACACTTGTGTTTCTGGATTGAATGAGCAAATGGAGAAGTAATAGGAAATGAAAGCAGAGACTTGAGAGGGAGGCAAGAGTGTTTGAAAACCTTATATGAGATTTTTAATTCCAATTTGAAGAAACTAAGATGCCATTTGAGAAATATGATTAGAAGAATGACTCTCTGAAAAGGATCTCCTTAGCTGCTATGTTTGGAATGGATTGGGGAGGAAAATCAAAGACAGAAATATGGATAACATTTTCAGGCTACAGGACAATTTGGCCAAGAGTTAATTGTAGCTTGGACCAGCTTATTAAGACAGATGTGTTTAAAAGTATTGGATTCTGGTATGTTTTGAAGATAAAGTAAACAGGATTTGTTGAGGAGCTTGCTATGAGATATGATGGACAAAATAAAAAATGACTCCAAGTTTGTTGGTCTGAGCAACTGGAAGAGTGGAGTTGCTATTTATTATGAAGAGAAGAATGCAAAATAGCCAGTTTTGGAGGGAAGATTATGAGATTAAATTTGACTTGTTAAGCTTGATATACCTAACAGAAATCAAAGAAAATGCACAGTTAAATATACTAATTTACACATTACAAGATTGATCTTCCATAGATATATAAATTAGGAAAAAATAATTTTATGGTATTTATGTGATATATAAACCATGAAACTAGAAGAGAAAATGTACAGAACTGGTCCAGATAGAGAACAGAAGAATCATGAGGCCTGAGTGTTGAAGCAAGTCAAATTAAAAATTTGAAGGGATAAGAAGGAAAAACTAAAGGAATTAAAAAGCAGCAGATTGTAAGGAAGGAATAAAATCAGGAGTGTGTGATACTGTGAAGTCAAAGGAGGAATGGGTACCTAAATTGTTCAAGTACTACAAATCGGTCAAATAAAAGGTTGAGTATTCACCATTAGAATTAGGACAATAGGGGTCATGGTTTATGTTGAGTAACAGTTTGAGTGGAATGGTATGGGGGAAAGATAATTATAGTGAGTTAAAGGATGGGATCCTAAGATTGAGTACAAAGCAAGGATGTTTTCTCTCACCACTTCTGTGCAACAGGGGACTAGAGATCCTAGACAGACAGAACATCAAGTTAACCAAAAGGAATAATAAAGAAATAAATAAAAATAAAACTGCCTTTATTTTGATATGGAAAGATTATCTGCATAAGAAACTCAAAAGACTTGGTTTCTTAAAAAATAATTTGTAGAATATGTAAGTTTATCAATGTCTTTAGGAAAATGAGAAAATATAGTAAGATTATCAGGCAGCATTAAGGACCCAGCAGTTACTGGTAGTAATGGATTTAAAAATGAGTTAATGTAGTGTTTCCTTCTTCTCTGGCCATATTTAGTGGCACATATTCAGCCACTGAAGAGGTATAAAAATGGATTTAATAAGGTGATATTTTTTCAGATATGTACTTCAGAAGGAGAGAGAAAGGGAATTGAACATGTGAATTGGGTAACAAAAAACAAAACGAATGTGATCAGTATCAATAGATTTTCAGATCTAGTAAGTTCTAAAAAATTTGGAGTCAGGGTGCTTGTGAGAGAGAAATGGAAAGGTTGTTACTTGGAAAGTGGGATGCATAAAAGTGAGGTTAGCATATTGGTACAATTCTTGGTAATGACAAAAATCACTGGTGAGGCAGTGTAGAGGAAAAGCTCCCTGAAAAACTCAAGGACTGAGAAAATTTGAGACACAGGTACCTCAACATAAATATTGAAATGATCAAATATTATGACAGGAATATTTTAATTAATAGGTTGAGTAACAATGACACCTGCAGTTGATTATAAAAAGTAGGAAAAATGATAGGAAATAATTTGATTTTCAAAAGACTAAAGTCTAAGTGTTCATAGGAAAAAATAAGTGAGAATAGAACCAGAGAGAAGGTGTTGATATGTAGAGTGGAAATACTATGACTTTGCTCACCCTGATCTCCTTAGTGTCCTCGAGAGAATGGTGGGATTCATGTAAACCAAGAGACAACTGTATAAATGAAGTCATCAATTAATTAATACACACTAAGAAATATTACTTTCATGTGTTCCAGATACTTCAATATGCTGGGACAATGCATATTTTTAATATATTGCATTTAAATTCTACATTCTTGAAAGACAAGAATATTGTCAGGCACAATTATTTATTTGTATGAGAATATTGTTAACTATGTGTGTTTTCTGCTGAGACCTCAGAGAATAATTTTTTTAAATCTTGTTTTAACCTTATTCATGTTCTGTTCCTTGGTTTGCTTTAACTATATGTGAATAAATATGTTTCATATTCCCGAGGATGCATACAGTCTTACATATGGAAACTAAATTTCTCCAACTGAGGTTAAGAAGAATTCTGTTATTTAACTTTTTTTATTTCTTAAAATAAAATCAAATAATAATGTATTCATATCATTTAATCTCTTATGTAAGTATATTTCATTCAATATAGCCAATATGGACACACTGATACATTATACAAAGTAATTTCAGTCGGATCAATTGACCTGAGAATAGCATTGAAAGTTAGTTATAGCTGTCAACTACTGAGGCAATATGAAAAGGGGTTTTTCATATACAAATTCTATAAAGATATTTATTGATAGTACTCAAACAAACAAACCTATGATAGAGATTACATTTTGATCCCCACTTTACAAATGAGGGAACTGAAGCATAGAAAATGTAAGCCACATGCCTAATGTCAAGAATTAAGTGAAAGAGCTGAGATTCAAACCTCACAAACATGACTTCAGATGCCATGTTGCTAACTACTACAATAATTTGTATTACAGGCCACCCAATACCCCAAATTGTATATTTTAAACTGATTCCAAAAAATGAATTCTTCATCTGTCATCAAAAGTCTTGTTTTTATTTAATGTTAATGATTTTATGATTAGTTGCATTACTGAAATATCTTCTTTTCCAATGCATAGATTATTGGGGAAAAAATAAAACAGAATGCAACTTATAGGCTTTATGTCACTGGCAGTTTTCTTTCAGACAATACTTATGGAGATGAATACCAGTAATTTAATTTTTGAGCATAAGCAACAAAATTTGAAAGTAAAAACAGCAACAAACTAATTTGAAAATCTATTTTTTCCATTGTGTGGTAAAATGGAAAGTTTGGAATTTAATGTCCTAAACATCACAGTTCAGATTACAGCTCTACCACTAACTAGCTGTATACTACTGCTTGGGCAAGTGAAGTTAACGTTCTGGACTTCTATTTCTTCATTTGCACAATAAGGTTAATAATACTTCCCTTACAGAATTATCGGGAACTGAATAAAATTAGAATTTGGAATAACTGAACAGAGACTGGCCCATTGTGAGCATTCAATAAATGTCAATGACATACTCCAATCTGATCTTTAAACAAAAATCTTTCCTGGGTGAGGGGGGAGGACATGAAACTTTTAATTTATTATTTACTCTAAAAGATCAGAAAAATTGGTTATCTTAAGATCTGCATGAACTATTTAAGTAACCTGCTATATTATCATTTTACCTATATTTTCAAAATACAATGTCACGCTAAGCAATATGATCAGTAAGGTAAACATGGTACAAATAGAAACCTGAAAAAAACAATTTAATCCCAGTTGTTATTCTTAAAATTTTGTTCTTTGAGTCTTAGATTATATATAGAAAACCTTTATAAAAACTAAAATTCTAAGAACATCTACTATACTTTAATATTTGTTAAATAAATATTAAGAGAAGGATGCCATTAAATTTTTTTAAAGAAAAAGAAACTACACAGTACAAAGCAAAATGTCTTAGAATTCCTTCTCTCATTACAAAATGAAAATAAAACAGGCTTAAGAAGTTTTGTTTCATTTAATGTAGGTTTTTTTGAGGATACACTTTGTGACAGCAGATACACAATTATATTTTTATTGCCCATATCCACACACAAGGCAGAAAATTATCATTAGTTCTTAAGCAAACTGAAGGACCAAAAGTTGGGAAAAAAAAATTAACTCTTGCTTTTATAAATCCTTTATAACCTAAAAATCAGTAAGATCTCCTCAGTAACAAGCTTTAGGCTGAATAAAAAAATAATTCAAGCAGATTACTCTTTAAGTGCTCAATAACTTGAAATGCTGCCATTCTATTCTAGACTTTTGGAAATCAATACTAGAAATGAATCAGGCTGCAAGGGATTCATCTACTATAAGCTTTCTTCTGAATCCAGACAAAGTAAGAAGAGTTATGTTATATACCACTGGAAAAGTGTCATGTAACATTGATTTACTATGTTAGTGACAGCACTGAAAAAACAACTCAAGCTACCCAAGAAATAGCAAAAAATGCACTCTAGAAGTGTCCTTTGGATAACATTATTAGCCCTGGGTAAAATCATGAAACACAGAAATACATTGAAAGTAGCCATGAACCTCACTCAATTCATTTGACCTCTTACCTTACAAAACTCTAAAAATTTTAGTTTAATATATTTATCATACCTTTGTCACTATGAAATGCAATTCTATTTTTACTTATTAAAAACAAGGTTGAATCAATAAATATGACACAAACTAGTAGAAAACTTACTGTTTTGAAACAACACAGCTTAGGTAATTTGAGCATACAATTCTTAAGCAATGCTTTGAGAAGTCAAAGGTGAATTCTCTTTTTCTATTAAGTACTAGGTAAGATATAAAAACATACAAGATATTTTCTACTTAGTTAATATAGAATAATGATTTTTTTATCACAGCACAGGCTTTTCACTTAAGCCAATTTAGCAGACATCTCATTATTCATATTCTCCTTTTGCTTTATATCAAATTTTGATTAATATTCCATTATGATATAATGACATTCCCCTCCAAATAGCCACAGTGATTTTAATTTTATCCTATGACTGTGTTATATCTCAAATAATAGAGTTGTTTTGTTTATCCATAAATTCAAGACACGCTATAATTAAAATTTAATTGGACAGTAGCCTAAGGTATGTGAAAGGATTGGGACATATAATTCAAGTAACAAATTTTTTTCCTCTCATAACTGAGGTAAATTCATGACATAAATGAAAATCAAATGAGATTTAATTAAACTGTTTCAGATTAAAAGGTTATTTTCTGTTGCCATTTAAGAATTGATATGTAAGTCTAAGAAATTAAAAAACATTCTCCTAAAATATTTTTAATAAATAAAAATCAGAAAGTCTATCCCACCTTTCCATAGTTATACTTATCATCTCCTCCATGCATGTATTATTTATGACTATGTGAGTCTAACAAGAAGAGGAACAGATGCAACCTCATGTTCAGAACTGTAGTCATTTTTGAGAGAAGAGTCACAACTCCCTAGGAATTACTGCCTGGATTAAGAACAGTTTGTTTCATAGAACATCAATTTCTAAGCTTTTAAAAGACCAATTACACAATCCTACATGAGAAGGCATGACTATTGACCCCCTTACAGAGACTAAGACTAAGACCATGTGAGCAGGTGTGGTGCCCAGTAGAAACTATGATTTATCATGCTACTGTCAATAAACTACAGAAGAGTTTGGGTCTAACAAATAGGAAGCCATGGTGGAGGGCCATGGTACAAGGAAGCCAAGTAACTGGAAAGCCAAACTTGTGCTGGGGCTATTTTTTTTTTTTTTTTTTTTTTTTTTTTGCAGTACGTGGGCTTCTCACTGTTGCGGCCTCTCCCGTTGCAGAGCACAGGCTCCGGACGCGCAGGCTCAGCGGCCATGGCTCACGGGCCTAGCCATCCGCGGCATGTGGGATCTTCCCGGACCAGGACACGAACCCGTGTTCCCTGCATCGGCAGGTGGACTCTTAACCACTGCGCCACCAGGGAAGCCCTAATTTAATTTTTTAAAGCTGTAACCCAGTCCATGCTTTAGGGATACAATTTCTTTCTGGCAACATTTTCTGTGAAGCTAAAACAGCTGCTTCACCTAACGCAAATCAGATACTGTGCTATTTCAAGCAAATGCTTACCAAAAATAACAATTGTCAGGCATGCTTTTCCAGAAAATTTAGATTGAACAGAACAGCTTATCATGTCTCTAAAGTGAGGGTTTGGGGCTTCCCTGGTGGCACAGTGGCTGAGAGTCCACCTGCTGATGCAGGGGACACAGGTTCGTGCCCCGGTCCGGGAAGATCCCACATGCCGTGGAGCAGCTGGGCCCGTGAGCCATGGCCGCTGAGCCTGCGCGTCTGGAGCCTGTGCTCCGCAACGGGAGAGGCCAAAACAGTGAGAGGCCCGCGTACCGCAAATATATATAATAAAAAATAAAGTAAGGGTTGATATAAATTACATTTGCTAATAAAAATTACTGATATTTTTAGTAATGTAAAGAAATTAAGCAAATTTCTAAAGATGCTATAAAATAATATATAACCATATATTTCAATAACAATCTAAAAATTAGTTATATGTATAAAAGGCAACAGGTTTATGAAATATATACCAATCCAATTTGGAACATTTTTAACCTTTTATAGTATGGGAAATTTCTAGAGTACTTAAAATAGTGGTTTATTAGTGAAAATTTAATTACCATTACATTTTGCTAGATTTTCATCTTCCTAATAAAAAGATAACTTCACCAGAAAACCAGGTCTGATATCTTAAACACTGAATGTATTTTTTAAATTTTCCTTTGGGTTTTTCAGCACACTGATTGAAGACTAAACCAGAAACTGTTAAAGGACTAGCCAGCATACATCTGAAAAGAAACTTTCCCTATATGACAATGAAAATACAACATATTTATCTATTCACTATAGGGCATAGAATTCAGCACAGTTCAATATGGTAGCTGAAGTAGGACTTGTTTTGTTTCCCAACTTTAAATGCCAGCTCCTCTTTTGTAATCTGAACTTTTAATCTTACAAAAATAGAATGAACATACTAAACAGGATAAAGCATGCACGACTTAGTATTTTTCTATGAATGTCAGTTGGAATCAATATTACTTAAGCACAAAGCGTATTCGACAGCACAATGTTAGATGGCTCTTATATGCCTCAGGAACAGAAGAAAGTCTACAAGACCTTAGCAGAAGCTGAAGGTCAGAATGTAAAGAAACCTATATCCAGGTCCAGGAGGTGCATAAAAAATGCTAGAAGGCAAATTCTCTAGCTTCTGGCTAAATTCAGTGAGATGTCACAGTCCAGATGAATCAAGTTTCAGGAAGTAGGATGAATGTCAAATGGCTTATGCCAAAGAGCAGCTTGTTCTTGGAGCATGCTTAAGGCCATTTTGTTCAGAGCTTTCAGAGAGGAAACAACCTGCAATTTTAATTCTGAAAAACCCGCTAAAAATCATTAAAAAAAAAAAAAGATCTTTTAGACACATTGAATTATATGAAATGACTGACTCTGCCTGTAGCTTCCTGAAAAACTTTGTTTTGTTAGAAAATTGTTTCAAGAGCAGAATGAGGATAAGTCCATGTAGCATTCTGAGCCAAAGTTAGCAGATGTCCTCTTATCTTCAATGTTACATGAACAACAAGGCAAACTGAATAAAGCATATGGACTTGACAAAATTCAGAGTTGGGTTTAAATAGAAACATACAGTGGCCAGTTTTAAAATTTTGAATATACCTTCCTTTAAAATAATATGACTGACAACTATGTGCTTGGTTGGCCATAGACATCCAGCCTATTATTACAGCCTCTCTGGTGCAGCCAAGATGACTTCTATGGTTCCAAATGGCAAAGCCACGGCTAACACATTAGTAACATGCTTGCAATGCTCATATCACCCGACATTAGCTACACTGATATTCCATCTGTCAGAGACATATCTGGCACCTGAATAATAAAAGATGCTATATTAACATGACTTAACAGAACAATAGCCACCATCTGTTTATTGAAAGCAAGAAAATTTGTCTAAACCTTGGCAAAATCTTGCTTTGTAAATAAATATTTTCTACTGGTGAATTGGGTGAAAAATATTACAACAAATTTTATTTAAATGTATTTAAAGGGGTAAAATTATCAAATATGACGTTGCTTTACAATATATTCTGTAACTAAATGTCTAAATAACTTAATTCTATTTGGTGAGGGAGTCATAAGTTCTTGTTCATGGAAGTAGAAGGGGAAAAAAAATGACTGTAGACACAAAAACTAAATGACCGGGCTTCCCTGGTGGCGCAGTGGTTGAGAGTTCGCCTGCCGATGCACGGGACACGGTTTCGTGCCCCGGTCCAGGAAGATTCCACATGCCGCAGAGCGGCTAGGCCTGTGAGCCATGGCCGCTGAGCCTGCGTGTCCGGAGCCTGTGCTCCGCAACGGGAGAGGCCACAACAGTGAGAGGCCCACGTACTGCAAAAAAAAACAACAACAACAACTAAATGACCTACATATGGAAAAATATAGTCTTCCTTTGGTTTCCACAGGAGACTGGTATTCACAGGGGGTCCTAGAATGAAACTCCATGGATGCTCAAGTTCCTTATAAAAAATGGAGTTTTGTGAGTGTAGAATCTGTAAATACAGAGGGCTGACAGTGTGCATGAAACATAACAATAAAAGTTGCCAGAAATTTGAACTCCTTATGACATAAAATATATTCTTCCAATGCAAAACAGCAGTTTAAGTGAACAACAACAACGAAAAACTTCAGCCCAAACTCCTTTCCCTAACCACAATAACTATACCCCCCAACCTTTTACTTAGCTGTTAAAGAAAGAAAGTATAGAAGGAAACCAAAATCCACAAGTGAATAAATAGGGAAAGTGGAGATGGGTAAAGTTAGATTTCTATAGATATGTAACTTAAGGAACTTAAAAATTTTGCCCATCGCTTTTTTTATGTAGGACACAGAAAGCAAATATGCTGAATTATAAATGTTCTTACAAAGTATCTACATATTTGTTTTCAATGAAGCATGACCTATATGTAATTCCATGCGTATTCCAAAGAGGATAACTTCTTCAATAATATATAGGTAGTATATAACTGTCTTTTCACTTGAAATTTATAATTCACACTTTTTAGAATATATGAACTTACATTATTATTCTCGCTAGCACTATTAAAATTACCAGATAAATTAAACACCAAACATAAAGTCAGTCTTCCAAGATTAGTAATATTTGATTTCTACATGAGGGCATTTGTAGATTTCTCACCAAACCAGTTAGATTTTTATTTATTCTTCCTGATTTAAAATCTCATAAATATGGTACAAGACATTAATGCAGCTAACATTTATTAAGCATTTACTAAGTATAAGGGATTAGTCTAATTTCTTTTGTACTATTATTTAGTTTAACTCTCACAAAAACTCTTTGAGATAGCATCATTATTCATTTAATTTTACATTTGAGGATTTGAATGACAAAGCTCAAAAAGTGGTCTAGAGTCACTCAGTTAGGTAGTAACAGAACCGGGTTTCAGCCCCTGGGAAACTGGATCTAAAGCCAGTATTCTCTCTTAATAAATATACATGTTTCCCCCATAGATGTTTGAATACTGCTGTAAGTATGGTCTGATAAATCACAGGTACTGTGGGATTATTCTCATTCAGCTGATACCCCACTTACAGGTTGCTACTTTGTATACTTGGTACAGGGCACCAAGATTTGGATACACTAAAATTAAATCTAATTTTATACTAACAATTATTAAATCATGTCATTCAGTAGGGAGCTTAGTTTCAGGTAGTGTTTCCTGGTATTTTTGACACAATAAATCTTTTTCAAACCTGTTTTTCAGCTTTATAACAATTGGAAAGAATGTTAAGCTTAAATGTTTTAATTTATTATATATCACTTTAAAACATATGTTGCATGACTTGGCTTTTTATAACAATTTGGAATTCCATTTTTAACAAATAATGTAGTATCTTCTGTACAGAATCATTTGTTCTCTATAAATTAAGCACACTTTCTTTATATTCTGCCAAATCATTAAAAAACATGTTAAGTAGTATAAAATCAATAATTAAATTTGGTATTATAACCTCAGGGTTCTCTCTCCGGGTTTAAAACAATCCATTTATCAGCCCTCTAGGTATAATTATTCAACCAGTAACTATTACACATAAATGAACTATCATCTATCCCCCTAGAGTGATATAATATGAAATATTTTCTGAATCACACAATCTAATAAACATACAAATGAAATAAAATCTTGGCATTATGTGAGTTTAAATTTGCTCTTTGCCTTCTAGATGTCATTATTTTCCTTCCAAAGTGCTACCACATCATCTTTTATATTAGCTGACCTAAAATTTTTTCAGCAGTAAACATTTAATAAATCTAGAAGTTTTGGAATCTATATTTTCACCCTTGAGTATACCATATATCATCTGTTGTGCCTCAGCCACTGTCCTCTAACCTAAACACTCCTAAATTTTGTCACTTTTACTTGTCTCTATTTTTATATAACAAATAATTAAAGCAGATAATATCTCATTCAATAGTAGTGACTATAACAATCTCTCTAATATTTTATTTGGATTACAGAGTGAGGAGAATTAAACATCTTGATCCAAGTCCTTATCCAAACATACAAGCATAACTGCATGGAATCGTCTTTCCCTTTCTCTTGGAAATCATAGAAATTCAAAATGAATGGGGAAAAAATCCCAAAAGTTACATGATCAGGACAAAATCTGACAGATATTATCTAGATTTCATATTTTAGGCAGTATTTGCAAAAGCAAGTTCAGCAGAATTGATGTTTGAATTGAAATTGGATAGAAGCTTTTCAAGAAATACAAAAAAAAATTCACCAGTGCCAAGAAAGATCAACCACTGAAGTCCCCAGAAAACAACAGCTAAACCACTAACAGAGTGCAGCCTATTATGAAATGCAAAACTATCCTGTAGTTGCAATAAGACTTGTTAGAACAAGCATTAAGAAAGCTTGTTGAGTGAAGTACTTCTGGATCAGAGAAGCAGAATAGATAGAGTCACACAAAGAAATCCATAGAAAAACCATGTTTGCAGAAAGAGTCCTTCTGTAAAAATACAGGAGGAGAATATCTTGGGTTCAAATGTGTCTCCTCACACCAAAGAATCTTACAAATAGTTGGCCAAGAAATTTAACTCCATTCAAAGATCATGAACATAAAACAGAACTGGCCAAGAAATAAATTTTTAAAATATATTGAAAATAAAAACAAATTATAAAGTTGGTGAAGGCATTCATCAGAAAAATATTTGCACCAGTTTAGCTAGAAATTGTGCCCCACATAGTCACTGAATGAAGTCTTACTTCTGTGTAGAAAGAACAAATGCTAGAAATGGAAACACAAAAAGAAATGGAAAGACAATGAATGGAGATGATTCATTAACTGGCGGATTCAGAAAAATGGTAGAAGGAAAAAAAAAAACATGGAAATTAAGAAAAAATTGGAAAGTCCCAAGGAAAAGTACCTACTGTAGAAACAAAGTAATTTGGAAAGTCCCAAGGAAAAGTACCTACTGTAGAAACAAAGTAATTTGGAACAAGGATTGCAATAAAATAGCAAGCAAAATGAAATGCAGACAGAAAGGAGTTAATAAGATTTGAGATGGTAAAGAAAACCAAATTAAAGTATTTAAGGTGTGATTCAAGACAACTTTGTAGCACCTACAATAAACCTGGATTTCTGATGATGTTCAATAAGTGTCTGATTTATGATTGAGCAAAATTAAAGAGATAGTGACAAAAATCCACTATACGCTAAATAAAATTGATCCAAAATTTAGCTAAACTGTGATATAGTCTTAAATATTAATGAGATTTGAATATAAAGAAAATAAGGATAATAATGGAAAAAGATCATGCAAAAACACTGAACTTCAGAACACTAGAAACACTTTTGTAAAACTATCAAGAAATAAAATATACTTATATACACAGCAAACTAAACTTCAATTATAAACATTACAAAAATGTGTTTTTAACATACAAATCTCAAAAAATAATGTTATAGGAGCTGTTTTTAATATAAACCACTAAATAATAAACTAACAAGAGGCTCTGAGGAACAAATAAAAGATTGTTAGGAAATATTGAATATGTTTAACCAAAGAACTAAAACAGAAACAAATGTGAAGCCTGGAGTGAGAGGAGAGACACTAAATATTTTAGGCTTCACAATGTAAAATAACACCTTTAAGAAAAATTAGTAGTAACTTATAAATTAAAGAAGTTTGGGGATAAAGTAAATTTATTGATTATTTCCTCATGTGTAATAGCTGAAGGTCATGGAATATTTTACAGCTAAAATGTTTAGTGAAATTTTTGATTACACAAACACTGAAAATGTAATAGTTTTGGCTATTGTTATTGGAGGAGAGAATTTGGGTGTGGGTAGAAGAAAAAACACACAAATTGATTTGTTTATTACCTTATGTTTTCTTTGCTTTTTATGAAGGAAATAAATATTATCCAAATAATGGATTACTAAAACATTATATAAAGTTGTAATTTTCATAAAAGGAAGAGTAAAAAAATTGAAACTTTCCTAAATGTTGAAAGAACTACACAAAATTAAAATGTAACACATAGTTAATAAAATATTAGAGAAAATATGTTAAATAACCTGAAGAACAAAATGCAAACATATGCTATATCAATATAGTACATTTATAATATGTATGTATCATATAAGCAACAAAATTTACAGAAGAAACAGGATGATATATAAATACAATAGGAGAGAGTAACATCAGCATCATGGCAATATAATTAGTTTCTCTTTTCTCCCCCTTTTTTTCTAAACTACTAATTAGACAGTCATAAGCAAACAAAAGTGCCTCTGACCCTTACACCAACAAACCTGGAAGGATTCTAGCCCACCTATGTATCCGGAAATAAACAAACAAGATCTCAGTAAAGACGTCAGATCCAAGGGAGCTGGTGAAACTTCACCACCCACACTGGCTTTGATTGAGGGAAAAAACAGAGAGTACAAAACCAGGCAGACACCCAAGAGTTAGAGAGAATTTGTAGAAGACAAGCCTTCCTGAGATTCCAGCACACCACTGGGGCAAGATAGAGATAACTTTGGACATATAGGAGAGGGAAGAAATCACCAGAGCCACCCCTGTCCCCAGGAGACAATGCACTGGGGTTAAACTATCTGACAGCAGCAGTTGTGACCTCCCACAGAGGAGGTAGAAAGAAAACGTGGTGACTGTCCAGCTATCACAATTGTGTGAATTGCAGCTGGAGAAATCTGTTTCTTTTCAGTAGTAGCTACATTTCTAAGGAGGGATATCCATGACTGGGTGAAGGGATGAGAAAGGAAGAGGCAGATAAGATTACCCAAGATGATTAAAGAAATTTATTTCTGCTCTCTGCTTCAGGACATCAGCAGGATGTCCACCCACAAGATCCTGGTAGTACTCCACTAGAGGATCACTCCACTGGGCCCCCAGGCACCTTCAAATACCCAAGTGGTAAATCTACAGATCACCTGCTTTACTGCTGGTTCCTTGTATGTCCTCCCAAGTGCATCCACAAGAACAAGTTCAGGTAGACAGGGAGCATGATCAGAAAATAGCCAAGGTCAGTGGTCAAGGGAAAACCCATAAACTTGAGCTATAATAACAGCTTCTGCAATATGAAAGGTTTCTAATAGCCAACCTGTTGAATTGTAAGAATCAAGTACACCATAAAAGCTCAGTTAAAGACGAATCTACTACTTCAAATGTGAAAGAAGCAGCACATAATTATAAACAATTAAAAAAAACACAAGGTATATAATATTTATTACAAAAAGAAAAATGATCATTCTCTAGCAATTAACTCAGAGACATGGAATAGTGTGGTCTAACTTACAAAGAATTCAGAATAGCTGTTATAAAGAAATCCAACAAGCTTCAAGAAAACTCAGCCAATTCAATGAAATCATGAATAAAATTAACAAACAGAAGTTCTTTACCAAAGAGATTGAAAATTTAATTAAAAAAAATTCTGGAACTGAAGAATTCAATGCATGATTAAGAATGCAGTAGAGAACATCAGTAACAGGGCAAGGCAGACAGAAGAAAAAATAAGTAACTTGGATAATAGGAATATGGAAATAATGCAGTTAGAAGAGGATTGAAAACTAACTTTTTAAGAAATTTAAGAAATCCTATGAGAGCTATTGGATGTAATCAGAAAGGCAAATATTAGAATAATTGGGAAAGGAAAGGAAAATGAAAAGAGAAGGGAAAGAGGGCAGAGAGTTTATTTAAAGAAATAATAGCCCAGAACTTCCCAAACCTGAGGAAGGACTTGTACACAAAATTTCATGAAGCTAATTGAGCATTCTATTATCTTAACACCAAATACTTTCTCCAAGACATGTTACAGTGAAACTATTAAAAAATCAATTACAAAGAAAGAATCTTAAAGGCAGCCAGAGAAAAAAAGAAAGTAACTTACAAAAGGAACATCCATTAGGCCATCAGCAGATTTCTCAGCAGAAATAATGCAGGCCAGTAGTGAGTGGATGGCACTATAAAAGTGTTGAAAGATAAAAATTTCCAGCCAAGAATACTTCATCTGACAAAGTGAACCTTCAGATATCAAGGGGGAATAAAAACATTCTCAGACAAACAAAAGCTGAGGGAGTTCACCACCACTAGACTAGCCTTGCAAGAAATGTTGGAAGGAATTCTCCAAGCCGAGATGAAAATATGCTAATAAGTTACATGAAAATAAATGAATGTACATAACACACTGATAAAGATGAATAATAGACAGTCAGAATTAGAAAACTGTAATTCTATATTAGGATGGTGTGTTAACCACATAACCACAGCATAATGGCTTAAGGAAAAGAATATTAAAAATAACTATAGCCATTATAATTTTTTAAGGAACAACTGGCATAAAAAGAGGTAAATCATAACATCAAAAATATAAAAGGGGAGGAATAAAAGGATAGAGCTTTTGTAGGTGAATAAGCTGTTATCAGCATAAAATGGATTGTATTTTTATATTATATGTAAGCTTCATCATAACCACAAAGCAAAAATCCAGATTCACAAAACATAAAGGGGAAATAGAGCATACTATTGTGGAAAGCCACCCATTTGCCAAGGTAGGCAGAAACAGAGCTAAATGGAAATAATTAAGTTACAAAATAACTAGAAGGCAAATGATAAGATGGCAGTAAGTACATACAAATCAATTATCACTCTAAATGTAAATAGATCTAATTCACTAATCAAAATGCACAGAGTGGCTGAATGTATTAAACAAAGCACACACACACACACACACACACACACACACAACCCAATTATATGCTGTTTACAGGAGACTCATTTAGCTCTAAAGACAATTATAGGTCTAAAGTGAAAGGAATGGAAGAAGATATTCAATGCAAGTGGGAACCAAAATAAAGTAGGGAAGCCCTACTTATATCAGATAAATAGACTTAAGCCAAAAATAATAACAAGAGACAGAGAAGATTATTAAATAATAACAAAGGGGTCAATACTTAAGAAGATATAACAGTTGTCAATATATATACATGTGACACTGGAGCACCTATATATAATAAGAAAATACTAACAGATCTGAAGGAAAAAAAACAGCAACAATACAAAAATAGTAGGGGATTTCAATACTCCACTTTCAGCAATGAATAGATCATCCAGACAAAAAAATAGCAAGGAAACATTGGATTTGAACCACACTGCAGACCAAATTGACTTAACAGATATATATGTAACATCCCAACCAACAATTATAGAACACATTTTCTTCTCTAGCGCACATAGCACATTCTCCAGAATAGATTATGTTAGGACACAAAACAAGTCTTAGCAAATTTAAGAAGGCTGAAATCATATCAACTATCTTTTCTGATCACAAGGGTATGGCACTAGAAAACAACAAGAAGAAAGTTGGAAATTCTACAAATATGTGGAAACTGAACAACACACTTCTTAACAATCAATGCATCAAAGAAGAAATCAAAAGGGAAATTTTAAGTATCTCAAGACAAATGAAAATGGAAACAGAGCATAACAAATCCTATAGGATGCTGAAAAAGCAGTCATGAAAATATATGCATTTTTTGCTGTAAACTAAGAATGAAAAATATTTCAAATAAAAAACCTAACTTTATACCTCAAGGAGCTAGAAAAAGAACAAATTAAGCCCAACTGTAGAAGGAAACAAATAATAATGATTAGAATGGAAATAAATAGAGGATAGAAAAGCAGTGCAAATAATCAACAAACTAAAAACTGATTTTTAAAAGATAAAAATTGACAAACATTTAAACTAATTAAAAAAAATAAAGAATCAAATTAAAATTACAAATTAAAGAGGAAACTTTACAATGGATTCTACAGAAATACATAAGATCATAAAAGACTACTCTGAACAACTATATGTGCCAAGAAACTGGATAACCCAGAAGAAATGGGTAAATTCCTAGAAACAAACAACACACCAAGACCAAATTAGGAAAAATCAGAAAATCTAAGCAGACCAATGACAAGAGACTGAGTCAGTAATCAAAACTCTCCCAATGGAGAAAACCCCAGGACCAAATGGCTTCATAGAATAATTCTATCAAACATTTAAAGAAGCATTAATGCCATTGTTAAACTTTTCCAATAAAAACTGGAGAGGAAGGAAGAGTTCCAAATTCAGTTCTACAAAGCCAACATTACCCTGATACTAAAGCAAGATAAGGACACTGCAAGAAAACTCTAGACCAATATCCCTGATGCATATAGATACAAAAATCATAATATATTAGCAACCTGATTTCAAGGACACATTAAGAGGATTGTACATCATGACTAAGTGGGATTTATTCTTGGGATGCAAGGATGGTTCAACATACACAAATCAATAAATATAATACTTCACATTAATAGAATAAAAACACAATATTATCTCAATAGATGCAGAAAAAGCATTTGACAAAGAACATCCTTTCATGATAAAAACCCTCAATAGACCAGGTATAGAAGAAATATACCTCAATATAGTAAAGGTTTTATAGGAGAAGTCCACAGCTAACATTATACTTTATGGTGAATAATTGAAAGTATTTCCTCTAAAATTGGGGGAAAAAACAAGGATGCCCACTCTCACCACTGTTATTCAATATAGTACTGGAAGTTCTAGTTAGAAAAATTAGGCAAGACAAATAAAAAGCATCTGAATTGGAAAGAAAGAAGTTAATTTCATTATTTGCAGATGATATGATTTTGTATATAGAAAATCCCAAAGACTCAACCAAAAAATTGTTGGAACTAATTAATGAATTCAGTAAATTTGCAAGATATAAAATCAACATACAGAAATCAGTTGCATTTCTACATACTAATAATGAAACATCTGAACAAGAAATAAAAAGAAAACTATCCTATTCATAATAGCATAAAAAGCACTAAAATATCTAGGAATAAATTTAACCAATGCAGTGAAATATCTGTACAGTGAAAGATTTGTACAGAAAGATATGGCAGTGAGAACTCCAAGACTTCGATCAAAGAAATTGAAGAAGATACAGATAAATGGAAAGACATCTTGTGCACATGGATTGGAAGAAATAATATTGTTAAAATGTCCATACTACCTAAAGCCATCTATAGATTCAATGCATTCCTTATCAAAACTTCAATGGCATTCTATACAGAAAGAGAAAAAACAATTCTAAAATTCACATGGAATCCCAAGGACCCTGAATAGCCAAAATATTCTTGAGAGAGAACAAAGCTAGAGGTATTACATGTTCTGATTTCAAACTCTATTACAAAGTTATAGTAACTAAGATAGTATGGTATGGGCATGAATACAGACACAGAGATCAATGAAACAGAATAGACAGCCCAGAAATAAGCCCATGCATATACAGTAAACTAATATTGGACAAGGGAGCCAAGAACATCCAATGGAGAAAGAATAATCTTTTCAACAAATGGTGCTGTGAAAACTGAATAAGCACATGCAAAACAAATTGGTCCTCCATCTTACACCATTAACAAAATTTACCTCAACTTATTAAAAACTTAAACATAAGTCCTGATACCGTTAAACTCCTAGAAGAAAATGTAGGAAAGAAAGTCCTCAATATTGGTCTTGGTAATGACTTTTTGGATGTTACACCTAAAACACAAGCAACAAAAGGCACAAATAAACAAATAGAACTACTTAAAATTTTAAAAAAACTTAAAATCTTCTGCACAGCAAAAGAAACAATAAAATATAAAGGTGACCAACAGGATGGGAGAAAATATTTGCAAACCATATATAAGATCAAAAAGAACTTATAAAATTCAATAACATAAAAACAATGAAAAAATTGGCAGAGGAACTAAATGGACATTTTTCCAAAGAAGGTATATAGATGTTCAACAGGTACATAAAACACTGTGGAACATCATTAATCATTAGGGAAATACAAATCAAAACCACAATGAGATGTTACCTCAAACCTGTTAGAATGACTATCATCAAGAAGACAGGAGATAACAAGTATTGGCAAGGATGTGGAGAAAAAGAAACCCTTGTACACTGTTGAAAGTAATGCAGATTGGTCCAGCCAGTATGGAAAACAATATGGAGTTTCTTCAAAAAGTTGAAAATTGATCTTCTATATGATCCAGCAATTCCTCTTCTGGGTATATACCAAAGGAAATGAAAACAGGATATCAAAGAGATATATGCACTCCTATGTTTATTGCATTATTATTCACAAGAGCCAAGATATGGAAACAACTTAAGTGCCCATCAACATATGAATAAAGAAAATGTGATATATATACATGTGTGTATATATATAAAGTGGAATATTATTTAGCCATGAGAAAGAAAGATATCCTGCCATTTACAACAACATATATGTATGTTGAGGACATTATGCTTAGTGAAATATTTAAGTCAGACAAAAACAAATACTGTATGATATCACTTATATGTGGAATATAAAAAAGGCAAACTTATGAAATCAGAGAGTACAATGATTGTTACCAGGGGATAGAGGGTGAGGGGATAAAAAAGATGGCACTTACAACAAGTAATAAATCAACCCTAGAGATATAATGCACAGTGTAGTGAATATAGACAACATTATTATAAGCATCAAACTTGCTAGAAAATTAGATCTTAATTATTCCAACCACTAGAAACAAATGATAATTATGTGATATGATAGAGGTATTAATTATTGCTATAATTGCAATCGCATTACAATATATAAATATATCAAATCAAAATATTGTATACCTTAAATTTGTACAATGATATATGTTGTTATACATCAATTTAAAAGGAAACAAAATAGGATGGTACAAGATATTTTTCTTAACACCTTTACTGAGATATAATTGACATACCATACAATTGACCTGTGTAAATTATAAAGCTCAATGGCTTTTTCTAGATTCACAATGTTTTGTCGTCATCATCATAATCAATTTTTTTTAACATTTTGATGACTCCCAAATGAAATTCTGCACCCATTAGTAGTCATTCCCCCCTTCCTACTCTAGTAGTTTTCCTAGTCATTTCCCTAATCTAATTTCTGTCTCTATGGAGTTGCTTATTCTTGACATTTTTCATAAATAGAATCATAAAATATGTGTTTTTTTTGCAATTTACTTCTTTTACTTAAATATTTTCAAGATTTATCCACGTGGTAGCATGATCAGTAAATCACATTTTTAAATTGCTGAATAATATTCCATTATATGAAATATATATTTTATTTGCCCATTCATCTTTTGGTAAATATTCAGGTTCTTTCCATTTGGGGACAAATACGAGATATTAATTTACCTTTCTCTATACCTAACTGAACAAATTAATGAAAAAATATTTAAATATACAGAAAAGTTAAAAATTATTAATTCAGATTTAGTTGAGTTGTAGTCTCTCTTTAAAGTAGTGAATGCATCATCTTTTAAAGTGTTAATAGAATATTCACGATAATTAACCATAAAGCTAATCTCACCATATTCAGTAATTCCACTAACATAGATGAAATATAGACATTACTATATGCTTTCACTGCAGTGAAACCTGAATTTATAAAACGAAAAAAAGACTTTAATTCCTGCTAATTAAAAAGTATTGCTAAAAATTCCTTGTATCAAAGACAATGGGATTTGAAGTTACAAGTTAAAAATACAAACAAAACGTACCAAAACCTGTGTGATAAAGTACTGCTCAGAGGTAAATAGAAACAAAGTGATAGAATTAATACTTAGATTTATAAAAGAATGAATGACAACTAAATTAAACACCCTACTAAAAGATGAGAAAAATATCAAAACAAATAATAGAAAGGTCAAACACGTAATAAGGTTAAAATTAGAAATCATGTTATCTAGAAAATACTAGAAATCTAAACAAAAAATTCAAAGGGGAAAAAAATCTGAACATTTTGGCTTTTAAAAAATCTTTTTAAATTATAAACTATTTCAAGAAAAATTTAAGATGAAAATGCATATAAAAATGATAAGTTTAAAATTGGCACAAAACAGGGAATTATGAGTATTACCATTTAAAATTTTTAATACTCTGAAAAATCTTTGAAAACCTAAAACATTAAATTATTTTCTAGGAAAATACAGTTTATCTAAGCATATTTAGAAAAAGAGAAACTGACTAAAAAGTGACTTTCTGTAGATCGAATGCAGAATTCTTCAACTAATAAATAAATACAATTTTTTAAAGATTAAGTTCAATTAAGATAGTAGATTTAGATGGTTTTGCAGATGAACAATACCAAATGTTTAAAGATAAATCTAATTTATTTAAGGTATCATAAAAAGAAGAACATTCTTAATAAATTCCATCTTGTTCCCTCCACCCCTCTCCCTCAATCCCAATCCTGATTCTTTCTTCATATCTCTTGTGTGTGTGCACACGCACACACACACACACACAGAACAAATTCACTGATGAGTATGTTCAGAAAAATCTTAAGTAAAATGTCAGTGTATAGGAAAGGATGAGTTATGTGGTAGTTTTTAAAAATTCACCATTCAGCAATACTGCTGCCTCCATGGTGGTGAGACCAGAGAAGCCCAAGACCACACAAAGGAGTTGATAATGTTGAAATAAATTTCTAGGCTCAAGATGGAGCTGCTCCTGTCCACGGTTCTAAGTCAGCAAGCCAAAACTTAGAATCAACAATTGTGTCCTTGTTAACACTCTGCCTGACCAGAAAGACAGCACATACAGCCCGACAATCCCCAAGTGCCAAACCAGCTCTGGACTCTACATTTCTTTCCTCCATTCCTCTCGCCCCAAACAAGGTTGACTATGTGGCCCCAGGCAATCAGATATTTTATATTTTTCTCTGTCTTGTTCCTTATCCTATAAAAACTTCCTGCCTTCTGCCTCACTTTGCAGTTCTCCAAACGGAGACTGTCCATTTCATGAAGTGTTAAGTAAAGTTTGTTTGTATCACCTAAATTGTCTTTATTTTCCAACAATAGTCACATGAACATTCATTTTTCAGTGATGATACTAACTTACTGAACACTCATACTACAAATACTGCTTTTCTGGATTTAAAACTAGATCTCTAGGTTGGTATTACTGCTGGAAGTTTGTTTGTTCGTTTGTTTTTTGTGGCATTGCTGCATTCTGAAAAGTAAACTGACATTTGATATCTACAGGCAGTAAGTGATAAGTTGATACATAAATGCAAGAAGTATTGTACAAAAACAGGTAAAATCTTGGAATCACAGACTTACCATCTGGAAGTAACCTCTCGGAACAGTAAGATCTAGCCGTTTCGGGAGATCTGCAGCGTTAGTTCTGGCGTCTGAGATTCGAGCTTTTGTAATGGGATAATTCACAGCTGTTTTCAAACTTGATTGTATACTAGAACAACCTGGGAGGCTTGTTAAACCTGATTGCTGAGCCCCACCACCAGAGTTTGTGATTCTTATGTCTGAATGAGTTCTAAGAATTTACAGTTCCAATGAGTTTCCAGGTGATGACAATAATAATGCCCCAGGGCCACACTTCAAGATGTAAACCGTGACAGTTTTGGACACAGTCAGAAGTCTTCTTTCTTTAAGCACATAGAGTCTCTATTATTTCTTCTCTCTCTCTTTTACCCACTGAATGTTTTATATGTATTTTTCCTTTATATCAAAAGAAAGCTTGTCCATCACTGTAACATATGTGTTGAGTTAGAAGGTGATTACATTGAAATATAGAGTAGGACCATGTTTCTAAAATAAACTATCTTGAAGTAAAAATGAAAATAAAAATAAATAAATCCTTCAAATTCAATAGTTTAACACAACAAAAGTTTATTTTTCACTTACTCTGCATAATCATCAAGGAACAGTTGGTTTTTTCAAGTCTGTCTAACCTATGGACACAAGCTATAGAAGAAGTTATCATTGAGAATACCGTTAGTCATTGAGAGAAGGAAAGGGATATAAAAAATTGCACAGTGGCTCTTAATGTTTCCACCTAGAAGTGGCATACCTCATCTCCACTCATTTTATTTTCTAGAGAAATTCACTCGACCACACTTCAAGTGTTGGACATCTTTTATGCCTCATCTCAAAACGGCTCAGCCCTCCTTTTGGCTTTGACTTTTGCTGTATTGAACCAACTACATACTTATGGCTTTATAGTACCATGGTTTAGTGGCATGATGTATATCTTTCTTTCTACATAAAGGTTTCTTACCCAGGCATTGAAATGTATTTGTAAGAGAGCTCATGCAGTCATCCAAGGGTACACTAAAACACATATCTGCAAAAGGGTAATATCCCCTAGATCAATCTTTGACCAATAGGCAATTAAAATAACCCTCTTCTTCTTTCCAGGAAGTCAATTCCATGTTTGATCCTGCATGACTTCTCAGAGGATTTGGAGAGATTGAGTTTGAGTTTCCACTGGAATAATAGCACAATAATTCATCTTGGATTGAGTTTCCCATTGCTGTTTGTTTTATTCTTCCCAGTTTCCTCATTCCTATTCCCTGAAATTACTTCCCCAAGTAAAATATCTACATGTAAACCCATCACTCAAACTCTGTTAAGACAACTAACTTCAAAAGGGCTAGGAAAATACATTTGTACAATATGTCCAGAAGAAAGAAAGTCAGACATTTTGTTGAACATCATCATTGACTACTACAGTTAGTAAATTAATGATACGGACACATCAAAAGTAAAATATATTTTGACAAAGTAGGATTTATACTAGGAATGCAAATTTAGGTAAACATTTACAAAACTATTGATATAAATAATGCGTGCTTAATAAATATTTGTTAACTGAACACCTTATTTTGAGATCAAAAGATAAAAAAAACACCTGGTAATCTACATAGATGATGAAAAAGCATTAACAAAGTCATTGAGAAACAATTCATCAGAATTATTATTTGGATATAAATATTCTTTATATGATAACATAGCTCTACCTCAATTCTAAAATGAGTATCACGTTTAATGGGAAAACAGTACTGGAATTTTTACTGAAGCTTGAAACAAGACAAATGCATTCGCCAATGCAATAATAGAAGAGAAGGGTGTGATAGTTATAAAAAATGAAGGGAGGAGATAAAAATATCATTCACATAAATAATATACCAGTATATCTGAAAGGAAAAAGCAAAGAACTATTAAAAACTACAAGGAAACTATAACAAGTCAATTGTATATGTCACAACTATGTTCATACATATGAAGACCAACATGTAGGAAATATCACAATCATAAATAAAATATAATATTCTTATGAATACATTTAAAGAGAAATGTTGAAGACTTGTATAATAATAAACCAAAAATAACTTAAAATACTACCATAGACACGAAATAAGAGTTGGCACATGGAATGGGCATAACATATTCTTTTTAGCCATAAACAAAGGATAAACTTTGATCATCATACCATATGCCATGATAAATTGCAAATTGGTTTAAGCTTTAAGTTAAAAAAAGAAAACAATAAAAAAATGTAAAAGATTGGAATATTTCTTTGAAAACAGGGGCAAAAGAAGGCCTTTCTAACTCTGGTTCCAAATACAAAACTAAATATAATATGATAAAATAAACGATTAATAAAATTATTTTTTAATAAGAAACTTCTGTATTAACACAGACACACACAGACATGCATATCATAAGCAAAATCACAATACAAAAACCAACCAGGAAAGAAATTTCATCTCATATCTCAGATTAATGGGATATACTTTTTAATCATGAAGAATCCTAGAAAACGTAACCCAGCAAAAAATTGGAAAGGACATAAACAGTGATAAATTTTTTTAAAAGACCATTTAAACATTTGAAAAGATTTTTAACCTCCTTCATGAAATATACTCTTTTCTTCTATCTGGTTGGTATATCTGGGTAACTTTGATCACACTTGGCAAGTCTTTTGGGAAGGAGCAACTCATACTTTGCTGATAGGATAAAGTAGTACAAACCCTATGAAAAGCATTGTAGCAATATTCACATAACTTTTGATCAAGCAATTCTACTTCTGAGTGTTTTTCCAAATGATGTATTTGCAGATTCATATAGAAATATGTTTATAGTATCAGTCATTGCATCATTTATTTTAGAGCAAATGATTGGAGATAGTCTAAATATTAATTAAGATTTAAATGATAATATATGTATATGCAAATATTATGAAGATCTAAGAAAGCTCTTTATACTGTTACAGAGAGTGTTCTTTAAAATGTATCTTTATATTTAGAAATTATAGGGTAGAACAGTGTGCATAGGAATGTTTTTAACTGTAGGAAATTAGAAATTCATAAATTTGTATAAATGTGAGTGAAAAACTCTGGGATAATACACCAGAAAATATGAGTGTTTCTCTTGTGTGGAAGAATGGCAGGAACAATCAGAATTGGGAAGGACATTTTTCATTATATCTTTTTATGTTTTTAAAATTATAAGCCTTATTAATATATTCTTTATTTGAAAAACTAAGTTATATCCATGGTTCAAATTGTAGTAATCTGTGCCAGTATTCTCATCTTCCTGCTTACTTCTATTCTTTTTCTCCAGGAAAGACATGATCTTCTTTTTATTTTCCAAGGTAACACTGAGACAAATACAGGTAAGGACAGTGCTTACTTAAAACTTTATTTAATATGGGAGGGGAAAAAGAAGATGGAGTAGAGTGGTGGTAGTGGTAGTGGGGAGGATGTACTCATGTTTAATAAAAGGGAATAAAAAGGATCTTAGAATAAAATTTAAAGTCCAATATTTGTCTATTAACATCAGACTATTAAAATTAGTAGATTTTTTTTAACATTTCTTACTTCCTATCTCTTTCTTCTGTTGCAAAATAGACCCTTTACCATATATGTCCTCTACATTCTCTTCCCTTTTGAGTCTCAGGATCTTGAAAAAATATTTCTAAAACCACGTACAGGAAGTCCAACAATCACGTAAGGTTCTAGTAATATTGTATCCATCATTTTATTTTTTTAATGCAAAGTAGCCCAGCTCCTTTTTATCTCAAACTTTTCATTGCAGAAAATACCTTTCCTTTAATAACCAAGGGGTGATTAATGTATTGTATTAAAGAAAAAGGTCGTCTACCTTTAGTTTCCACTATTAGAAATGCAAAGAACTGGCAGAAGCTTTAAATTAAATGTTTTTCTCTCATTTATTTCAACATATTGTTTTAGTATCATGGATTTATTTGGATGACTCACCAGTTCGTACTTTAATAATTACCTTTCTCTCCTTCTCTTAAAACGATTTTTAAAAGGAATTTTAGCCATGGAAATATGCTTATCTCTGAACTTACATTGACATTTTCTTTTCTGATGTCAACACAAAAGGAAACATCTCCCTCATTTTGCAAACAATGATTTTTCAGACATCTTCTATAAATATTAATGTATTGTTATGTACACATAGTATATGCACCATGTATTCCAGCCCCCTCCATTTACTGTTTGTATGAACTTGGAAAAGCTATTTAAACTTCCAGTTTCTTATTTTCTTCACCACAAAATGGAGAAAATATTTCAAGGGCTGATATGAGGATTAAATATTTCCTTATGGGCTCTGACATCCTTCACCAAGATGAGTTTATGTTTGACACTCTTCTAAACCTACTTAATCATTCATATACCCTACTAATCCTTATCATTTTCTGACAACCCAAGAGAGACAGCCATTCTACAGTCACCCATCTCACTTTACTCATGCTCCAACACCACATTCTTGGCCAATCTAACTCCTCCTACAGTCTTTGTCATGGATGCCTAACTTGATGTAAAGCACCCAATAATTTTAATAGTAAATTGTTCAGATTCAGAAGAGAAGAGAGGGCAAAGAGGGAGAATAATTTACTGGATTGACATATTGTGTTTTCATTATTACTGCATGTGCAATAGTTTTTGTAATTTTCTTTGTAATTTTTCTTTGACTCCATTATTTAAAATATTTTGCTCAATCTACAATATGTGGAGATGTTCCATATAATTTTTTATTATTGATTTTCAATCTAATCCCATTGTTGTCAGAGACTATTCTCTGTATTATTTCAATACTTTGAAACCTATTAGGGGTTTCTTATGGCTCATAGTCTTACTTGGAATGTTCTGTGTACCTCTGGGGAAAAAAAATTATTCTATATTTGATGAGTGTAATGCAGTGTGTAATGTTCATTTTGTTTATAGAGCATTTGAATTTTCCTGAACAGTCACTGATTTTTATAATTGATTATACAAGTTTCTGAGAAGTATTAAATCTCTACCTAAAATTATATTTATTTCTCTCTCTAGTTCTTTCCAGTTTTGCATTTTGTTTTTTGAAGAACAGAGAAGTTAACATTTTTATTTATTTTAAATATTTTGATTATTAAGTCATTATAAAGTATCTTTCTTGCTCACAAATGTTTTTGTCTTGACATCTACTTTTTCTGATATTATTAAGCCAGTCCAGCTTCCTTATGCTTAATATGCTTAATACATAAAAATATGTCCTTCTATCCTTTTACTTTCATCTTCTTACTGTCTTTACATTTAAATTAAAAAATGAAAAATACATAAACATGTGTGCTTGTGTGTATACATATATACATATGTATGTATATATTTATTGTATGTAATATATATTTCCAACAACATACTTAACATTTTCAGTGCTCTGTTTCATTGTTATATTTGTTTCTATTGACTATTTTTTTCTCTTAACTATGTGTTACATTTTCCTGTTGTCTTCCATATCTAAAATTGTCCTTGTATGTTGGCATTGGGAATATTAAATTGTTGAAAGTCTGGATTTCCTTTTATTCTTTCAAAGATTTTGAGTTTTGTTCTAGTAGACACACAATTATTTTACTGGTGGATTCTCTTTGTCCTATAAAAGCTTTTGTTTAGTTCTAATAATGTTGTTTTTAGAGCACTACCTTAATGTGTAGAGCATTTCCTATTAAGGTGTGATCTTTCTGGGGTCTCAACTGATTGTCTGGGCAATGAGTGAGTTTGTTCTTCTCAAACTGAGTTTAAATGTAATTTCTCTGATCACTGTTAGAGTTCTAGAATTTCCATGTACCTCACAACCTCTCGGTAGGCTGTTTTCCACCAAGCTGGTGTTTATTCTCTGCCAAATCTCAGGGAGTCTCACCTTGAGCATGTGCACCTTAATAATCTGAAAGAGCGTCAAGGGAACCTATTTAAACTTCTCAACCTCTTTCTTTTTATAGTTCTCTCATTGCTGGTATTCTGCCCTGAAAATTCTAGATACATTAGCAGTTTATAATGCATCTCTCTCCTTTTTCATTTTGTTCTGTTTTAAATGGACTTCCCTGTACTATGGTTTGAAAAATGACCATAGGTGGAAAGCCAGGGTAATTATGGAACTGACATCATATGTTTCCCTTATTTGAATGGTAGTGTCTTCACTTTTTGGCATCTAATATATGAAAAATTTATTTAATATAGTCTATCAAGCTTTATAATTATTTCAGGTGTGAGGATAATGCTGATATTCACTACTTTGTCCCTGCTGGAACCAGATATTATCTGTTAAATTTTGGTTAAAATTTTCTCTTCAGTCTTCTTGGCTTCCCTCCTTATATTATCTCCTATATAGATATCACTCATTCATTAAATCAAGTGTATAAATCTGTCTTTAACCTTGATTTCACTCTTTAGTTATTGGACCCAATATACAGGTTTTTGCTGAAAATTTCCACTTCTGTAGTCTACCAGAAAATCAAACATAACACTTTGATTCCAAAATCATTATCTCTTTCCCCTATTCCATAGTCCTATTTTATTAATTTCACCATATTTTCTCTTTCCTTGATCTGATTAAAATCTCTAAAATCAAAATATTATCTATCTCTCACAGTCTCAAATGCGAACAAATTTTCAAATATTGTTGATTCTTTCTTTGCAATGTATTTAACATCTAAAATTTTAGTAACTAAGACTCTTTAATTACACGTGGAAAACACACTGGCATTAATGTAAATAGGTAGAATAAATTTCCTCTAAGTTACAGGTTGTTTCATATAATAAAATAGCTGGAGTGCATCCATAATTAAGAAATGGAGTGGAATATTTAAGGAGCATGTATTCAGGACCCTCATTTTCTCCATGTATTTTCTCTTCTCTGAACATCTGCTTCATTTTTCTTACTACAAATGAGCTTTCTTTGCTTCACTGTTCATGTGGAATAAAATTGTTATCCAGAGTACCAAAGTGTACATAGCCACTATTAAAAAGACAAGATTAGAAAGAGATTTGTTAGACCCAAGTTTAAATTTGTAAGGAATGGTATCATTAACTTAGATAAGATAATATTATCTCTATAGACCAAGGTCTAGAAAAAGACTGATATTGATTAGACTGGCTACAAAACAACATCTCTGGTAACACATGCATAGTTGTTTTGGTAGGACATTGTATCATAACAGATCAACAATGAATAGCTGGTTATATTTAACTTCTTAAATACTCAGAGTATTCACATACTTTTTTATTTTTCAAATACACATAGAAGTTATCTTAGACCAATTTTTTAATATAGAAGACACCCTTATTATAACATTTATTGCAATCTGTCATGTATTATAGTTTCTGTAATTAAGTGTGATGGAAAGAATCCAGTTGAAATCAAATAAATTTTCAAAGAGAGCCTCTATCATTAACTACATTTGTGATTTTGGGAAACGTATTTAGTATTTATGAAGTTTATATTTCTGTAAAGTATGGATAAAATAGTACCTATCTCATAAGTTTGTTATAAGAATACATAATGCAGGAAGTGCTCAATACAATACCTAGTACATGGTATATAGTTCAGTAAACCTTAGCACTAATATGCCTACCTTTCTCAGTAGATTTTAAACCCTTAGAAATTAGGAAATAAGTCTTAAAATTAGGAAATAAGACTTAAAATAAGTCTTCCTTTTAATCTTCTTTATTGTGCTTCAATAGGCTTTTTTCAAATGGTCATTGCTCAATGAATAAATACATATTTATTTACTTAAGATAAATTATTGTTTTGCAAACCATATTTTCTGGCCAGAAAGTCAATGTTGTCCCTCCTGACAACCAAAAGTTATTTTTCAGACCCTACCATTCTGATAGTTCTTCATCATAATACTGGGAAAAAAACTCACTGTTTTTTTTTTTAAATGTTCCTTTCTTGTTTTCTGCATTTCCAGTTCTCCCTTGAATTTTTTGACTTCTTTCTGTCTTCTTCCATTGCTTCTATTCTTGTTTCCATAACTTAAATATGGTGGAAAAAAACTCAGGTTATGGTTCACAGTTCTCATTTCTCTCAGTCATCTTACTTAACCATATCATCAAAACCCCAGGTTTATATATTAACTCTATGCAGATTAATTTCAGCTCTGGCTTCTCTCCTAAGCTTCAGGCTTTCAAATTCTATTACCTACCATAAATTGCTTTCCAAATACTTTGCTAGTTCCACAAACTCAAAATTGTGAGACAATTTCAGTCATCTCTAACATTTGTCTCAATCCTTATTCCCTTCAACTTTCAGGTTTCTATAAATATCTCCATCATTCCCTCAACCACATAGGGTTGAATTCTGGCAATATTGTAATTTTGGAGATACAACTGAACATGTGCAAAATAAAATAATGTGAACTAAATCTAGAGTAGAAGGTGGCCTATAGCAAAATGAAAACAGATACATAAAATAATTTTATTATTTTAAGAAAACTAATGCATATTTTAATAATGTATTAATTGAAATATGTTTATTGAGAAACTATTAAGTGTTAATCATTGAGGAGATAGTAAGTCAGATATTGTCCCTGCTTTGTGAAACTTAAACATAGCGGATAACAGGGACCAGCAAACAGGAAATTACAAAACATATTGTTAAGTGTTAAGAGAACATACTAGAAACATGCAGGATGAACACCTAACCAAGTCTTGGAGATTTGAACAAGGTCTTTCAGTTAAAACTTAGATATGCATTCACATGTGAGTTAGGTAAAGCGAGAAAAAGGTGCTCCTGGCAGAAACAACAAAATGGTTGACTAAAATGTATTACACCATCTCTGAGTATTAAGGAAAATTCATTAAGAAGGGTTTAGCATTTGCAAAGCAGATGAGGTATGACTAGAGAGCTCTTAAGAACCAGAAAACGTAGGAGTCATGTTAATGAGTGTGGACTTGATTCTAAATGTAAAGGAGACTCAGTGAAATGTTTTGATCAAAGGAGTGATCCTAATCAGATTTAAGCTATAGAAAGATCACTCTACATTTACGTGACTAAAGGAATTGGAGAAGGCCAAATTTTATAAGTGTATAAATTAATACAGTCATAATAATTCAAACAAAAATAGATGTGTCCTTTATTTAAGTGAAAACAGTGAATGGGGTAACAAATAGACAAATTAGGAACAATTAGGAAATCTTCTCGAAAGGATATTGTAACTGGTTAGGTGTGGGGAAATTTTATGTTATGTATTAAAGACAACTAGGCTTCAGTGTATGTTTAGTTCAGAATTCCGTGTACAAATATTAGGGTAGCTTAATGGATAAAGAGATAAAACATGATGTGTTTGCTTAGGGATAACATATAGCTAGAGAAGAGAGGTGAGGAGTGATGCTTAAGGAATGACTATATGGAGGGGAGTACAGAAAGGGAAAAAAATAGGTGCTCAATGAGAAAGCATCTGAGGAAGAGTTATTGGAAATCAGATAGTGTGGCAATATGAACACATTTGAAATAATATTTCAAGAAGGAAATTATTAATGACAAAGCCAAATATTGCTAAATGAACAAGTGAAAAGAAATTGAAATTGTCTCATGGATTTTACACAGAGTGTGGAAGACAAATTATTTTCAGGAGATATTCAATAAAACAGTGGCCTTCAGAGTAAATAGAAGGCAAAGTGAGAAGAGTCACTTTTGATTATTATTGTATAATATTAAGATTTTATAGCAAAAAGAGAAGAGTAGAAGCTGGAGAGAGATCTCTATTTGTGGATTTTGCTGTTTCACTCTTCTTTGTTTTAAGCTTAGAGACACTTGATCATGATTAAATTTTTATGAAATAAACTAGTAATGAAGAAGAGATTCACTGATCAGGGATGAATGAAAATAGTGGATGGAAGATGCCATGAGAAGAGTGGAAAGAATAAACTCTGGCTGGTAAGTGGAGAAATTAGCTTCAGAAGATCAACATCTTCTCTATTCAAACAAGAAAAATGAGGAAAATTTAAATGCAGATGGTAAAAATTTATCTTGTGGTGGCAGGATTTAAAATATAAGCCTTTCAAATATAAGCCTTCTATTGCATAGGAAATAGGAGAAATGTAGGTATAGTGTTTAAATACATAGGCTTTACACATAGATTACTTGAATTCAAATCTCATCACTGCCACTTATTCTCTGTGATATTAAGAAGTCCCTGAATTGAACATGCTTCAGTTTCCACATAAGGTAAATGGTGATGAACATAGGCCCTATCTCATAGAGTTGTTGTGAGGTTAAATGAAATTGCTCTTAGTGAATTGCTTAGGATGTTCCTAGTGCAAAGTAGCAACTTGTTATTATTGCTGTTATTATTGATTCATAAGATTTAAAGTAGAAAGTTTGTAGGTAATTGTAGAAAGATTTTATATGAAAGAAAAATCATATTGAATCTAATTAACATGAAAGAAATAATTTACCCAGGAAACATAGCAGAAGCTAGGGAGTTCATTTTCCCATTTGAGATTGAACACTATAAGTATGTGTTCACTGTTTGGGTTAATCAACTGATTTGGGTGGGTTTTGACTAAATGAATAATACTTTGATCAAGCTGATTGATTAATAAATGCAAAGACTATTTTACCCTAAAAATTATCTGAGCATATGGCATAAGTATATACTAATTTCAAAAAGCAGAACATTTTTACAGAAGATACATCTTTGAAACATATGAATAACAGAGAAAATAGACATTGATACAGATACTGAAATATTTTGTTCAGAAATCTTTCTAAGTGACAACTTTTCTTGAAACTCTACACCTATGCACAAAGTTTTACCAAAGATGAGAATATCTTCTATTAAGCATTCTGATAACTCGTTCCAAAATCCTATTAAAATGTTTACTTTAGAAGTACATGAAGAATCTGTATTAATTCAGGTCACAGATATATCCTAATTTTGTGTCATCTATTGAATATTTATTTATTTATAAGTTACTAGACATAATATTTTATTAAGGTCTTTGGTCTTTAGGTTGATGGTTTGTGCTATTTCAAAAGTTTAGACTTAATTTTTAGATTACATCTATATTTTGGAGACAATCACATGTTTCTAGATATAGTCATGGGAATCCAAGGAAACATTGTGTAGACAGAATATTTGCTTTTTATCATATCTCTACAGCCATTATTAGGTGCATTAAGTTTATCCATGAACCCATTATTACTTCACTCTATAGAAAATATAATTGTTAAAATATTGTATGCCTGTTTCCGTAAACTGGTGATTGTTTCAAAAAAATCTGGAAAAGATACAGTCTGGAAAAAAAATGTCAGTAACCATCTAACATTTAGTAAAATGAATCTACATAATTTTCTAAAAGCTCTTTTGTAGTATGTGTCTTTATATAATACAATTATTCTATGAAAAGAAGGTGACATTTTAAGCTCCTTTTCATAATTCTGTGCACATTATAGCAAACGTCTGTGAGGAAGATCAAAGGTGATCCTCAATGTAGGAAATTATTTTGCCATGCTAGAAAGCTTGTTTGTAGTTGTCCTGAAATGCCAGTAGTGGCTTAGAATACTATTTCATGCTCAGCAATTTTAAAGAAAAGAATATTAAATTTGTCTTACTCAAGAAATTGGTCTTTAGCCAAAAGCCACAGCTAAGTTCAAAATAAAGGAAACATTGTATGATTTGCAAAACATGTTAGTGTAATATTTCAAGGCAGGCATTATTACATTCTGACATATTAATTGATTAGATACATTGAGAGAATGGTGCTTTACATAGAGAGAGAGAAAAAATGAGAGAGAGAAAGGTTTCTTTGGCATAATATTATGTCAACTACTGCCTTGAATATCTCTCAAATTATTCCTGAACATTGTTTACACATGTCGATCATCTGTACCAAGATAAAATAATGATGCTGAAATTATTTTCTAAATGGTAAAAAAAAAAAGCCCACAAATAATGCAAGATAATGTGGTACTACAGAAAGCTATGTCTCTACCATCCTATTTACAATCCAAGAAAATAACTCATAATAACGTTTCTGTGGAACACATGCTTATTAAAACCACTAATCCAGTTTTTATCCAAGCCTTGGGGCATTTTGCATATTTTTCTGGCTATAATATTTAATTATGAGACTATAGTTTTCTAATTTAATTACTTTAAAATATAATTTGAAACATCAAAAGTCCAGTCTAAACGTGAAAAATATATTTATACTTCTAAATTTTTAGTTTTGTATTGGAATTAAAGTCAATAATGTAATTCACTAAATTATATTTACATGTTTCAAGCTCTTGTAAGATTATCTTGTTTGTTTTTATTGTGGGCAATGTCATAAAAAGTACTTAAAGTGGGATGTCATTTGGTTAACCTGAACAAAATGTGGTGACCACAGAGAAATATTGTATATTGAGTACCTTTTCAAATGAATACCTTTGGATCAAAAATGATATTTTTAGCACAGTGAAGCCTTCAGAAAAAAAAATTAGTAAAACTTGGTTTGTATCAATAACTTTAATATCAGTTAAAAATTCTGACAAATGTGCACATACAGAGATTAATGTTGTCCATCCACCTCTAAGCAGGTATACTCTGAAGTAGTTACAAATTCTAAACATTTTTAAAAGCATGATTTTAAATTCTGTGCAAATCATAAGTACATTAATATATATACAATATTCTAATTAATGGATAAAAACAATAGTTTTATTGATTACTTCAATGCTCACTGAATGTACTTCATGGAATTCTTCAAAGTAATTTCTTAACTCTGCATTTGTAGAGGATAATGAAGAATGGATATTCTGAGTCTTATTTAATTAGTTGAAACAGCAAACCTAGATCTAATATTTTATCTTAAATATAAATTAAATTAAGGTTAATAATAGGATGTAGGTGAGAAAATACTGATTTGTTAAATAGACTCCTTAACCAGGGTGAAAGAAATCTAGAAAAAATGAGAAAAATACAAATTGATCACATTAATAGTAACCAGCAATTTACTTTGTCTTAAACTTCTATACTTACTATTTTTGAAAACTCTAATATAGGATTTTTCATTGCCATATTTACATTACTGATACTGAAAAATAATTTCCCTTTAAGTGGTCAAAGAAAGAAGAAAATTTGAAATATGATTTAGCATTAGAAGATTTAATTAGTTCCCTTAGAGTAATCTTGATTCTGATTGTTGCATGCAATTGAGAAGCAGTATTTCTGGGTGATCCATGCTTAATTTATCATTTACTCAAAGGTCTCTTTTAGGCTCACTTGCTGCCTACAATGCTTACTTTGACTATTTTAATTTTGTAATTCCCAAAAAAACATAAACAAAATCATATTATTTTGTATTGGGTGACTTTAATGATGAAAAGGATAAGAGAACCAGAACATTTTTGGAACTGTTTTGTTGTATGTGTATATATACATGCAATGAAACTTTGTTTTTTGTAATATATCAGAGACCATTTCATCAACCAGTGTGCTTATTTTTCTTAATACTTTGGACCTATGGCTTTTAAAACATAAACTGACACATTAGGATGGAATTTATGCACAAAACATTTCAAGATGTTGGTGACTAGATAACGAATTGAACCAAAGCGAATAAGAAAAATAAGTCAGTGAAATTTAATTCATTGAACCTTTAGTAGCAAATCAGCAAATCAATACACTAAAGGTAAAATAGATCAAATAATTGAGCTTTATTACAAAGGACAGAATAGATTTCTACCACAGGTACGAGGCTATTTTTAATATAGGTTAGAAAATAAGTCGCATATAGGGAATCTAATTTGCACATAGTCACAAAGTTGTCCTTTGAATAAATTCTCCTAGGACATGATAAAGTAATTAAAGGCATAATTTTGATTCCTTCGTGGTTAGAATGAATATGCATTTTTACATATGTACACATACACAGAGATGATACTACCAATTTAACAATTATGCCAAGAATAAGTAAAAAAACAAAGAACACCTATACTTTGCTGAAGGAAATATGATTCAAGAGAGATGCCTTTCCCTTCAAAGCTAGTTAAACAAAAATGCACCTTAATCCTCTAGCTTCAGTGTCTAAGGTCGTATCCTTTATGCCTGTTGAGTTATGCAGCATTCAAAAGCCAACACTTCTGTCTAGGTGTTCAATCACAAACAGACTCTTCTCAAGAGCTTATTCCTGGAAATCGTATCCTCTTACTGCTACATCATCAGTTGCTGTTTCCAGTGAATTCTTTCCGGCATTCAGACATTCTCCCATCTTTAGTAAAGCAGATCTATGCTACTCAAACCCACTGTGTATATTATCTTCATTTCCACACCTCCCATTTTTCTTTCCTTTTCCTGTATTTAAGTATTTTTATGATTGACAAAAGTGTACATAAACTATAAAAAGATAATGTAATGGGCATGCCTTTCTTTACATTCCACAATATTATTGTGTATATTTTATACTTGCTTTATATATTTTACCTAAAGTAACAAAAATAAAGTTGATAATCTCAAACTGCTTCTCTGTTTTCCTTCTAAGATCCCACTTATCACTCACCTCTCCAACACCAACTACCTTTATGTATTAGTCACTTAACCAGGGCATATTCTTATAATTTTCATACATACATACACACACATACATCTATTCAAGCATATATATACACATATGTGTGTGCATGCATGCATGCATATTTATGTATCCACAGAGATATAATATGTTTATAGATGAGGAAATTTGAAAATTAAGGTACAGAATGTTTTAAAAAAACTTCCTGAAGATCAGAGAACTAATAACTAATGGTCTCAAGATCCAAATACAGACAGTCTCACTCTGGAGATCATGTACTTACTCAGTATTTGACTTTCAGTGAATACTTGACCCTGATTCTCATGCATCTCTCTAATAGAAATTGCTAAGTGTATGTTATACACCAACAATTTTTTTGAAAAATACCAATTATTTTTACCAAGAAATTGCATTAATGAATGTCACTAGCAATTATATACAAATTTTTGATTTCCTATCATATTGCCTGAATTTCATATGCATTACCTTTGATAATTGTTCACTTCTTATTTTTTCTAGTTTATAAAATTTGTTTATATATATTCTGAATTTTATTGCTTTATTGATAATGCTGAAAATATCTCCATCCACTTTGCATCTTTTCTTTGAATATAATTTATGTTTCGCTGCCATTTGTATGTTTAATAATTTAATGCAGTACTATTGCTATTTTGTTTTCTGAGTTCTGAGTTTTTTATTTTACTAAAAAATACTATGTAACTTCAAATTATTTTTCAACGTCCAATTTCACTATTGCTTTCTCATTCATTAGCAATTTATTTTATTGTAAGTTATAAGAAAAGGATCTATTTCTCTACCCACCCCCATATATCAAATATCTACATATAGTTATGTCCTAGAATAGATAGATTATTGAGACAGAATAAATATAAAGTCTACAATTTGGACTAAACATATGTGATGATTAGGAAATGGGAAGGTAGAGAGAAAATTAGTTATGTTGTTTGCTAAAGATCAAGGAATTTCTCATCCTTTATTAATTTTTGGTTTTGTTTTTGTTTTTCGGTACGCGGGCCTCTCACTGTTGTGGCCTCTCCCGTTGCGGAGCACAGGCTCCAGACGCGCAGGCTCAGCGGCAACGGCTCACGGGCCCAGCCGCTCCGCGGCATGTGGGATCTTCCCGGACCAGGGCACAAACCCGTGTCCCCTGCATCGGCAGGCGGACTCCCAACCATTGCACCACCAGGGAAGCCCCTCTTTATTAATTTTTAAAATTATATTACCATGTACCGATTTTGAATTTCATTATTTTTTTTACGTCTATTGAAATAATCGTGTTTCTTCTCCTTAAATAGGTTAATGTAAGTAAATAAATTAAGAGAGTTTTCAAAAATGAGGTATCTTTGCTTACTTGGTATGAGTTCTTGATTATGATGGTTTAAAAATTTTAACATGTAAGTTAATTTATTTTTTAACAATTATCTCAGAAATTTTATTTCTACATTTTCAAGGGAAATTGGTATATATCTCTTTTTAATGATATCCTATGCAGTTTTACTTGTAAGATTTTAGTAGCCTTATGAACTGAGTTAAATAGGTTTTGCTCTCTTTTCATTTTCTGAAACAGTTTGAAGGAACTAGGAATTATTTGCAACTTGAGGTTTGAAAAACTTACCTGTTTTTAGGTAATAGCTTCTAAGGGAAATTTTTTAAAATATGATTTAATGTATTTCCTGTTCTTAGAACTAATTGGTTTTCCATAGTCTATTTAAGGGAATTTTGATAAGTAGTATTTTTCTGGGAATTATACCATTTGTCATCTAAGTTTTCAAGTATGTTCACAATTTTTTTTTATTTTTAATTCAGCAAATATTTATTTAATGTAGCTATGTACCTAGCACTCATTGTTATTAATGTGTATTCTTTCTGTCTCTCTTACTCTCTGTTTCTCAACTTTATTATCTTTATTTTATAAATTTTTATAAAAATAAACATTTGGTATTCTTCACATGAAGATGGACACACACATCCTGCCTCCAAAATATTTTCATTGTCTTTCAGGAAAACAATATAAAAATAAAGATAGGTAAGAGGGTAGGTAGGTAGGTGAGAGATAGATAGATACATAGATAGTAGATAGATAATGGAAAGAACATGGTAAACTAATCAGGATTAGTTTACAAAATGAATGCTAGAGATGATTAAATCTAGAATTAGTTAACAACACAAAACTGATGTTCAATGCTGTGAAACTTTAATGACATAAAAAGAGTACATTGATGCAGAAGAGTGAAACTTCCAAAAAGATTTGGAGAAACTGGTTGTTTAAAGGAGAACAGAAAGAGTTGTTGGTAAAGGTGACAGAAGAATATTCTTTTCTAAGTATTTCATGAGTCTGGAGTAGTGTGGAATAGCGATGAATATTAAGAATGTTTTCTTGCAAGATTACATATTTCTATATACTAATTTTTAGAGTCAAATATGAAATACTATTTCTGCACAGGTATATAGATTTTAAAGTATTTGATATTTAAACATGATTGCAGTAGACTAGCTTCCTGCTCAGTGAAAGCTACCTGTGTCAACCTAGATGTCCCTATGTCCAAACCTGAGACACCTAAAATTTGGTGTGTGGTTGGAGCAGCCTGAAAAAGCAAGCATAGAGTACGTAACACTATATGTAGTCAAGCTGTATATCCAAAATTGGGTGTGGCAATGTTAATTGATTTTTCTTAAAGACAATTTGCAGAAAAGGTACCCGGGCTTGCACTTCTTAAAGGGGACACTGATGGGGTAAATTTTTTAAATATTTAACAAATATTGACAATGCAATGGCCAATCAGAATGGAACTAGCAGTGCCAATATTTAGCAGGTAAATAACAACACTGAGGCCATTCCTATGTGGGCTATTTCCCAGTGCTCATTGGCAAAGAGTTATGTGGAATATTCCTGAGGGAACAGAAACTAAGAAATATTAGTCCTCAATTCACTGGTAAGGCCTAGGCTGGGAACAGGGCATGAGCTTTGAATTGTGTGTGTATATATATATATATATATATACATACATATTAAGTTTTCATTAGTTTGGACTAGAATTTTAAACAGAAACCATCCTTTTACTTGAGAATAACTGACAAATCATGAGATCTGCTCATATTGTCATTAGGTAAAGGGGATTCTGAATGCTCACGGAGATGTGCAAAGTCTGTGAAGAGAAAAAAAAATTTCTAGTTTGTATACCTGTGAGTCCACATTATTCAAAAATTAATGCTTTTATATGTGGAAAATAGGTAGTTTGTTTACTTGCTGCATAGTTTTCCATTAAGTGATTTAGATGTTTACTTAGTTGAAATTATAGAGGTTGTTACAGTGTGTGTTTTGCTTATACATATGTATGACAGTTTTAAGAAGTACTATTAGTCAGGAATGTTCATGTTGTGCTATGATAACAAACATCAAATATCACTGATTTAAAACAATACATATTTATGCTAAGCCCAGTATAGTTTCAGAAAATTCACAATGCACTTGAAACAACGTGGTCACTAGTGATTCAAGATATCTCCATAGATGAATATTAGGGCTGGAATATGCAACTTTTATCTACAGGGTCAGGGAAGAATAAACTGGATCTGCATACGAGCAATTAAATGCTTTGGATTGAAAAAGCAAATGACATTCCTACTCACAACTTATTGGCCAGAAAATGTCATGTGACCCAACCTAAATTCAAGGAAGGTAGGAAATATAATCCACCATGTGTTGGGGAGAATGGAAGAATAGGATGAGGACAAGCACTAAAAGTCTTTCCATAGTCAGTTATTAGGGGTGTCCACTGTCTTTTGGAATATATGTTTTAACCTTTAATAGATATCACCTATTATTCCTTAAAAATATTTTTATCAGTTTAAATTTCTACCAGAGGCATATAAGTTGCTAATGACTTCCAGTCTCACCAACCTAGTTAACATTTAAACTTTTGCAAGTCAAAAATAGGCATATATGTGCAATGAATCCTTGTTCCCTCTCTATAAATTGCCTATTCATATCTTTTTAAATTTTTGTCGTTGGATTTCTTTAATTTTTATTTTATATTGGGGTATAGTTGATTTACAATGTTGTGTTAGTTTCAGGTGTACAGCAAAGTGGTCAATTATACATATATGTATATGTCCATTTTTTTTCAGATTCTTTTCTCATATAGGTTATTATAGAATATTGAGTAGAGTTCCCTGTGCTATACAGTAGGTTCCTGTTGATTATCTAAATATTTTATATATAGTAGTGTGTATATGTTAATACCAAACTCCTGATTTATCCCTCCCCCACCACCTTTCCACTTGTAGTTGGATTTATTTTTTAAATGTTCTTATTGACATGGAGAATATCCCATACATTTTGACTACTAATGCTTTTTCTGTTACGTATGTTGTAAATAGCTTCATCAGTTGGTGTCTTGTCTTAATTTTGCTTAAAATCTCATTCCTTGTATATAAATGTTTAACATTATGTATCTATATTTATTAAAACTTTCCATCTTAAAATGTAAGCAGTGCCTGTTACTGATAGTACTGTGGGCAGTACAGTCCAGTTTCCCACCAACCTCAAGGCTTTTCTCAGTCTTGTCTTAACCAGAATCTTTATCAACAATTCCCACCCTTTCAATCAATTGAAATTTGATAACGTTCTTGAACCCATCTTGTACATTTGTAGAGAAAATGGCCCAAGAATATAAAAAGACTGATAAATATATTCTTCTGTTTTGATAGTTGTAGAAATAAGAGACTGAAATGATTTTATAACCCATACCTCCTCTCACATAATCCTCCAAAATGAAGATCTAAGAAGAAAGAGAATTTGGGGAGGGGGGAAGAGAGAGAGAGAGAGAAAGAAATTGAAGTGAGATTGCTAGAGAAAGTCATTTGGAAAAATTGATATACTTCTAAAACACTGCTGATTTTCAAAGATAATTTGTTTGAAACTTATGAAATTAAAACAATTAAGAAGATATTGAAATGTCTTCAGGGAAATTCAAAGCTATATTTTTCACTCTGAACACAGTGATCAAATTTTTCAAAATGGAGTTTAAAAAAAACACAAATGTGTACATCTTTAGAAGAATACTGAAAAGAGAGAATAAAATGTTTGACTCCCATTATGTGCCTGATTGAAATTTAACATTTTCTTTGATATACTTTCTTAAAAAATATATCATTCTATAATGTTACATTTTATCTTTTAATGATAAAAATGATCATGTTATGGGTGTACACACACCTATACACATTCATTTATGTGTTATTTCATTTCAAAACCCATATTAAAATCAAGCAATATGACTCTGAATCAATTAAATATTAATTGTTGTAGTTTGAATTATTGCAGCATTTATTCTCAAAGAATATATGGCTAACAAGGCACTTTTATGAATTCTAGAGTTTTAAGTGGCTATTTTACTACTGCTATCCTTTATAACACCTTTTTTCCTTAGTATGCTGAATTAAGTGGTGTCTGATAACATGAATTTGGAGCATTTTGTGCTAATTTACAAAATGAAAAGGAATTTTTTTTAATCTATAAAATAGAAACTTTAATTGCTTTGTCAAAGTTAGAATTTATCATCACATTTAATTGAGTCATTTGATAATTATTATCTGTGATTCGTTATTTTTATTTTTTGAAGCAATTTCAGACAAGATGTCAAAGTTATGTATGAAAGTACTATAAAATTGAAGTCTCTGTTGTTTCCACTAAAAGTAACACTTCAGTTTCAGTGCTTAGTACATGTTTAATCTTCACTGGAGTTTAATAAACTATGCATAAGTCCAGAATAAAGGAAAATGGAACTTTTAGAGGGCTGTCAGTTTATCTCTTATTCTTTCCGATTTCTTTTTCCTCCAACATTGTCTTGCTCACACATCTGGTTTAATTTACTTAAGTCTACTGCAGTATAAAACACATAGAATCGTAGAGCAGTAATAAAAATAAAATGTCAATCTGGGAATTAATTTATTCATTATAGACATCCAAATTAATTAATTGAGATCATTAAAAATATCTGCTAGCAATTACAATTCCTATGTACAATAGTTATACTTTATTAACAGAGTAATTTATGGTACTTATATCAATCAAATATATTTGCAAAATAATTGATAGAAAGCATAATATTAACATATTATGGCATTTCAAAGTTCTAAACCCCATTGATAATATTAAAACTAAGTTGAAAATGCAAGGTAATATAATACTTTTCTCATTATTATTTAGATTTCAGAAATTTTAGAGCTTGAAAATGGAAAATTACTGATTTTGGACTGATATGAATGTAAACAATAAATAGAAATATCTAAAGTTTATTTTGACACTTCAGGAATAGAATATTTAATGAATACAGTGACAAAAAGGGGATAATTTGGGAAATGATATCTTATTGAATGAAGCACCACAATTCAAAGAGGTTAATGAATCATGTCTATTAAAACAATAAACATTAGGGAGTCAAGAAAGTCCTACAGTACTGTTATGTTTTAGCAAAACCATGAAATAGGATTGGCTTCTCCATCTATCTTTCCCTCTAGTTTCCCTAGTGGACAAGACATGAGTAAATCCCTCCCTACCTATCCCTGACCCCCTGAGACAATGGTTATACAGTAATTGCTCTAGAGCAACCAAACAAATGAAATGTCATTATTAACAGAAAACAATAAATCCCATTAAATCTGGAAACAGCAGAGTTATGACCAAATAGGCCAAACAGGGCAACATCTTCAAAAATCTTTGAACAGTAAGAACTCCAGCAGTGAAATTGAAGTGCAGTTTACACAAAAAAATAGTATCAGGTATTGAATAAATATTTCATATCCACCCAATAAACTAATATTAAATTAAAAATAGGGATTTCCCTGGTGATGCAGTGTCACCAAGGAAAGAATCCGCCTGCCAGTGCAGGAGACACGTGTTCAATCCCTGGTCCGGGAAGATTCCACATGCTGCAGAACAACTAAGCCCGTGTGCCACAACTATTGAGCCTGCGTTCTAGAGCCTGTGAGCCACAACTACTGAGCCCTTGTGCCACAGCTACTGAAGTCCGTGTGCCTAGAGCCTGTGCTCTGCAGCAAGAGAAGCCACCACAATGAGAAGCCCGCACACCACAATGAAGAGTAGACCCCACTCGCTGCAACTGGAGAAAGCCTGCACATGACAAGGAAGACCCAACACAGCCATAAATAAATAAATAAATAATTTAAAAAAATAGTGAAGTTTCCATTGCAAACAGAAATACCATTTGCTATTGTGAATTGTCTTCATAATTCGCAATTACTAAAACACTTATGCCAAAAACAAACTACTCTATTTTGTAAGTTACTAATTTGCTAAAATTTGAAGATTTAATTATCATTCTTATAAAGAATACTTACTTGAGAAAGGCATTACTACAATGAGTTGCCATAAACAGACTTTGCTATTTCATAATCATCTATTTACACACCCAGTTTATATAAAATAACATTAGAAAAATAGAATGCTCCAAAATCATTTATCTTTTCCACCTTGAAGATTAAGTTAGATTTGTGAAAGTGTATCTAAAAGAACAACTAAAAAAAAATTGTCTAAAAATAGCCAGACTAATGAATAATAAGAAACTCATGAATAATATTTATTTTTGAAGTTACATTGGAAATAAACAATGAAATACAATATCTTTAAATTTAGCTCTCAATTACTTGAAAGATTTTAAAAATATTTTTTCCTGTGTCAACACACAGATTTTAGTCACATAAATTAGTTTCAAAACTTGAAAATTTAACTGCAGAATCTTTTACCATGGTCATCCTTAAAATGCTATTTTGAAATAGCAATATGAATAAGACTATTTGGATGTTCTGTATTTCTCTACAGCATAAAAGAGTAAATGTAATCTTTGTCAATACCACTGAGTTTCAGATAAAATTAACAATAACATCCCATTTCTTTCATCAAAGATAACTAGACATACAAAGCGTAGTTCTCCTTTTAACAGGAAACCATTCCTTTTCTCTCTTTCTGTTTTCTTCCTTTTTCTAAGCTTGGTAAGTTAATGACTGACTCACATAGGAATTTATAATTAAATTAAATTCTAAAAAAAAAATTGTGTAAAATATATTTAATCCAAAACAATAAACAAGTACATGATTAATTGCTTGCAATATTCTTGGCTTTAATGTGTGTAAATGAAGATGATGCAGCAGCTCAATGCCTTCAAAACAATTCAATATCCAAGTGGTATAAAAGCTCATTATTTACTGTATACTTGACCAGTTTTTTTGAAAGAATTTGCAATATGTCTTGTGGAAATGACACAGTAGTCTTTCTTTCTAGTCAAGTTGATAATATTTCATCTTATTTTAGTGTAGAGAACAATTTCCACAAAATATTAAAAATTCTAATATACATGAAGGTGATTATAAAGTAATGCAAATATGCAATTGACAGTTAAGAAATCTCATTAGGCAATCTTTATTGTTCTGAGAGGTATTGGCCATAAAATAAAGAGCAAACTTCACTTTTCTCTCATTCATGGTTATATATCTGAAAGCAGATTTTCTCTTTGTCTTAGTGTAAAAGTGAATCCTTCTCAAGCTGTAACCTGACCTTTTCCAGATACATACCTGCACATTTTCAAATAATATTTGTTTGCATATGGACACCTCCCCAAATTCTTTCTCATTAAACCACAATAGCGTGATCTTAGATTCAGAGAAGACTGTAAATGGAATAGAAAACATTGCTTTTCTTTTGCAACTTCATGAAGTAATGACTAGCACAGCTTTCAGACAGGATCTGCATCTCCTATTTGGCAGTAAGAGTATTATTTGTCATACACAGACAGTTTTGTTTGTTTGTATGATTTTTTTCTTATCTTGTCTCCAAAAATGGTGCCCTGGTTCTTCTAATTGGTCACTAGAAATACGGTTGTAAGCAATATTCATATATGCCAAATACTGTCAGATGATATAAGCTAAAGAGAAGATTAGGGGAAAATTCTTATTTATAGAGTATTGTGTGTGTTTATGTATTTATTTAAACTTAAATTGATTATTTTTGAAAATATTTATCACTGCAAAATTTATATGTTAATATTGATAAATTTTGTCAGATTGGAAATAATTGGAAAATAATTTAACTTTATATAAGACAGACTTGTAGTCATGATTTTCATCTTTTGTAGCTTAATAGTATAACAATGTAAACTATTGGCTATTACTGTCACCATCACTTTATCTCTGATGTCATTAGAATTTTGGAACATATACAACTAATATTCCCTTTAATATTTAACAAAGTATTACAGAAAGTACATCATGTTTGTAACTTTGTATAATCACAAAATGTAGTTTCATTTTACCTTTAAAATGAGAGGTTAAATGAAATTTGTTACATAATTCCATAATAAGAAAATACCTACTTGGATATCATTTTACTTTTACCCATAATATTTTTAACTTACAATATTTTAACCATCAGATACCAATTTTTAAAAATGAAACAAAAATCATTGAAATATCTGGATATTTGAAAATATTAAAACCATTTGTTAGACGAATAACCAAATACTGGTTTTGTCTAATATTTACACAAATATCTTTTGTTACTGCTTCAAGTTTGAATTAAATATTCATAAGGCTTCTGCCTACTATAGAACTATAAACACTATTTCTTTTTACCATCTAAGAAACATTTGTAACCTGAAATTCTGTAAAGTGAAAACAAAACCTGCATTACCAACTAAAATTTAAATTTCCTAAATAAACTTAGTGCACAAGTTAGTGGATAATTGCAGTTCTATGTGCTAATCTGTGCAAGTCAATAAAGTAATATGTCAAAATATATTAATTACATAATATTTCTAATGGTAAGAAATGGGAAATTCTTCACATGTTATACTATGAGGTACTGGATTTATGATATATTATATATCAGGTAAAAATCATGATGTGTATCTACAATACTAACAGTGGAAATACTGTTAAAAATGATGCATAATATTGATTCTTCCAGTCCAAGAACATGGTATATTTCTCTAACTGTTTACATCATCTTTGATTTCTTTCATCAGTGTTCTATAGTTTTCTGAGTACAAGTCTTCTGTCTCCTTAGGCCGGTTTATCCCTAGGTATTTTATTCTTTTTGCTGCAATGGTAAATGGGAGTGTTTCCTTAATTTCTCTTTCTGACTTTTCTTTGTAGGTGTATAGGAGTAAAAAAAAGATAGCAAATAAGGACCTGCTGTATAGCACAGGGAACTCTAGTCAATACTCTGTAATGGCCTATATAGGAAAAGAACCTAAAAAAGAGTGGATATGTGTAAATGTATAACTGATTCACTTTGCTGTACCGCAGAAACTAACACAACATTGTAAAGCAACTATACTCCAATAATTTTTTTTTAAATAAAAAAAAGATGCTTAAAATATGTAGAGAATAATTACAAGTGTATCAATTTAAAGACACTGGCACAAGTACATAAATGTGTATAAATAACATGAAAATGTTGTAACTATACTCTTAATGATGGTGGCCTCTACAGGGAAAAATAATTGTTTTTAATACATAGTAAGGGACTTTAAAAAGAGTTTATTTTAGAATATACTAATGATATTGTAAAGTTTCCTTTGTTTCTACTAGATATGTATTCATGGGGTATTTGTGTAACATGGAAAAATTAAGTGGTTATTAAATCTTAGTAATTCATTAGCAGGTAATATTATGTTTATTTGCCATATTTTGTTAACACAAAGCCCTGGATAAAAAATTGTTTAATCCTGAAAAATCTTCTTTCCTGATACTAATAAAAGTTTGGAGCATGATAAAAGATTTCCTACAATGAGATTAAAAGATAATTTAAATGATTTTTGCCACAGAGGAGAAATATATTTGAGACTGGAAATACCAAATGATAGATCTTATGACTATTTAGGGTCTAGGGAATTGATTTCAATTCTCAAATCTACAGTTAGGAGAATGTGAAACATGAACAGTAACTATTCTAAGTAAAGTATTAAGCATCTTATTTATTTTTTATAAATAAAAATATTCACCTATAATACATATATTCATGCATCCAAAAGTTTACAAATAATGTATACCACCTAATAAACAGATTTATCATAAATATAGAATTGCATGTTTTACCCAGCTAATGTGAAAAGATCCTAAGTTCATATATATTTTGATATTTCAATATATTCCACTCTAAATGTACATAATAAAATTAATGATTTTTAAAGTAACGTATGAGTTAAAGGATGTCATATCAATAGCAGGTAAAATGCGTAAGTAAAAATAAAATTGTGCTATATGTTTATTTAAAGCTAGAGAATTAAAGAAAGATATATCTAGTATACTAGTACCATTTTGTTTTAATGGTGCTTAGTTATTGATGTTATTTATTAAATTTTCCAATTTTATATCACACTTATATATGTGACTGAATGAATATATAAGTCTGAAAAGACATGTATATATATATTTGAAATTGGGTTACTTTATGTACAACTATGGAATATATATAATATATATATACATATATATATTTCCTAGAGATTCATTTATTCATATAAAGTCATGTTCCCATTTGAGTTCTATACTGTGCTCTGGTGATACTTTATAAAAAGTCTGAATCATTTTTGAAAGTAGCTATTGATTAATATAAAAGTTCTAATAATGCAATTTAATAGTAGTCACATAAATTCTACGTGATATTTAGGTGTCATATGTTTATGCATTTGAAAATAAACTTATACTACCAAATATAAAATTTATTCCTGCAGCTTTTTCTAACCTTCATATATTACAAATAGAAACTTAGAACTTCCATTTGAAGGAGCACCAAAGAAAAACATTAAAAATTAACCTCAGTCTGACCATAACGTTTATTTGAATCAAAAATCCCTAATATGTCCACCTTACAATGGCTAAAGTGTATGTATTACTAAGAATATAATTTAAGGGATTAAATTATTCAAATTGCAGGTATACAACATAATTTTTTTTTTTTTTTTTTTTTTTTTGGTGGTACATGGGCCTCGCACTGTTGTGGCCTCTCCCGTTGTGGAGCACAGGCTCCAGACTCACAGGCTCAGCGGCCATGGCTCACGGGTCTAGCCACTCCGCGGCATGTGGGATCTTCCCGGACCCGGGCATGAACTCGTGTCCCCTGCATCGGCAGGCGGACTCTCAACCACTGCGCCCCCAGGGAAACCCCATAAAATATTTTTAATTTTACAATACAACTAATGCTTGAGTTTATTTTTCTCTTCAAGTGCAATAAATAATTTTCACATTAGACGTTTTTAAAACTTCTTATTAAACTCAAATTCCATTTACCACTATAAATTATTTTAAAATCATTATATTATGGTTCTTATTATTATTGCAATTTTTACCTTAAGAATTTTTTCTTAAAAAAGTTTTTATTATTAAAATTATGTAGGTCATTAAGGCACAAAAGTCCAGTGTACCATAAAGCCACCTGTTTTCAATTGGGACTGAATGGTTCATAAGCCCTAGAGTTAGCTCAAACATAATCATACAGGGAAACTGTATTGGATGAGTGAATTGAGTAAAGTTCAGAGGGTTAGTTTGATTTAAATGAATTGTATACTACAAAGGCCACTAATTTTCCCAATGGTTGCTGATATTCCTTCTGAAAAAAATTACATTTTACAATCTGTATCTGCTACAATTTTCCTCAGACAATAAGTCTCAGCAGTTATAAAGGAAACTTTTTAATTTTTCATTACTGTTGACAGAAATGTGATAATTTTATTATGGTATATCTTACTTTGCATCATATACATATGTTTATATATTTGCAGTCATACATATTCGTTTAATTTTTCTACTACTCTGTGAAACACTTGAAAAGAGATGTTCTTCTTACATCTAAAGCATAATGACTGAAATAAATTAATAAGTCCAGAGACTATCAGCTTAATTTATGATGGTGAACAGGTAAATATCACAAGAAATTCACTGAATATTCACTGAATATTCTGGAAATTCACTGAATATTCACAGCTTATTAAAGTCTATATGTAGATAAAATTTCTTAGAAAGTATTTACATAAATAACTGGGGCAGTGTTTAATTCTGAAACATGGGGAAACAGCAGTCACATACATGCAAATAGTTCATTCCATTAAGTTATTTTTTAATTAAAATGTAGAATTATGGGACATAGGACAAATTTGACCACTACCTTCCAACAAAACTTTACTGAAAACACCAGAGAAATATAAAAATGTGGAGAGACATGTATCCCGGCTAGAAATTAGGAAAAGTCATCTATCACTATTGAGATATTTTAAGTCTTCTTGCTAGAATAATGTAGAAGGTCCACAGCAATTCTCCCTCCAGAGAAGGTAACTCAGTGTTGCAGTGACATAAGTAGGAGAAACAAGACTTGAGCTCTAGAATCAAGGGTGACTGTGCAACAGAACATTCCACTTGACAGCACATTCATGAGGCCATTCAAATGATTCAGAAGCATACCCACAATAGAATAGAAATCTGCAGAACTTCTGCTATTAGGAGAGGGCTCAGTTATGAAATAATGAATGGTAGCTATGGGAAGGAGAACTGACACAGACCTAAGATGTACTGGAGTGAGGGTCAAACACAATACTTGACATAGAAATTTGGCTTTGAATATGTTGACTTCATAGAATCTGAAGAAACTCCACATAGAGCTGGATTTGTCTATGATTCTTTACTTTTCTCCAAATCCCTTAGGCATAAAAATCAATAAAGTGTTAATATAAACTCACATCAACGAGCCATCCAACTTACGTTCCAGAAAAAGGATTTAAATACTGTATTAGAAGACAAGAAATATATATGCATAGGATTTTTGAACAAATGTCACAAATGAATAAACCAATATTCATTCAAAGATAAGTAAAGAAATAGAAACAAAAAATTGAGAGATGGTATAGCTTCTGGTTTAATCAGATTTGATTTTGAAATACAGGCTTGTGTTGAGTTCTAGCATGGTCACATTGTTGCTGTGTGACCATGGTCCAAATACTCAGAGTTTCTTAACCTCTAAAATTAAAATAATATAACCTATTATGCTATCATTGTGATAACTGATTTAATAACATCATGAAACTTAAGACAGAAAATATCACAATTTATATTATCTTATGAATGGAGCCCCCTTAAATCCACAACAATATAAACTTACACAAAGTTTTATGTTCAAATATAATATTAAATTTCTACTCAGAATTTAGAGAAAAAGCATATCTAAAAAATTTACTTGATTCTTGAACTATATTCTTGACATCATTTGCACCAATAAAGTTCAAGAAAATGTGAATTGTTAACAGTTTAAACAATGAGGTGATGGAGCAAAATATTTAAGGACATAAGCACTAATTAAGAATAAAATGCAAAAAACTAAAATACAATTTGACAAAAATGTTAAAACTATCAATTTAAACTTTCAAATAGGCAAAGACTTTCAAAAATGACCATATCAGGGAGTGATATGAGCTAGAAAAGAGAGTATGCTGCAAAAAGTTTATATTCCTCCACAGAAACATTGAAAAACTAGTGCAAACTTTTGGAACCAACTTTATCAGAACTTTGAAAAACAATCAAAGATTTAATGTCAAAGGTTATAGGTCATCAAAAGAAAGTCAACTTAAGTACTGTAAGAAAGCTTTGTGGCATATTTAGATGCCCTCACCCCACCCACTTCCTTGGCTTGTTGGAAGTCTTGAAGATGGCAACTCATGTTTCCATTATGGGAACAAGATCCCTGTTTCTGGAGAAAGCAAGGTAAACCTAATTCCCATATTACTGTGTATGTCTATTCTAACCTATCTATGATCTGCCTGAAGGATTGATTAAAGATGTTTATTTATGTTTTGCTTACTGCAGAACTCACTCAGTCCAGAGAAGCAGTGAGCATTACTCAAACACAACATAAGGCAGATAGTCAACCTGAAGAGACCTGGAGTAAAAGAGCACATACAAACACATGAGACATACAATAGATACCCTAAGATCTGGAAGGAACAGCTAGAGAGAGTTTATTTGGGAAATTAAGGCATTCAAAAGAACCCATACTTATGGAAGAATAGAGAAAACCACACACATTCTCAGAGCAAGACACATGTACAGAAAAGTCCTAAGACCCTAATTTTTTACCTCAAGCTGATCCTTAGGCTGGGGGCAAGCCTGGCTGAGTGTTGAAGGAGATCTCCAGCACAGACTCAATTTGCAAAGACTGAGATAAGTTTATTTGTTAGTTTAGTCCCTGGTGTTCAAGGAAATCTTTGTCAAAACAGTAACTGAACACAAGCTAAGGAATAGACACTTCAGAGACCACATTCTATAAGAAATATAATCTCTGATAAAATAGTTTAGAAAAGTCACTAAATAAATGGACAACTAAGGGCTACAACAATCAAATTAAAAAAATAGTAAACCTTGGGAAGGGGAAAATCTGACTTGAGCGTTATCCATTATGATAACCAATGACTAGTTTTCAACAAAATATCACACAGTACATTAACAAACAAGAAAATATGCCCTATTCATAGGAAAACAATAAACTGACAAAAATTATTCTGAGGAAGCTCAGAAAATACATTTACTAGAAAAAGAGTTCAGATTAACTATCTTATATTTGCTCAAAGCATTAACACAAATCATGGGAAAAAAGTTAAAGGAAACCAGGATTACAATGCATAAACAATAGAAAATATCAAAAATGAGAAATAGATTATAAAAAGGAAACAAATAGAAATTCTGAAGCTAAAGAGTTTAGTAAGTGAAATAAAGAATTCACTACAGGGGCTTAACATCAGATTTGATTAAACAGAAGATAGAATTATGAAATTTGAAGATAGAAAACTTGACATTTTCTGAGGAAGAAAAATGATGAAAAACTGTGAACATAGCCTAGGGGTTTATAAGATACCATCAAGCAGACCAACTTATGGATCATGGAAGTCCCAGAAATAGAAGAGAGAAAAAAGCTCAAAAAGAATATTTGAAGAAGTAAAGGCACAAAACTTCTCAAATTTGCTGAAAAATATGAATCTATACTCCAAGGAGTCCAATAAACTGAAAGTAGGATAAGCAAAGTGATCCACACTGAACACATTATAATAAAACTGTTGAAAGAAATAATCAAAGAGAGACTCTTAAAAGCAGCAAGAGTGAAGTGTTTCATTATATACAAGGGATCCTTAATAACATTAACACCAAATTTCTTATCAGAAACCATAGAAGCTAGAAGGCAGTGGGATGACATATTTAAAGTGCTAAAAGAAAAAAAATGCCAAACAAGAATTCCATATGTGGCAAAACTGTTTTTCACAAATGAGGAAGCTATTAAGACATTCCCATATTTAAAAGGAAAAAAGAAAAAAGCGGAAGGAGTCTTATACCACAACACATGCCCTTAAAAAAGTGAAGATCTCTGGTAAAGGTTACTACTGGGCAAATATAAAATCTAGTAATAACCATTTATTTGTGTGTGGGTGGTGGTGGTTGTAACTCTGCTTTTTATTTCCTACATGATGTAAAAAACAAATGGCTGAAATTTTAACAAATCTGTTGTGTGGAACACAATGTAAAAGATGCAATTCATAACAATAATAACAAGTAGGGGAAAAATCTGTTTAAGAGCAGAGTATATGTATTCTATTGAAAGTAAGTGGGTATCAACTCAGACAAGATTGTAATACATTTAGGATGCTAAATGCAATCTTCACAGTAACATAAAGAAAATATCTAAAAAAATATTCACATAAAAGGTGGAACACAGAGCATTTTTGGAGTAACTAAAATACTATGTATGATACCATAATAATGGATACATGTCATTATATATTTGTTCAAACCCACAAAATGTACAACACCAAGAGTAAATAATAATGAGATCTATGGACTTTGGATGGTTGAGATATGTCAATGTAAATTCATCAATTGTAACAAATATACACTCTGGTGGGTGATGTTGATAATGAAGGAGGCTATGTATGTGTGGCAGAAGGAGTGTATAGGAAATCTCTTTACCTTCCTCCAATGTTTCTGTCAATTTAAAACTTCTCTAAAAACATAAAATCTTAATTAAAAAAAGGAGTATATGGACTTGTAATTGAAAAATAATTCTGAATCTATGTGAAGAAAAAATATATATATATATATATACACAAAAGAAAACAAGAAGAGAATAAAAATGTTTCACTCATAAAAAAACAAAACTAAACACCAAAGAAGGCAGTAATGGAGGAAATTAGTGAGAGAAGCATTATAAATACATACATCAAAAAATAAAAAAAATTTACTAGCTATTGCTTTTAATGTATGTGGATTAAAATCTCCAGTCTCCAATGTCCAATACTTAGAGACAATTGAAAACAAAAACACAACATACCAAAACTTATGGGATGGAGTAGAATCAGTGCTCAGAGGAATATTTACAGTGGAAAACACTTACATTAAAAAAAAGAAGAAAGATCTCAAATCAATAACCTAACTTTATGCTTTGAAGAAAAAGAAAAAAAAATAGCAAACTTAACCCAAAGCTAGTTGAAGGAAGGAAATAATAGAAAAAATGAGAAGAGGTAAATGAAATAAAGATTAGAGAGACAATTGGGAGATTTAATAAAATCAAAATTTGTTTCTTGGAAAAGATTTTAAAAATTAACATATTTTTACCTATATTGACAAAGAAAAATAACTAAAATCTGAAAAATGAGGACATTACTACTGACCTTACAGAAGTAAAAAAAATTATAATAGAACACAATAAACAATTGTACACTAACAAATTAGATAATTCATAAGAAATGTACAAATCCCTTGAAATACACAAATTACTAAACTGACTTAAGAAGAAATCTCTCAGCAGAATTATAACAAATAAAGAGATTGGAATAGTAAACAAAAAAAAAACCAACAATGAAAACTTCAGTATTAGAGGCCCTCCCTGGTGAATTTTTTCAAACATTAAAGGTTAGTTAATCTGAATATCTCTCAAACTCTTCCAAAAAAAGTGAAAAGGGTGGAATACTTCTTAACACATTCTGTGAGGAAAGACAACACAAGAAAAACATTACAGATCTTATCCTTAATGAATATAGATGCAAAAATCGTCAACAAAATTCAGCGAACTGTGTCCAACACAATATTAAAAGGACTTTGCACCATTATGACGTGAAATTTATTACAAGAATAGAATAGTAGTTCAACATAAGAAAATCAATTAATAGAATACAAAAAAAACAAAAAGGAAAAGAAAAGACCTACATCATCTCAGTTGATACAAAGTAGTCATTTGATGAAAATTTACTTTCAGGATAAAAATGCTCAGAAAACCAGGAATGGAAGGGATCTTCCTTAACATAATAAAAGATAAAAAAAAAAAACTCACAGCTAAAATCATATTCAAGGATGAGATTTTCTGAATTGCCAATGGAATTACTTTCTAACAGGCTAAGTCGTAATCGTAGTAGATGCTATGACTTTCATAACAAAAGTACCATAAACCGGGTGGCTCATACAATAGAAGTCTATTGTCTTACAGTTCTGGAGACTACTTGTGCCATTTGAAGGTATTGGCAAGTTTGGTTCTTTCTGAGGGCAGGGAGAAATAATCTTTTCCAAGCTTTTCATGTAGCTTATTTTTAGCAATCTTAGGTGTTCTATGTCATACAAAAGCATCTTCCCCACCTCTGCCTTCATCTCCACATGACATTCTTCCTGTGTGCAAGTCTGACCCAAATTTCTGCTTTGTATAAGGACAGTAGTCATATTGGATAAGGGTCTCACCCTACTCCAGAATGACCCCATCTTAATTAATTAAATACAAAATAACCCTATTTCTAAAGAAGGTTGCACTATAAAGTACTGGGGGTCAGGACTCCAACATATAATTTTGGGGGAAAACAATTTAACTCATAAGAATCAGCAAAAGTCTTAATCATTCCAGCATCAACTTTAAGTCCAAGATGTTATCTAAATATCATCAACTCACTGACCATAGGAAGTAACATGTGATACAAGATAGTACAATTACATCCTCTTTCCTGAAAACTTTAACCATGAGTTAAGACTTCAAAAACAGTAGTCAACTAATACTGGGTTTTCTGATGGCACAGCACTAAAAAGACTTTCCACACGTATTTTTGGCTGAGATCAATGGATCTGTCTTAGTTCCCACTCTTCCTGAGATGAGATATATACCAGATCTTTATTCAACTCTCTTTGCTATTCAATGTTCTTTTTTTTTTGCGGTACGCGAGCCTCTCACTGTTGTGGCCTCTCCCATTGCAGAGCACAGGCTCCGGCTGCGCAGGCTCAGTGGCCATGGCTCACGGGCCTAGCCGCTCCACGGCATGTGGGATCTTCCCAGACCGGGGCACGAACCTGTGTCCCCTGCATCGGCAGGCGGACTCTCAACCACTGCGCCACCAGGGAAGCCCTCAATATTCTTTTGATAAACTATTTATTCATGTTTCATTTAGTGAGCAAACATTTTTGTTGTTTGAGATTGAAGAATCCTGGTAACATAAACTAAAGAGAAAACTAATAAGGAAAAATAAAATATAGATTTTCACAGAAGAAAACACAATAATATTATATTTTATTGAACATTAAATAAGGCTTAATGAACTATAATCACAACAAATTTCAGGAATAGAGAGAAATTTCTACAGTTAAAATATTAACTGAGATTGTAGCCATCTTCTATTATAACTCCTAATATATTATTTTTATATTGATGTGTACTTTTCATACCTGATTTCAAAGTAAGCCAAATCAGAGTTCAAAAAATGTGATTAAAAATGAATAAACCCAATCACCCAATTCATGCCACCCCTCTTTCCCCCCTTGGTGTCCATGCACTTGTTATCTACATCTGTGTCTCTATTTCTGCCTTACAAACAGGTTCATCTGTACCATTTTTCTAGATTCCACATATATACATTAATATACAATATTTGTTTTTTTCTCTTTCTGACTTACTTCACTCTGTATATAAAATGGATAACTAATGAGAACCTGCTGTATAGCACAGGGAATTCCACTGCACTGTACAGTAGAAACTAACACAACATTGTAAAACAACTATACCCCAATAAAAAAAAATAAATAAAAATTAAAAAAAAATGAATAAACCATTGACATGCAGTTATCAACATACCATAATAATGTTGAAATATTGGCATCAGCTTCATTAAATGAAGGTTATCTCATTTTTTTTTTCTCAAACACAACGTTGGTATATAACACTTAAAAGAACTGCAAGGTGATTTACAATTTGAATTATTTCAAAGTTTTTATTTCAAGTTTTTTAAAAAAAATAATGTTCTTATATTCTAAACAAATCTGGAAAGTAGAATACACGTGTAGGTTTAATTGAGGAGAATGCATTTTATGGATAGAAACCTATCCTAAAGTAAGAAGCACTTTGATGATAATAATGTTTATGGTGGATATATAATGATGTGAATGATGGCCATGATGACCTTTGTTGAAATTATTGACAGTTTTAACAATGTACTTGAACTCTTCTAAGTCATTTATGTGTTTAATATTATTTAATTATTGTAAAATTGCTACAAGATGGAAATCCATTTTTTGGAGAAAATAAGTACAGGTCAGAAAATCATAAGTCTTACCAGAATTTAATTCCACAACAGAGGGTAGAGGTCCTTATTTCCCCTTTCTAAAATAATGCTTCATCTTCTAAACTGGTCTTAGTTATATAGACAGAGCCATGAAGACTAAAATATGGGCAAGGAAACCAGCTTGAATTTTATAGATCTGCCTTAGTTAGATCCTAAAAGTTCAGCGTGATGATTTTCACTTAACTCAGAAATGTAACACAATAGGCAAGCTATTGGATTTTGCATGAGCTAAAGCATATTTTTGCTCTCCTAAGCCATACCTGTGCATATAGTTAATTTTTTTCAGGTGATTACTTCCAGGTGCTTGCCTATAGGAATTCATTGCAATGCAATGAAATCAGAGTAATAAACTAATCAGCAAAAATTAACCCACAGGCATGTTACAGAGACACGTATATTTAAATGACTTCAGTATTATAATTTGTGGATTCTGAATGTTTATGTTCATGATGAAGACAATCTCCTCCTAAGTAATTAGGAAGATCTACATACAACTAGGTATGTTTGGTGTTATCTTAAGCTCATTAGAATATTACACATGCCTATTTTTTAAATGGAACATTTAGATTTTTGACATAACCATAGAGAAATATTTTCAATTTTATTGTCCCATTGTTATAGTTAAGTAAAACACAATACAGCTTTCTTTTCTATTATCTTTTCTCATTGATTATAATTCTATTAACTGTCAGGGGACTTTAAATTGAATATCAAAATTAATTTTGGTGAAGAAAACTAAAACACTTTCTACAAACTTTTTATTGTAGCATTTTTTTTTCATAAAGAAATTCTGTCTTAAGTGACTGAATTGCCTTCAAATCATGTATAAGAAAGATAAAGTTGCATCCATTTCAAGTCATTAGCTGTGGTACTTAGTATTGTTGCATTTGAAAATGTTGAAATAAAATCAAGACTCCTGGTAAGAGCATACTAAATTAAATATAAATAAATAATAAAACTGAGATGATTCCTGCTATGATAAAGATGGACTCTCCCCAACATGCAGACTGTGAAATTAGAATACTCATATCAGAATAATATCTTGGAATTAAAGTTGATGTGTACTTATAAAAAGTTGTTATCAAACATAAAATTCTGAGGATTCTAAGAAACAACAAAGACTTTACACTATCATTTATGTTAAAATAAATTGTTTTTGTTTTTGTAAGCTCAAGTAAATAATTATGAAAGTATATGTAAATAAGAAGAAAATAAAATTATATATCTGTGTGTATATACATAGCCATTCAAATACATTCTTTTTGTCAGATATTTTGGAGTTATATTTTTATTCAAGTTAACACAAAGTTCTTTTAAAATAGTATTACTGAGCAGCACTCAGGTAAGAAGGCAAGGCAACTTTAGTGGAATGCTTATCTGCATTTTTCCTAGCTCCCCTATTTCTACTTAACTTGCAAGAAGGAATATTAAAAAGATGAGGAATGATTGATGTAATCCAATCCCTCCAGAAAACTTGAGGAGAAAGACAACTACATGCTTAAAACACAAATGATCCTCAAATTTACTCTTGTATAAAAATACCATGTGAATTAATATATATAATCTCAGGGGGAAAAGAGTAGTGTTTCCTAAATTTCAAAGATGAGGTTAGGTGGTAAAATACAATCAAGTTGGGAAAAATATTTTTATTCCACCAGTGCCTATGAGAAGTACATCACATATCAGAGACCACCTTAAGTGCACATGATAATCCTTATTATAGATTTGGTGGCCATTGTTTTAGGAAAAAAGATTGAGGTTACTATAGAGAAGACATTATTTTGGGTATCATGAGTATCAGTTACTAATGATGCAAGCAAAGGCAATCCAAATCTCAACATAACAATAGACTTTTATTATTATGCTCACTGGAAAGTAGAACAACTGATAAATCTCTACTTCAGAATTTGGGTCTACATGTTCACAAGCATGAATTTGCCATGAGCATTAGTTCTGATAATAAATTGGGGCATCCTTGCTCTGTGTGACTCTCACTCTCTGGAATCAGTACAATATAGGAGGAATGTTATTATCGTGGCAATGTTAACGTGTAAGAAACAAATAGAAACATAAGATGATCTTTAAAGACATAGCTCAGAACTAATACTCTGTCACTTCACCCACAAACAACTGGACGAAGTAAGACAAATGGCCAAGCTTTATAACAAAGAGATAAGGATACACATTCTGTGTCTTATAAAAGGCACTGTGATCACATGAAAAATAACTTAAACACAGGGAAAGAATTGGTATAAAAATGCAATCTACTACCTATAATTTGCCAAATACCAACAGACTTTAGTGAAATCAAGCCACTATGAATAAGAGACACAGAAATAAGTTACAAGAAATCTAAATACCAAAGACAGTAGATGTTTGCTGTATGTTTCAGTTGCATAAAGTAGAATTGTTATTTATAAAATGTTTTTAAAAATAATGAATGAAATTACAAATCTAAGTTGGTAAACGGTCTCCAATGAAGAGTCAGACTTGAAAAATCAAACAAATAAATTTCTAGAAGTGTATTATATAGCTGTTGAAAAAGTTGATGGATGCAGGGACTTCCCTGGTTGTCCAATGGTTGGAACTCTGCACTTCCGCTGCAGAGGACACAGGTTCGATCCCTGGTCAGGGAACCAAGATCCCACAATCCATGTGACATGGCCAAAAAAAAAAAAAGTTGATGTATGGGTGAAAACCCTGAAAAGAGAATTAATGATCTGGAAGAAATATATGAAAAATTCATTCATAAAGCAGCATAAAGTTATGAGAATATCAAAAACAAAAAAGAGAGGTTAAAAATAAAGAAAAAATCAGAAGTTTCATCAAATATCTGACTGGGGGCCCAAAGGGAAAAATGGTGAGAAAATGGTAAGAAAAAGTAAAGAAAAAACAGTTATGGATTTTCCAGAACTGATAAAAAAAATATGACTCTACTGATACAAGGAAAATATCATATCAAAGGCAGAATCAAATAAATAATCATCGTATATCCCTGTTTTCTGAGTCTTCTGAAACTAAAGCTCATTTGAGACAGAAAATATTTTGAAATCAATCAGAGGGAAAGACATAATTAGAAAAATTATCACTACAGTAACAGAATGTGTGGCAACAACAACAAAAACAACAGCAATAAATGGAAGCCAAAAGGTAGTGGAATAATATTTACACAGAGAGAACATAAAAACAACATTTAACTTATAATTGTGTATCCATAAGTTCATTCTCTAAGTCTGTGAGTCTGTTTCTGTTTTGTGAATAAGTTCATTTGTATCATATCTTTTTAGATTCTATGTATAAGTGATATCATATGATATTTCTCTTTCTCTGTCAGACTTACTTCACTCAGTATGACAATCTGTCGTTCCATCCATGTTGCTGTAAATGGCATTATTTCATTCTTTGTATGGCTGAGTAATATTCCATTGTATATATGTATCCATCTTCTTTATCAATTCTTCTGTTGATGGACATACAGTTTGTTCCATGTCTTGGCTATTGTAAACAGTGCTGCAATGAACATTGGGGTGCATGTATCCTTTTGGGCCATGTTTTGTTTTTGGATATATGTCCAGGAGTGGGATTGCAGGGTCATACAGTAGCTTTATGTTTAGTTGTTTTAAGGAACCTCCATACTGTTCTCCATAGTGCCTGTACCAATTTACATTCCCACCAACAGTGTAGGAGGGTTCCCTTCTCTCCACACCCTCTCCAGCATTTATTGTTTGTGGATATTTTTAACGATAGTCATTTCTTCTTTTAAAAAAATAATAAATAAATTTATTTATTTATTATTTTTGGCTGCGTTGGGGTTTTCTCTAGTTGTGGCGAGTGGAGGCTACTCTTTGTTGAGGTGCGTGTGCTTCTCATTGCAGTGGCTTCTCTTGTCACAGAGCACGGACTCTAGGCACATGGGCTCAGTAGTTGTGGCTTGCGGGCTGCAGAGAGCAGGTTCAGTAGTTGTGGTGCCCAGGCTTAGCTGCTCCACGGCATGTGAGATCTTCCTTGACCAGGGATTGAACCCATGTCCCCTGCATTGGCAGGTGGATTCTAAACCACTATGCCACCAGGGAAGTCCAATGATAGTCATTTCGACTGGTGTGAGGTGATACCTCATTGTAGGGAAGGGTGGGGGGAAAGGGAGTTATGGAGTTTGGAATTGACATGTACACACTGCTATATTTAAAATGGATAACCAATAAAGACCTACTGTATAGCACAGGGAACTCTTCTCAATATTATATGGAAACCTGGATGGGAGGGGAATTTGGGGGAGAATGGATACGTGTATGGTTGAGTCATTTCGCTATGCACATGAAACTATCACAACATTGTTAATCGGCTATACTTCAATATAAAATAAAACCTTAAAAAAAGAAAAGTTAAAAATGTTTTGTGTATCCAGCAAAATCATCTTTCAAAAATAAATGTATTGATATTTCATTGTGGATAGATAGAAAGATTCAGTTATATAAGATGAATAAGATCTAGAAATCTATTACACAACATTGTAGCTATAGTTAACAATATTGTACTGTCCATTTAAAAATTTGTTAAGGGGATAAAGCTAATGTTAAGTGTTCTCATCACAATAAAAAATAAATGCAATATAAAATATTTATAATACATAAAGCTTACCACTGAAAATTCTGCTCTAAATGGACTGCTAAAGGACATGCATCAAGAAAAAAGAAATATTCCCCAAATGGTATAAGATGCAAAAAGATGAAATTTTAAATGTATTTATTTGGTTGCTTCTTGGTTGGTTTTTTTTATTTTTAAATTGGATTAGGAGTTGAGGATAACTTACTGATGAGTGTAATCTAACTGTTGATGGTAAAAAAAAAAAAAAGTCAAACACAAAAGATTCCACTAGTGTGTGTGTGTGTGTGTGTGTGTGTGTGTGTGTGTGTGTGTGTGTGTGTGTTGGGGGGTGGGAGGGATTGGAGTTTAGTCACTTTTGTAAGTTAAATATCTATGGTAGGATACTGTGACTTTCCTGTTATGGCAAATATCATCTGTAACATCTAAACATAATAGAAAAAGCAACTATCTGAAGGTAGTAGAGAATGAAGAGGAGGAGTTTTATTCTATAGGGATTTCACTTTCAGAGCAGGAGATATATAAAAAGGAAGTGCCCCTTTTCATCACTTGTAGGATGGGAGAAGTTGCAGAAATTGCAAAGTGATGGGATTTTTTAAAAAAAGCAATGGCAAGCTTTCTGTCCCTGTCAATCAGAGTACTGATTTAGAGCATTAATGGCCACTGGCAATGGAAGAGCATACAAAAATAGAAAGAGTTAAAGAGGAGATCTCAAGTACTGTCTGACAACATGTTGGCTAATCCCTGAAGTACACATGTGCAAAAAAGACTCAGTAAACCTCAGGTAAAAGTAAACAATCTGAAGCTTGGTCTTCCTTCTCAAGAAACAGTTTGTAGTTCATGTCCAACTAAGTTAATTGCTATTAAAACAAATGAAACATCACTAATTAGAAGAAAATAACAGAATTTGGAGTCTCCACAACATAAAAATTTAAATGTTGGCAATACAATCCAAAATAATTTGGTATTTAAAGAATGAGGTAAGTGGAGTCTTTCCTAAAGAGAAAAGACAGTTAATACGAACAACCTGATGATGATCTAAATAAGAAGTATAATATAAAATAAAAATATTTTTAAAATTTTGCTCTTAAATAGTGAAAAGATAGAAAAATAAAACTACAAAACTAACCAAATGGGAATTCTTGAAATAAAATATATGGAAAAAAATTATTGCATAGACTTAACAATAGCATTGCGATTTAAGGATGGCTAATGAGCATAACGGTATTTCAATAGATGCTATCCAATCTGAGAAATAGAGAAAAAGTATTGAAAAATATAAACAGAATCACAAAAGTGTTAGATATTATGAAAGAGTGAGACAAATGTTATTAGAGTTTTAGAAGAAAAGAAGAAAAAGAATAGGGAAGATAATCATTTATTAAATACTGAAAAATTAACAAATTTGATATAAGGTATAGATTTATATATTTAGATATTCAATAAATACCAAGAAAGATAAACATTTTTAAAAGCTGTGCCAACTCAAAATTTAAGAGTCAAGCTCTTAAAAGTCAAAGGTAAAACATGAGTTTTAAAAGCAGCAACAGAAAAAAGTTGTTTTGACCATTCTAGGTATGTACACATTGAAAGAGTTAACACACTGATTTAACAAAGTTGGAACACCAACACTATCTAATTTTAAGACTTATTATAAAACCTAAGTAATCAAAATACTGTGGTACCACTGTCAAGTTAGACAAATAGTCCAATGGAATAGAACAGAGAATCAGGTAATAGAAAAACACATAATGGAAAACTGATTTTTAACAAGGTGCAAAGCCAATTCAGTGGAGATTGGATAATTTTTTTTTAATAAATGGTTTTGTGACAACTGGATATCCATATGCAAAATAAAAGAAACATGGATCCATATGTTCTATCATACATAGATACTGACTCAAATTTTATCATATATCTAAGTGAAAAATTTAAAACTATAAAACTTCTAGAACAAAACATAGAGAAGAACCTTTGTGATTTTGGCTAGGCAAAGATTTCTCTGATATGATAACAAAAGCATAATTTGTAAAAGACCAAATTGATAAAATGCACTTCATAAAAACATAAATAAAATCTTGGCTCCTCGAAAGTCTGTTAAGACAATGAAAAGCAAGTTACAAACTGGGAGAATATGTTTGTAAATTATATATCTGATAACAGACATGGACTTAAAATATATAAACACCTGATTCTACTCAGTAAAAAGAAGTAAATCACCCAAGTACAAAATTGAACAAAGATTTGAATAGACACTTTACTATAGAAGATATATGAATGTGAATATTCACAAGAAAATATGCTAAATATTTTTAGTAATTAGAAGAATGGACATTAATGCACATTAAAAACATAATGAGGTACCCCTTTTGACCTATTAGAATGTCTAAGACTAAAACAAACAAACAAAAAACACTGTATTATTGGCAAGGATTTGGAGGAATTGTAACTCTCATACAAAGATGGTTAGAATGTAATATATATATAATATACACATACGTATGTCTATATATATTAAGTAATTAATTATTTATTTATACACACACACGCGCACGCGCACGTGTGTTGCTATTATAAAACAATAGGAATGAATGTATTGTAGAATATGTATTAACCTATATAAGTTGTAGTAATAAAATTCTGACAGAACAATGTGAATAATTTTTCTAATGTTTAACAGCAATCAAAATAATAATAATGAAAATAATAATAATAGTAATAATAATGTAAGGAATTACATGGTCAATAGAGTGAGTTTCTAGATTGGATTGTTAATCAAAACCTAGAGACAGTAGGTGACCCAGCACAAAGTTTATAGTTATCTTTAGGAAGGGATAGAGTGTCTTTCACAGCAGCAGGATCTCGGAAGCTTTAATTACGCAGTTATAACTTCTGATGTCCCCAAACACATGAGATGCCCTTTGTTGCTCAAGATGCTCTTGTGCAGGATGATGGCAAGAGCTGACACATAAATCAGGAGCACAAGGAAGCTGAAAATTAGAGGTTGCCTCTGCTAAACTTGCCAGTCACTAGCACTTGGAGGGGTGTGTACTGTGCTCCCAGCTCCCATTCTTTAATGTACCTAAAGTCCACAATCGTACAATAAATAATCCCAAAAACAACATCCTAAGGTGTCTCAGTACTCATTAATTAGTGCATAGAAATCCCAGCTAAACTCTCCAAATAGATACATACATACCTTTAGATGATTCCAAAGAAACTTGACTAGGGGTCCTTCAAACAACACTGAAATAGGAAGAAAAAAATTACATTAAAGATGTTAACTATTTAAACAACAACAACAACAGCAAAAAGCAGCAAACAAAAAAGAAACATACTTTAGAATCATAGAAAAAAACACATCTAATCCAGGCTGGTGGTTACCTCTGGAAAGGAGGCAGGAAGGTAAATTGGACAGGAGCATAGAAATTGAGAACCAAAGGATTTTGGCAATGAATGTTCTAGTTCTTCTTGTGTAGGTGGTAGGTTCATGAGTGTAAGTTATACTATAAAAATAAATACAAAATTAATATATAAATAAAAAACAAAATAAATATATAAAATAGAAAAATAAAGGAGTGAGAGTCAGACATAAATTAATACTTAAAATTGATGGAAACTTTTGTGCTTGAAATTTTTAATGAAGGAGAGTATTTTGACTTTTTTATAAAGTAAATATTTCATAAAAGGACTAGAGACACTGTTCTTGCTAAATATTGCTTTGCAGAGAAAGGGAAAAAGAGAAAGACTTATTTTATTACATCAGCAACATTCTAGCTACTTGAAAGTTTTGTTTTCCTTATTTTTTCTCCCTAATTACCCAATTATCTAGAATTCCTAAGAGTTAAGAAGTCTAATTAAAGCAAATGTAAATGATTTTAATCCCTCAGTCTAACTTTTAAATAATTTACTATTATAAACTACTAATAGTATTTAATGAGTAATTTCTTTATGTTAGGCACCATACTTTGCTTGGGTTATGCTATTTTATCTTCATAATATGTGAGTTGGCAATTTAAATATTCATTTTACACACGAAGAAATTAAGGTTAAATTAGGTAACATAAGAAACCAAGTTACTTACAAACCTTGAAGTTATCAGGAATTTATCCCATTCAGTTTGACTGCAAAATTCATATTATCATTGCTCTGACAGAAACTATCTCAACTCTTAATTCTGGCAAGCATCAACATCTTTCTTAGGAGGTAGTGGAGACATAAATAAGAAATTTAGCTATGATCTCTGATTCTATTCATGACTGAACCTGGATGTATAGCTTCCATACAGATAGCTATTGAAAAAAACTCAACTTTTTAACATAGCGTGACTCCGAAGCGCTAGCTCATGAGGGCAGCTCTGGTCACGTGGGCCTTTCACATTTCATGTTTAGGTGCCATGTCTACCAGGACCTAATAGCATGCTAGCTGCTAAATTTAGAAAGATGTATATTTTTCTGCTATATGTAGCATGGCTTTCCTCTATACCTCTAGGGGTCTACCTCCTGATTCTTCTGTTGGACCTGATTAAAACTCTGCACAGCCTGTTTTGCTATCATAGATATCTCTAGTGATATGTGGTCTGCAGGCTCACATGTCTCCATTGGCAGGGCTATACCTGATGCAGAGTTCTTTCCTATTTTTGATTCCACTCAACTCTGATAGACTTTTATACCATTCAGTAAATAGGACTTAGCAATATTATTGTTATGAATTGGTCAAATTAATACTTATTAAGTGAAGCACATGGTGCCAGATGGTGAGCCATGGTTCAAAAACAGACCACAAGAGGAACAGAAATAGAGAAGTTTATTACTCACAGATCCTGGAGAAAGTACATGGCATGCCTCAAGGGACTACACAAGGAAGGTCAAAACAGAGTTCAGTCATGGACAGGAACTGGGGCACACACCTTTATTAGAGTCTGTGTGTGGAGCACTTTAGGGTTCTCAGACCAAGGCTGGATTGGTCAATTCAAACCAAAAGAGCGGGGTTTTGCTAAGCCACATGTGGGCTATATCTAAGGGGAACAGAAAGGGAAGGAACTGGGAGACAGGGGAGACTTTTGATCAAGGGTTGTTGAGGGAGTCATATCAGGAACTCACATTTGCTTGTGATTGCAGGCTGCTCTCTAGGGCACTGAGCTTGCATGAGGGGACTGGTGTCAGTGTAAAATCAATGTAGTCTGCTTGGCCAAACAAAATGTTGCTGAGGCAGAAATACCAAGGAATAGCTTAGCTAAACTCTTGACAGTTATCAAATATGGATATGCTACTTCTGGAACCTAAAGGGGCTTACCAGTCAATGTGCTTCCTTTTTTAGTAATGAAAATTGCAAAAGGCAATAATTTGCCCTTTACCTTAGACTGTCCAACATGCTCTAGACTGATTCCCTAAAAATGTGATGATCCTCTGAAACTCTGGAAAATGTCTTACTAAGGTCTTCAAAATACTTGCCAATCCTTGCTCGTTCAGTATGATTAACATTATGCTATCAATATAGTTGGATGATGTGATATTCTGTGGATTGTCCAGATGGTCCACATTCTTTAGAGTTATAACAGAGGGCATGAAAGTGGACATAGCCCTAGTACAAAACCCTAAATGTATACTGTTACCCATCCTACATCAATGCAAATTAGAAATGATACTAAAAAGTTATATATATATATATAATAGTACCTGGATTCATGTTAATATACTCTAGTAAGATATCACAATCTGTGTTGTAAGGTTTTTGTAAGATATCACATCTGTTTCAGTTGGGTAAGAGGTCACAGGAGTTTCAATTGAGGCTACTACTCAGTTGAGTTTGCAGTAATCTGCTGTCAATATCTAGGATCCACTAGGTTTTTGCAAGGGTCAGTCTGGTAAATTACTTGGGTTACGATGGGGACCACCACCCTGGAATTCTTTAGGGTTTTAAATAATCTCTGCCATTCACTAATCCCTGCCATTCTTTGTATAGGGCATTGTTTTTGATGCATTATCTTGGGTGGGGATGGGGATGAGGAAAGTGTTCAACGTCCTCTATTTGGCCTTCTCTGTTGATTGTTTTCTTTTCTTACAAGATTAGGAACAAACGTGTGTGTTCTACCAACTACTAAGTATATCCATTCTAATTGTGTTTTCTGGGAAAGGGAAGTGATCACTGTGTAGATTTGTGTTTTATAAACTGAATCTTGACTAGAACGCTATGTGCTCCCAGAGCAGCCAATGGGACACTTTACACCCCTGAGTCTTGATGTCAATTTTAACCATGTGTAAAATTATCCTAAAATATCTGTGTATTATCCCTTTCCCAATGTATGACTATTGGAATAAATGTCTGTAGTGTCCTTTGAGGAAGCATATAAATCTGCTGTGGTGCTATAAGGTCTTTCATCATGGAGAATGGGCATCCCTTTCAAAGAATATCAAGTCTGAAATTTTTCTTATGTCCTAAAACTAGGCCAAGGATTGTGAACTATTGAATTGAGGATGTTGCCCACAGCCTTCTGATACTCTGTCCTTGATTAGTTAAATAAATAAAGCAATGGACTTGTTGACTATCCATCAATATTGTTCCTAAAAATTATGAGATATGTTAATTATCTACAAAGCTCTCAGAGTTAGGGCACCTTGGCTGACACTCTGACTTTGAAATTCAGTACCTTGATTCTAATGGTTAAGTGCTCCAGCTTGATCTTTATTATGTTGGGAACCTATTATCTCCATTGAATAAGGGAAGCCTTGTTCTATAATACCTCTCTTATCACATTCAAAAATGGTTCTTCAGGTCCTTGCACAGTGTATACAGTCAGATAGTAAGTGTTTTGGGTTGAATTATGTCCCCCCAAAGCGCATATGTTGAATTCTTCACCTCACCTACCTCAGAATGTGACCTTATTTAAAATGGGTTGTTGCACAAATAATTAGTTACACTAAAATAAGGTCATATTGGAGAAGGGTGGCCCTCTAATCCAATATAACTGGTATTCTTATAAAAAAGAGAAATTTGGAAATAGGCATGGGTACAACGGGAATTACATATGAAGAAGAAGGCAGAAATTGGAGTCGTGCTTCTACAAACTAAGGAATGGCAAAAATTTCTAGCAGACTGCCAGAAGCTAGGTGAACAACACTGAACAATTTTTTTTCTCATAGACTTCGAAGAAACCAATCTTAAATTTCAGTGTCCCATTCCTCCCCAATCAGTGTAGCACATTTACTGAGGTTGATCATTTAATTTTCTCTGGAGCCTTTCTTCAAAAAAATTAAATCTCAATCCTGATCATCAGCATGAACAGCCTTCTTCCTGATGGAGATGAATGATTCTTTATATGATACCAAGGAAATCCTCTGTTTTTTTATATTTTACTTAAAATAGGTGTTAAATCTCCCTCAGCCTTATATTTTCCTTTGCCAATGATTTAATAACCTTCAGCAATAGTCATCCAATTTCACAGCCATTATTTCTTCCCATAAACCTCTCAAATGCCTGAGATATTGTACCTTCCACCGCATTTCCTTTCATCAGTATCCTGTCTCAGGTCACTCTCAGCTAAAATATAGCAATTGTACCACTATAGCTTGCCATAGGCTATCAGGATTCAACCTTCCATCAGTGGTGAGGACCTACTCCATTGCCAAGTAGGAAACATACAATGAAGTTCCTGAATCTCATTTTTAAAACCTGCATCATAGGGCTACCTTTTGTTCCAACTGTCTTAGTTTCATTCCCTGGGTAGCACACTCTGAAATACATAGATTTGTATGCAGGAAATATATTAGAAAGTGCTTTGGGGAATAAGATCTGTAAAGATGTCAGAGTAGTAGGATTTGGCAGACAGAAAAGTTGAACTGCCATAAAGTGAATTAAAAACTTGGGTAAGGCACCTCACTTTGGCAGAGGCCAATTCTAGGAAGGCTGAGTTGTGAGCAGCCAACACTCTAAGAAGCTAGAGAAGAGTGCCTCCATTTGATTTGAGTGGTATAGCACTACTAACACTTCAGATGTTTATATCTGCTCTAGAGTTTATTACACATGGATTTTACATGAATTTTTGCTTTGTTTTGATTTCATTTTTCTTGTCACTTTTAGGTTTTTTTTTTCTAATAGAATATGTTTGGTTATAAAACATTACTAATATTAGAAGTCTCCTTGACCTTTTTTAAAAATATATAAACCTTTTACCATCTAAAGTTAACAATGTCTCACCTTCTATAAATCTTGTCATTCTCAAAATACTAGGCAATGCATGTGAATTTATTTGGATATTTATGTATAAAACAATTACTTCAAACTGTTTGAATTATAAATTAGATGATTTTGAATATAAAACTTAGAAAATGTTATGGAGTAATTACTCCTTAATGATGGAGTGACTTGTATAGGAAACTAATCCATCAAAGTAGTAAAATGCAACAAAGCACTTTGTTCCATTAAGTGTCACATAGAAGTGCTTCTCAAACTTTTCAACAGAAGTAAAGAAAAAGAGGAGGTTTGCACATCTATGGGAGATTTAGATCTGTCCCCAAATAGCCATTATCAAGATAGCTTCATCTTTCTTCATAGCATCTGATGGTACAATATATAGTTTTTTGTAATTAAAAAAAAATTTTTGTAGCTCATAACATTGGAATATAAGTTCTAAGAGGGAGCAGTGGTATGTGTCTATTTTGTTTATAATTTGTATTCTTAGCACCTGAAACAGTAACTGATATAAACTACTTGTTAACTAATGAAGTAAAACCCATTCTACAATAAGACAAATCATATTAAATGTAGTTTTCTGTGCACAGATTTTTGAAGCACAGACAGAAAGAAATTAATTGCTGACGTTGGAGGAAAGAGAAAATGCTGCAGGATATGTGTGATCCAGGAACTGTTAGAATTCTTTCTGGTAGTATTCTTTCTTCCCGAGGCCTCCCTTAGTGCTGGCTAAGTGCCAGAGAGTCGTGCACATGTCTCCTTGTTAGTTACCAACAATGGGAAACTCCTACCTGCTCTGGCTTTAAGAAACAGTTGATGCAATGGCTCTGGCCTCTGCCCACCCTGATTATCATATCTGCCTTCATGCCTCAGAAGAGGACCAAAGATTACCTCACAGTGACGCTCAAGTCCGACTGGCCTGGGCAAGAACACATTGGTGCAGAGGCAGGTGTACTGGCCCTTTCTGTGATGCACACCTGCTAACTATTGAAGATACCTACCACCAAGTGCTGAGATGCAACCACAGCCTGGACACCCTGCATATCACTGACACCACTGGGTGCCCTGCAGCACCTTGCCGTTGCCAGGGGCCACATCTTCATCCTGATTTACTCATCCTGGTTTACTCATTACTCAACAAATATGTGAACCAAGAAGCAAACCCTGGAGGAGCTGGAGCCTGCCTATAAGCTGATGTGTGAGATCAAAGGCAATAACCTGCATAAGTACCCTATCATGCTGGTGAGCAAAATGTGCCATGAGAACCACAGGTGGTGCTGTTTGTGCAATGGAATAAAATTGCACCTTCGTGAAGACATTTGCCAAAACTGATACCAGTTTGCAGGAGCTGTTCCATATGCTTTTGAACCACAAGAAGAAGCTTGCCACCTGCCTCCAGTCTTCCCAGATGAAATTCCAGATGCCTAAAACCAATAAGAATCTGCGTAGTAAGTGCATTATCATGTGAGCTGGGTTGTTTGTTTTTTTAGATATCAAGTTACATGAGCTGTTTATATGTTTTGGATATTAATCCCTTATTGGTCATATCATTTGCAAATATTTTCTCCCATTCAGTAGGTTGTCTTTTCATTTTGTCAATGGTTTCCTCCACTATGCAAATGCTTTTAAGTTTAATTAGATCTCACTTGTTTATTTATTTATTTTTTTTCTCTTGTCTTAGGAAACAGAGCCAAAAAATATATTGCTACAGTTTATGTCAAAAAGTGCTCTATGCTCTCTTCTGAGTTTTAGGTTTCATGTCTTTAAATTAATTTTTAAAATATTATTTAGTCTTTAAAACATTCTTCACCTTACCATTTTTGATAAAAATTAATATTGTACTTTTTGCTTTTTATGTGCCATATATTTAATTTCTCAATTATTTCATTATTTTATAGGAGAACATTTATTCTATTGATATAGAAATGCCATAAAGATATTATAGCTGTTATTTCTTTTACATCTTATATATAAACATATTTTTAAGGCTTAATTTATCTTTTAGTATTTTACTATTACATTATATTTTTAGTACCTACATTTTTTATATTAAATACATTTAAGAAAATGATGTATATCAGCAATCACATAATACAAACAGCTCGATCTTTTAGGTTGCTTGTCACAATCATATAATCATTATGGCATAAAACATTCCTGCCCTAAGACCACAGTGCTTTGTTTTGCCAGGTTTAGAACCAACTGATAAGCAAATATCTTTTATAAAGAAAGGTTCTATCCTCTTTTGACTAAGGCTCATTTTGAAGCTAATATGTATATCTTCTTGTCTTGGCAACAGAATACAGGTGATATATCACTTGCCACGAAAAGTCTTTCAGTCCATTCTTAGATCCTCAGTTTCAGCTGGATGATGACTACCATCCTTTATGAGGTGCCAAATTTGGACTTTCAACAAATATGTAAATATTATGAGAGAACAAAAAAAATAACATATGTCCTTAATTAATTTTTAAAACTCAATGGGGACATATTAAAAACACATCAGCAAATCATGTTTGTATGATCTAGAGCTCATCATTAGTTGTAAATTAGCAAGACAACAATTCACTACCATACCTGACATCAAATTTCATGTAAAGCAAGTGATACTTCTAGAGCTCATTAAATATGTTATCATGAAATGGATTTATTTAGTCCAACAGTTTCTATGCTTTCCACCATAAGCACTATACTTTCTGAAAGAGTCTTTTGTAGATGTCATTCAGATATATCTTTAAAATCACATGGCAAGCATTTTGAGCTCCCACACACCTCTGTGTATTCAATCAATCCTGATGTGTAGAGGCTCCCCATAGGACTCAGACTAATTGAGAGACACTATCCTAAATGATCAACTGATTTTTACAAATACAGATACAAAAATCATAACTATTGCCTTTAAAATATAGTTTTTCTTACATAAATGTTAGCATAGATTGGTGATATACTGCTTTCATGTTAAATAATAGGAATGGCTTTGGTTTCATAGATTTTCCTAATCCCTCTTTCAGAATTGCCGATGATACTATTAAATAGTGGCTGTTAGGATGGTACAATGTTGCAGTATACAGCCAAAGCATACTGGCCACTGATTCATTACTCTTCTGCTTCATAAACTTCCCTGTAAGTAAAGAAGATACATATCTTCAATAAACCCAATGGAGGAAATGAAATGTTTCTCTTTCATCTCTGGGCTTTATGAAATATCTAATGCACTAAAAAGCAAGAAGAATTATCTAATGTTTAGCTCTTTTGGTCAGGTTTTCACTGGCTTACAGTGAATATTATGTATGTATGTATTTCACTGTCCTTTACTCACTGTACTTCAATATTACACACACTCTAACTGAACATAACTTCTATTTTCTTTATGAATTATCAAGAAAAAATTCCTAAAATAAAGAAATTGTACTTGCTAGCCCCTCTTAAATCACAGGCTTCAAGGATATTATCTGATTATCAAGTCTTACTGATGTCTAAAAATTCTATTCAAGAAACAACGTATGTGGACTTCCCCGGTGGCGCAGTGGTTGAGAGTCTGCCTGCCGATGCAGGGGACACGGGTTCGTGCCCCAGTCCGGGAAGATCCCACATGCTGTGGAGCGGCTAGGCCCGTGAGCCATGGCTGCTGAGCCTGTGCGTCTGGAGCCTGTGCTCTGCAACGGGAGAGGCCACAACAGTAAGAGGCCCGTGTACCACAAAAAAAGAAAAAATAAATGACATATGCAATTTTAGAATCTTAAAATATAAGTATAGATTTTTGGAACTGTATAAGGATATTATATTCTCCTAAAATGTATTAAATATGCAAAAATATTAAAATCTAAATGTATAGTGTAGTATATGAGCATAGATGGGTCTTTTCAGGATAAGTAAATGGAAGATAAGTACCATAATAAAAATACCTGTTTCTTATGTAATTTATTTTGAGTTCATTTGTATGAATTAATTTACAGTTAAACTAATACCTTAACCTGGTTTCTACAAAATATCTTGCTGGAGTTTTGATTAATGTTGTATTGAATTTGTAAATCTGTTTGGAGATAATTGACATTTTAAAAATTCTAAGTTCCATTAATTTATATCTTCTTGACTACTCTCATCAGTTTTCTTTTTTTACTTTTTAGCATACAGAACTTGCATATGTTTGTTAGCTTTATACCTAGCTTTTAAATGAGGTTTTGTGCTTAATAAATGATACATTCTTCTTTTTTTTTTTTTTTTTTTTTTTTTCGATATGCAGGCCTCTCACCGTTGTGGTCTCTCCTGTTGTGGAACACAGGCTCCAGATGCGCAGGCTCAGTGGCCATGGCTCATGGGCCCAGCCGCTTTGCGGCATGTGGGATCTTCCCGGACCGGGGCACGAACCCGTGCCCCTTGCATCGGCAAGCGGACTCTCAACCACTGCACCACCAGGGAAGCCCCAATGATACATGTTTTCAATTTTAATTCCCAATTATTCATTATTAGTATTGAGAAATGAAATCACCTTTTATGTATTGACATATTCTCTGACATTGCTAAATTCACATACTAATTTAAAAAAATTGTATATTCGTTGGAAAATTTAAATGTAGTTTTTTCTTCCATTGCAGCTCTTTTTTGTTGTTGTTCTTTTTAACTGTCTACATCTTTTTTTCTTTGTTTACCTTATTGTATTCATGAGGATATAAAGCTATTGATTTGGAGGACTAACAATGGACATTCTGGCTTTGTTCCTAATTTAGGGACAAATAATTAGTCTTTCATCATACATACATAATGTTATCTGTAGAGATTGTTTGTAAATACCTCATTTTATTAAAGTTTCATTTAATTCTGAATTTGCTGCACCTTTTTAAATGACTGTGAATGCTGAATCTCGCAAGGGCTTTTTCTGCATCTATTCCTTTTTACATGTGTCTCCCAAATTTTGATGTTTTTTTTCGTTGTCATTCAATTGAAAATACTTTTACATTTCATTTGTAACTTTGTATTTGACCCAAAGGTCATTTGAAAGTATAATTAATTTCCAAATATTTGTGATTATCAAAGTTATCTTTTTAGTATTGTTTTCTAGCTTAATTCCATGTAGACAAAGATAATTCTCTGCATAATTTAAAGTCTTTTAAATTTGTTGAGATGTGTTTCTCACATTCAATATGATCTACCTGGGTGAATCATACACACTTAAAAAAAATGTGTATTCTGCTGTCGTTGGGTAGGTTTTTCTGTAAATGTAAATTCAGTCTACTGATAAGCCTGTCTAAGGCATGTTTTATTTTTGTCCCCACCTTGTTGGTTTGTTTTCTAGTATTTCTATTTGAATTTTATAGTTTCTATTTCTTGGTTTAAATTCATCATCTGTTAATGCATGTCATCTACCTTTTCCACTAGAGCATTTAATATATTAATCATAGTCATGTAAAATTTATTTATGGTAATGTCAACATCAGAGACATCTATGAGCCTGGGTCAGGGTCTGAGCTTGTTTATTGCTTTGACTCTTAATAATAGGTTGTTATGCTCATACCACAGAAGTAGTCACTTTCCACACTCTTGTTTCTCCCCAGTGTTGTAATGCTTTTGCTGTTACTTGACATTTTCTAAACCAAAGATTAGGGTTAGAGGTGATTCTCTATATACTGGGTTCAAACTTGTGCTCAGGTCTCAGGAGAGGGCCATTCTCAGTGGTCCTATCTCTTTTTTCTACTGGCAGCTAACATCTAATTTTATAGCTTTGGTAGTTATTATAAGAGAAAGTATTTCCTGTTCCTCCCTCAGTGGTAGGAGACTTTTAATGCCATTAACATAGGATCTCTGGTCCAGTATTCTCTCTTATCTCACTTCTATGAGTAGAGGTTTGTTTTCCAGGAACTTTCCCAGCTACAGTTTGTCTTCATCCTGGCCCTGACAGTGACAATATTTCTTGCCCTTCTCCAGTGGCATAAAGCATTTGATTCATAATGGATAAGGGTTTGTGTGGGGCTCTGTGTATTTCCTGTAGTAAAAATTGATTCTGTGCTTTGTGACCACCTAGAGAGGTGGAATAGGGAGGGTGGGAGGGAGACCCAAGAGGGAGGAGATATGGGGATATATGTATATGTATAGCTGATTCACTTTGTTATAAAGTAGAAACTAACACACCATTGTAAAGCAATTATACTCCAATAAAGATGTTAAAAAAAATGTTGATTCCTTTCTTTAGGATTGCACTATCTTGTGAAACCTCCCCAATCTACACACTGTTCTTCAGTTCTTTTGTGCATCACGTGGAAGTTCATACAGAAGATGGATGACTGTATCTCTGGTTCCAAGTCCTTCCATACACTTATTCTAGATTATAATTGGCCTATAGCAATTTATAAAAATTTTAACTGGATTATTTTGACCCATTTTTATGGTACCCAGTACCTCTTTCCTTTATGTTTTGCTATATGTGAATAATTGCTTGTGTCCTGTCTCTTATAGAAGGTCTTGTCATTCCTTAGATTTCAGTCTACTTAATTGCCCTGCAACTCTGATGGATTCAAGAAAAAATATGATTTACTTTATTCATATTTTTATTTTATTATGGTGGTAGCATCACCTTTTCAAGTTTTATAAAACCTAAACAGAAGTGGAATAAGCTCTGACTTATTGTAAGCTTTCTCTTTGTCTTTAAATTTCAATGTTACTGTGATGTGCCTATGATTAATTTTCTTTGTATTTATTTTGCTTAGAGATGGTTGATATTCCTGTATTTGTGGCTTTATGTCTTTCATCATTTTTTGAAAATTTGCAGTTTTTATGTCTTTAAATTTTACTTCCATATATTCTCCTATTTTGTTTGTTTGTCTTCTGTGTGCTAATTAAATATAAGTTAGACCATGTCCCACATGTCCCTTCCATGCTTCTATTTGTACCTTTTCCTTTTTCTTTTTGCTTCTGTTTGAATACAGCATATTCATTTGTCTTCCTTTTTGCTTTGTACAGTATGCTATTAATACTACTTGAATGCTAATTTCAGTGTTTTTTTTTATCAGTGCTGGGATATTCCTGTGATATTCTTCATCTTTTTCTCTTTTTTATTTTCTCAAAATATTAATCATAATTATATATTGTCAATATCTGTTAACTCTATATTTTGGATCACTTAAAAGTGTTTTTTAGTTTTCTTACATATGGTTCTGTTTTCCTGCATTCTTTAAAGTATAAAATAAGAGTAGGAATTGGTAAATTGCATTATTTTTCAGCATATATAAATGGCTTTTAGTTCCTCCCACTAGAGGTAGACCATATTTCTCTGACATTGAAATTGGAATTAATCATGTTAATAATTTGGCTGAGAAAAGTTAGTGGATATGGCACAAGTACAAGTTTAAAGTCATTTTGCGTGTAATTCACTGTCTTTTGCTTCTACCATTATTATGAATGCACCCTAAAAGGGCCACTAGCCACAAAAGAATGTGGATCAGACTTTATCCCAACAATGATTAGGAGTCAGGCCCAGCTGAACCAAGTCTATAGAAGACAAAAGTATAGACATTGGAACCTATGAATATAAGAATAAGTGATTATTTCAAGCAATAAATTTCAGTGTGCTTTATTACACAATCTTGTGATAACAATAGCTGACTATTGCAGCAAGCATATGTGAGAAAAAAAAAAATAGTAACTCCAAACTGTTAACGTTCTCTACAGAGTATTTATCTTTCTTTTGGAAGGCTGATAGAGAATGGGTATATTACCTCAATCCAGCACTTTTAAAGTATAATTCTTCACAATCTTACCTGAAAGCTATATATTTTTCTTAAGGCTCATTATCCCTAGCTAATTGTTGTCTTCTTGCCAAGAAAAAGCAAAATAAAAACAAACAAACAACAAACAAAAAACAAGATATCTCTCCCTATCCTTCTCTCTCTCTTCTTAATTTACAACTGTTTTTTTATTCTGGATTTCTTTTAGCACTACCCCTCACCCCCCAAACACACACACACAAACAGACACAGCCTTGGAGATGACAAATGCCTCAGGAAAATTGTGTTCTGAGTGATGGATCTGTTGGCCTGCAGCTCTCTTTCCTCTAGGATCTTAGTCCTCCAATCCCTGGCTATCTTGATAGTTCTAAATTTCAATTTATGTCTCCCCAGGCCTTTGTAACTACCTTAAATTTAGATTGTTTTTTTAAATTTAGACAGTGTGGTCTACACCAATAATCAGCAAACTCAAAAAAGAAAAAATCAGCAGAAAAATGTAAGGTTCATCTCATTTAATTTTCTTTATATTTTGATCTCTTAAATTCTCTCTGAATTTGTTACCCTCCAATACCTGAAAGAGGGTTCTTCTTTCTGTTATGGCAAAAATAATAATAATAACAATAATAAATCTAGCTCTTTAGGTGTTCTGAGTAGAAGTATTAGTTTGATATGAGCTACCTTATTATATCTGAAAACAGTAATTTTTTTTTTTTTTTAGGTAATCTTTACTCCCTTCCTGTGGCTAATGGCTTTTGTCACTTTTTCTAAACGTACTGTCTTTTCACTACAGTGCATCAAGCTGAGAATTTATTTTTATTTATCTTGCTTGGAAATCAGCATGTGCTTGTTACTGAAGAACACATGTCTTTCTTCAGTTCTGGAAACTTAGTAATTATCATTTCCTGTATTTCTTATCTGTCATGTTATGTATTTTGTTCCATTAGAACTATATTTGGACCAATTGTATAGTTTATCAACTATTGAATACAGCATATTATAGCAGCAACATATTATAACAGCAACAATACTATTGTATTGCTTATGCTTCTTAATTTCTTTTATCATCCATGATGCTTATGTAAATCACTGTTGCCAATGTTGGGGATAAGAACCCTTGAGACAGTTTTATGCTTCTATTTGGATAAGCTAGCTAGAGTGATATAGTGGCTAATATATTAAAGTATGTAATGTATTTATATGTGTGTGAATGTGCCTTGTAATATTTAGTAGGACAATAAAACACTTGTAACAAAAGAATGCAGCTGATAGAAGGGCTTGCCATGTTTGGATACCACAAAAACGACAAAGGCGGTATCTACATAAAGACAACAGAAAAGTTTGGCAAGGAACACAAAACCACAGATGGTTGTAGGTGGCAGTCTCCTAGCAGCAGAAACAGATTTTCTTGAGAAAACATTTCATCAAAACTTTACTTTGAACCAGTCTGTTCTGTCATATTGAGGACAATATTCAGGAAAAAAAAAAATCTTTGCTAGCATACAGCAAACAGAAGTTGGAAACTGTTTATGTGATGGTTATACTCTAAAGAGGAAGAGAAGATAAATGCAGGGTCCTAATCTTATTTTCATCACACAGTCTTGAATATGGCCAGACCTAAGCAAAGTAGTACACTAGGTAATTTCACAGACCACAGCTTCTCTGCCCATGTCCTACCATCTCTTTAGTTGTTCTCTCTTATTCTAAGCCCCCAGAAGAATTCAGTGTCTTCAAACCTCTATGAAGGATCTATAGCTTTCAAAGAAATTTACACTGACAAGATTTTGTGTTTACTTTTGAAATAAGATAAACTCTAATACTAACTGACTGATTTACCTTGGAAAATCAGAAATAATCCAAAGGAAATTGTTTTTTCTCTTAGAAATACTATACTGTTGACATTTTTTGTATTATAATAATGCTTCTTTTAACTGCAGACATATTTATGATGTATTCTTTAGCCATTATAGGAAATTGTGCATAACATTACCTACAGTTGGTAAATAAGGGGATAGTGTCTGTTAAATGTGGCTTTAATTATCAGACAAAATTCCTAGCACTTTCAGCCTTACCTACTTTAGGAGTACACTATATTTTATTTGATAGAAGTAAAAAACCCAGTGTACTGTAGTAGTTATCATTACAGGCCCTTTCCGAGGTGAACTCTCTAAACCTCAACTTACTCATCTGTAAAATAAACATTAATTTTCCATCTCATGAACATTTTTATAAGCAAAAATTTGAAAATTTATATAAAATACTTAACACCAGACTCTAATTAAGTACTCAGAAAATATTAGTTATTATAGCTAATATTTTTAGTTATAAACTAATGTTTTTAAAGTAATGAATAATAATATTTTAAAATTGTTATATGTACCACCCACCAGCAGCTGGAAACAGCTCTGGGACCCCTAGAGAACCAGCCCTGACCATCAGCAGGCTAACACTAGCTCTGGGAGTCCTTGGGGCTCTCAGCCAGCTTCCCCAGGATCTGGCCCCACCTACCAGCAGGAAAACACCAGCTTTGTGATACTGGGAACCACAGCCAGCCACATCAGAACTGACCCCATGCACCAGTGGGCTGACATGAGCCCTGGAACTCCTAGGGCCCTGTAGCCAGACCAGCTGTACCCCAGCTGCTCCCACCAGCAGGACAACACCAGCTATGAGACACCTTGAACCCCCTTAGCCAGCTGCCATGGGATCCAGCCCTGCCCACCAGTGGGTCAGCATCACCTTGGGGATGGCCCAGATGCTACAACCAGCCATGTCAGGAATGAGCTTACACATAGCAGGCCAAAACTAGATCCAAGACCCCTAGCCCCACAATCATTCACCCCAGAACCTGACTCCATCCACCATTGGGCTAGCATTAGTCCCAGGACCCCCTGGGACTCCTTAGCCATCTGTCTCATGACCCCGCCCCACCCACCAGTGGCCAGCAGCCTCTGCACAAGAGCCTAACAATCAACCTGAATAGGGTCTAGCCACATCTACCAAGCCACTCAAAGTCAGCCCACCTCAATGGAAGAATGCACACAGCCTACATAGGGGCATCCCTAGAGCATGTAGCTCCAGTGACCAGAGGGGAGTGGACTGCTCGAATGCACAGGACATCTCCTAAAAAAGGTCACTTCTCCAAGGTTGGGAAACATAACCAACCTACCAAATACATAGAAATAAAAACAGCAAATTAGGCAAAGTGAGGCAACAAAGAAATACGTTTCAAATGAAGAAACAAGATAAAACTCCAAAGAAACACTAAGTGAAGTGGACATAAGCAACCTACCTAAGAAAGGATTCAAGGTACTCATCCTAAATATGCTCAAAATTCATGGAAGGAGAGTCGATGAATAGAGTGAGAAGTTAAAAGTTTTTAACAAAGAATTTAAAAATATAAAGATGAATCAAACAGAGATGAAGAATACAATCACTGAAATTTAAAAAATACACGAGAAGAAATCAACAGTAGACTAGATGATACAGAGGAACAGATCAGCAAGATGGAAAACAGAGTAGTGGAAATCACTGAAACTGAACAAAAAAAAAAAAAAAGAAGAAGAAGAGAAATGAGGAAAGGTTAAGAGACCTTTAAAACAACTTCAAGTGTACTAATATTTGCAGTTTAGGGTCCCAGAAAGAAAAGAGAAACAGAAAAGGGCAAAGAACATATTTAAAGACATAATAGCTGAAAACTTCCCTAATGTGGGAAAGGAAACAGACATATGGTTCAAGAAACAGAGTGTCCCAAACTGGATCAACCTAAAGAGAAGCACACCAAGACACATTGTAATTAAAATGGCAAAAATTAAAGATAAAGAGAGAATATTAAAAGCAGCAAGGAAAAAGAAACATGTTATATACAAAGGAACTCCCATAAGTCTATCAGCTGACTTTTCAGAAGAAACCCTGAAGGGAGTAGCAGGCCAGAAGGGAGTAGCACAATATATCTAAAGTGATGAAAAGGAAACACCTACAAACAAGAATACTCTACCCAGCATTGCTCTTGTTCAGATTCGATGGAGAGATCAAAAGCTTTACAGACAAGCCAAATCTACAAGAGTTCAGCACCACCGAACCAGCTTTATAAGAAACATTAGAGGAACTTCTCTAAGCAAAAAAGAAAAGACCACAACTAGAAAATGAAGATTATAAAAGGAAAAAGCTCATCAATAAAGGCAAACATATAGTAAAGGCAGCAAATCATCCATGCACAAAGCTAGTAGGAATGTTAAAAGACGATACTATGCTACTGGCACAAAAACAGAAACATAGATCAATGGAATGGAATATAGAGTTCAGAAATGAACACACACTTACATGACTATTAATCTATGACAGAAGAGGCCAAAATATACAATGGGGAAAAGGCAGCCCTAAAAGACAGCCAATATATGATGCTGGGAAAACTGGACAGCTACATGCAAAAGAATCAAACTGGACTACTCTTTCACATCATACACAAAAATAAGTTGAAAATGGATTAAAGACTTAAATGTAAAACCTGGAACTATAAGACTTCTAGAAGAAGGGAGTAAGCTCTTTGACATTGGTTTTAGTAACATATTTTTTGGATATGTCTTCTCAGGCAAGGGAAACAAAAGCAAAAAATGGGACTACATCAAACTAAAATGTTTTTGCACAGTGAAGGAAACTATCTACAAACTAAAAGACCACCTACTGAATGGGAGAAGATATTTGCAAAGGATATTTCTGATGGTTGGTTGATAGTCAAAATATACAAAGAACTCATGCAACTCAGCATCAAAAAAACAACCAAATTAAAAAAAGGACAGAGAATCTGAACAGATATTTTTCCAAAGACGATATTCAGATTACCAACAGACACATGAAATGATGTTCAACATCACTAATCATCAGGGAAATGCAAACAAAACCACAATGAAATATCATCTCACACCTGTCACAATGGCTATTATCAAAAAGACAACAAACAACAAGTGTGAGGAGGATGTAGTGAAAAGGGAACCCTCGTGCAGTGTTGACAGGAATGTACATTGGTACAGGCACTATGGAAAACAGTAGGAAGCTTCCTCAAAAAATTAGAGGTTGAACTATCATATGATCCAACAATTTCATTCCTGGGCATTTATACAAAGAAAACAAAAACGCTAAATAAAAAAGATATATGCACCCATATGTTCTTTGTGGCATCATTTACAATAGCCAAAATATGGAAGCAATCTAAATGGCCATCAATAGAGGAATGCATAAGGAAGATGTGGTATATATATATATATATATGCAATGAATATTAACCAGCCATAAAAAGAATGAAATCTTGCCACTTGCAGCAAAATGATGTACCTGGAGGGTATCATGCTAAATGAAATTAGTCAGAGAAAAACAAGTACCATATGACTTCACTTATATGTGGAATCTAAAAAAACATAAGAAATTAACAAACATAATAAAACAGAAACAGAGTTATACAAACAGAGAACAAACAGATGGTTGCCAGAGGGGAAGTGGGTGTGGGGTGGAAGGAAATAGGTAAAGGAATTTAAGAAGTACACACTTCCAGTTGCAAAATAAATGTCATGGTTTTGAATTGTACGGCCTGGGGAATATAGTCAATAACTATGTAATATCTTTGGTGTCATAAGTAGACTTATTGTGGTGATCATTTCAAAATGTATAGAAATATTGAATCACAGTAATGTATAACAAGAACTAACATAGTATTATAGGTCGATTGTATTTTAAAAATAAACAAACAGACATAGAAAAAGTGATCAGATTTGTGGTTATCAGAGATGGGGGTGGGAGAGGGGACTTGAATTAAGGCAGTCAAATGGTACAAACTTCCAGTTGTGAGATAAATAAATACTAGGGATGTAATGTACGACATGATAACACTGCTGTATGTTATATATGAAAGTTCAGAGAGTAAATTCTAAGTGTTCTCATCACAAGGAAAGCTTGTTTTATTTCTTTTTCTTTAATTTTGTATCTATATGAGATGCTGAATATTCACTAGACTTACTGTGATAACCATTTCCTGATGTATGTAAGTCAAATCATTATGCTGTACACTTTAATCATATACAGTGCTGTATGCCAATTACATCTTCATAAAACTGGAAGAAAAAAAACAGCAACTGAAGTAATATAACTATATTTCCTAATCACACTGGTTATGTCAACTAACAGCATTATGATGGAAAATAAATTTAAGGCAATGAGCACTGGGCACAAAGAAAAAGCAGGAAAACATGAGTAAAAGCAACAAAAGCCAAGATGAATCAGACAAATAAAACATAAAAATCGTTGTGTGCTAAATGACAGTTATCTCCACTCTCAAGTTATTAATCCTGAATGATTTTTAACAATTACTGATATGATCATCTCTTCTTTAGTGGTTTAAATGTATGCAAGATTGATATGTTTTTTATTGGCTTAATTTTATAAGTACAGCATTTATAATATAGTGTATTTATCTTAGAATATGTCATAAACATTTTTTAAAATTTTCTTTAGTATTCTTCTTTACAATCTTAAGCAGGAGCATACACCTTAAATAAAATAAGTCAATTATAACTAACAAGCTATTCAATTGCACACACATTTACCAAATTGTTTATATGTGTTTGATAACTTATATGTATGATGTAGAATTAAAAACTGATATAGCCACAAACTTTAGGAGGGTTAAAAACATTTGATTTATAGTTAAGATTATAATAACTTTAAAATGTCATCCTCAATAACAACCAAATTTAACAACAAACACAATAAACAAAAGATTTAGTCAAAGTTATCGATAACTGACAAGAATGAGTTGTGGGAAAATGTCAACAGAACCAACTCGGTGGTTTAAAATTAGAGAAGAGGACTGCCTCAGGGAACGGATCCAGAAACTGGAAAGAGTACCTTCCTTAGAGATAGAGCTGACAAAGGTAAGGCAGAGGCTGAACTAGGCAAGAGAAGGCAGTTCACGGAATGAAAGCCTGAGAGAGAAACTTTGGGAAGTTTTTATTAGTTCCAGTATTACAAGGCAGAGTTGGGAGAAAGCATTGAAATAAAAGTCACACTACTATCTTTGGACACAACCCTTCCTTAAGTGTCAATGACTAAGGAAAGGAAAAATAATTTTAAACAAATTTTCCCTTCAAAGAATTTAAATAGATGTCATTTAAAAAATAATGAGGTGATAATTCAGAGTTAAGTTTTAAGGGAACACTTAATTTATATTTTCTTTTCCAACTGTTCATGAAAACAACATTTTATTTCCATTCAGCACATAATATCCCAAGAAAATATGTTTTTTAGGAAAAACTATTGCCTGTTCACATTGTACTCATATTTCACTGAAACACTTTTTCCACTACAACATTGATACTTCAGCTACCTCAGTATGCTATCAATAAGTTCCTGTAATATAGCATTTAGTTTTCTTGTCTTTTTGTTGATATTCTTACAGGTTAAATGTAAATACTTTTTCTGGTTGACCACTATAATGAGGAGCTAGAATATTAAAAAAAATAAACTAATTCTCTGAACTAAATGACCTGGAAAGAGTATAAGATACATAGGAAAATACATCAAACATAAACTATTTTAATAATAGCAGGTCTGAGAAACAGAAGTGCAGTCATTTAGAGAACATGTAAATTTACTGGTGAAGAAATTTGATCGTGAAGAAGTATGTATATTATCTCTTGCTTTTAATGGAAACTCTACGGCATTGTGGTTGAAACTTATATGTAGGAGGTTTGGTTGTAGAAAGCAATAATCCATTTACTCAGGAGACATTTTTGAAAATCACATTTGCTCCTTACTTTTTCAGTTCTGACAAGCATCCTGGTACATTTTTTATTGACAAGATAAAGAGAAATTTCCCTTCACCAATTATATGCAAGATAACTAGGAAATTACCAAAATATTTTGTTGTGATAATGATCACTAAAATTGTATAATTATTATGCACAAAATCAGGAAAGGAAAAAAAGGAAGGAAGGAAGGAAGGAAGGACAGAAGGAGGGAAAGTAGGAGGGAAGGAGGGAAGGAGGGAAGGAGGGAGGGAGACAGGTAAACCTGATGAACAAAAGAAACCTGAGTATTATTAGCTTAATAAAAAATTTTAAAAAGAGAATGCAAAGATGTCACTATTACCAAATTACTGATTTCTTTAAAAAGTCTTTCCAAAAAACAGGAATAAAAAGTTAATTACCTTATATTAGAAAGCACAAAAAGTGCAGGACTTATTTCCGTTAAGCATAGCCTTGTCTAATCATTCATAGCAAAATGTTAGTAATAAAAGAGAAATAAGCCAAGTGACAGCTTTCCTTATGTTCACTCAGCAAATACATGCTTAGCCATTTAAACCGTCTGGTACACAAGTGTTAGAGCAGTGAATGACTGGTGGAAAAATCAGTGGTGTGATATCAATGGGGAGAGTCCACTAAAAAAGAGAAAGGTTTCCAATTGTGACAAGAGATATAAACAAAGGACATGAGTGGTCATTCCTCATGAAGTACAGATAGCTAAGAGAGAAATTGGAATCAATGGGAAGTTAGAGTTGATAATCTAGGTTGGAAGCCCCAGTGTTACATCTTTTAGTCTGCTGTACTTTAAGAAGTAAACTAACACTGTAAAAATAACACTTGGATGAAAACCAAGCTGTCGTCCAACACACAAATCAATATTGTTTGAAAAGGAGGAAGGAGAGCTGTGTCTCACGCATGCTGTTGATGCAAGTGTGACAATTTGGTTTGTTCGTTTTAACACTTTAGTTGGTATTAGTTATGGCACGTATTAATAAAGGTAGAATTCATGATCCTAATTTATTCTACCATAATTTTCTCTGGGTAATTGAAAAATGCTTTTCAAAAATGGTACTGTAGCTATCCTTAGTAGTAGATAACATACAAAGAATAATTGGAGGAAAGGTGGTCAACCAAATGGTGGAAATTAAAAATATCAGAGAAAGATATAAGCTATATAACTTAATAAAATATAATTTCCACATTCCAGTGATTTAGTGTAATTATAGGAGAGTCTTCTTACAGTGATGGTACCACATCACAGTGCAGAAATGGCACTTCAGAAACTTAAAGTGATAACATTAAATATAAATTACATTATGAGGTTTGTATATTTTTTTCAAAATCTGGTATTATTATGTGTTCAGTTATATCTTCCCCTAAACTCTAAAGTGAAATTTCTATTACAACTAATCCAATTTTTGTTCATTTGTTCTGCATTGCTCACATGTAGAAGAAGCTACCTCTATGCTGTACAGTGTCTTTTTCTCTGATTAACCTCATTCAACATTTCTTCAAGTCTGACTTCCTCAGGAATGTTTCCCTAATGATGTTTCCCTATAACGAGCAACCCTATTAAATGACTATCTGGAATGTGAACTGTAACTTACTGTCATGTTCCCTAATGTTATTAGTATAAATTTGGCACACTTATCATATCAGCATTTGTTCAGGATTATTTTATTTTTTCTGCAGTTTGTGTCTATAAACAATTAGTCTCCCCAAGTAGATTATAAATTATTTTTTACCATGAGCATGGTACCAGATACAAGTATTTTTGATCATGGACAAGGTACCAAGTACCAGATACATAGTTAAGGTTCCATGAGGAACACAGAAACCATTATAGAATTCCTTTCTTTTTAATTAGTGTGAGATTTAGCATAGGCATTTGGTGCTTTAAAATTATTGAACGGGCTGGAGGAGCAAAGTCAAACATTGATGCCACTAACTCCCAGCTTTAACTATAGCTTTCAGAGAATGAGAAAGGTGTTCCTCTCATTCAGGTAAGGAATTTCAGGATTTCACTACTGGTGTGTACAACTTCCTGCCATATTCAGGTAGATGAATCAGAAGGGAATGCTTAGAAACCATTGCAGAAATTCCCAAGCTCATCCATCTGTCTGATGATGCTGGCAGAAGAAGAATATTTCTTTTATCTCTCTTCTAATTTCAAGATCTCCCATGATTTCATCTCATTGATGTAACAGACACGAAGTGGCTCTGTAGGCAAGGGAGTCTAGGAAACACAGTTCCTAGTCTTACAACTCCAGCAACAGAAGGAAGAGTATAATATGAGGGGAGGGGATTTAAGAAATTTTTCTAAATCGTACTCAGCTGTTGAATGAGGATATGTCAATTATTTGAAGTCATTTATCTCAAAAAAATCCTTTTAATTAATTAATTAACTCATAACTATTTTACAATTAAAACTACTATTTGTATCAATGAGTACCCCATTTAGGGAGAACGGATGAGAATACAGTGTTTTGTGTTTCCCTGAACAGAGAAGCACCAACCCACTTCTCATACACAAGAGCTGGCGACAGTAATACACCAGGAGACGCTAATAAGAGATGCATGCAGATTCCCATAGGTGGATGGGACTATCTTCAGCAAGTCACTGATAAAGATTTATGATAACTTAAGATATTTTAAAGTTTTAAAGATAATTCAAGAAGAGAAGCAACTGTTCTTCCTTCCCCAAAGCTTTTACACTACATGAGTTCCTTGTAACTTTAAAACCACCCTTGGGGACTTATGAAAAGACAAGTAAGGTTTAGGTTAAGGTTCTTCACCAGTTCAGTGGGATGGCGACCCAAAATGAAGCTTTAGATGAGTTATAGAATTCTGTAGTTATATTTCTGCCACCCTCAAGCGTAAATTAAGATTAATACTTTCTGGAGAATGATATTATATCTAAAGTAGATTTTAGTTTATGAAGCTGAAGAAAGAATTTCATGGGATTCTACATTTATATTTTTGTGCTTGAAAATATTTGTTTTTAAACAATGAAGGTGAAAATATGTCTGTAAGGCAGGAGTGGTAGATGCTGCTACTCGCACAGGTTTGGACAGCAGATTTACATCTTTATCCTTCTGCCATAGGATTACTATGTACAGTTAGAGCTATAGATTTAGTTATAAATCCTATCCAGCTTTCTCCCTCTTATGCCCCCTTCTAGAAGACCCCCAGTTGTGGTTTTACCATTCTAAGGCATTTTTGCTTTTTTTTTTTTTTTTTTTTTTTTTGCGGTACACGGGTCTCTCACTGCTGTGGCCTCTCCCGCTGCGGAGCATGGGCTCCGGACGTGTAGGCTCAGCGGCCATGGCTCACAGGCCCAGCTGCTCTGCGGCATGTGACATCCTCCCGGACTAGGGCACGAACCCGTGTTCCCTGCATCGGCAGGCGGACTCTCAACCACTGCGTCACCAGGGAAGCCCTCTAAGGCATTTTTGATCAATATTACACTAGTCTGTTAGGAAATTTTACACTGGAAATTATTATCAGATTTTATCATGGATATTAAAGAATTATGATATTCATTTTTATAGCTTCAATTTTAGCCAAATATTTTGTTAGGAATATTTGTATATGAACTGCACAGTAACTATCAGTCATTGGGAATCTGTGGCCATTCATACCTCAATCAAATGACACCAAAAAATAACAAAGGTTAGTAGAAATAGGTGAAAGAATAGAAGAAAATGGAAATTTACCTTTTTCCCTAGACATCCTTAATACGTTGTGCTTTTTTTTTTTTTTGCCGTACGCGGGCCTCTCACTGTTGTGGCCTCTCCCGTTGTGGAGCACAAGCTCCAGACGCGCAGGCTCAGCGGCCATGGCTCACGGGCCTAGCCGCTCCACGGCATGTGGGATCTTCCCGGACCGGGGCACGAACCCGTGTTCCCTGCATCGGCAGGCAGACTCTCAACCCCTGCACCACCAGGGAAGCCCTGTTGTGCCTTTTAAAAAATATAAGGAAAAATATATTTTCTTCCACATTTAAATCAAACATTATATCATTGTGGATAATTTACATTTTATATTTCATCATTACATTAAAAATATATATAAATTATCCAGGATATGTGTGTGTGTATACATGTATACACACATATACATATATATGTATGTTATAATTATGAGATAATACCCATTAATATTCTCTTTAAAATAGACCATTTTTGGAATGTAATATTTTCACATGTTAAAATGTCAAGTCAGGAGTTTTGAAGGGTCTCAGATTTTACCCTAATTGTACACTCAAAACTTAGTTAGCCTCTCATGGTTGCACATACCCTGGCAGATAAACACAAGGCTTTTGGGTTAGAGACAAAGGACAGTATTAATCATAGCAATAGGTGTGAATAACATATTGCTTCAGTTCCTCAAGTCCCAATCTCTCATGGTGACACATTAAAGACTGTGAATTTCCTGTGCATACAGAGTATTACAAAAGATGAACCTTGAGATTAAGAAACCCTGATTTTATATGGGGGCTGCCCATAAACTTGACTATTTATCCTACTCTAGAGAAAGATGTTATCTTAATATCCTAAAATGCAATTAAACCTTCCTTGGGAAAACAGGGAGATGTCTCTGTCTTTGCTATCTTGGAATGTAAGTAAATCTGCTTCAGTGGGAACCACTGTCTCTATTTTTCCGAGGGTGTGCACTTATACAAGCACAAACACAGAAAAGTGATGGTCTGAAAAGAACTTGCTATTAATACCAAGCCATGTACAAACATGAGAAATACATGGTTGATTGTCTCCCAACAATACATACAAACAAAGAGCATTAAACTATCACATTTATGTTTGACATCAATATTGAAAAAGTATAACCATGAGTGAAAATATACATATATATAAATTCTCATTGTGCTAATGGAGTTATAATGGGGATTCTTGACATAGCCTTGAATATAGAGCAGATATATATATATAGTAATTTATTAATTAACTTCAATATATAAGCTAATTATAATTGCACTTAAGAAAAACTTCAGAATAATATTTTTCTAATTCCTAGGAAAAACATATACACTATTTAAATTATACTTTACACTTATGCTGACAAGAGACTAACAAAATGAGTAGAAATGTTTATTCAATACATTTTATAAAATAACCTCTATTACTGATATTGAAGTTTTGATGAACTATTATCTGTTACATAGAAAACTTTATATATTTTAATTTTAAATACAGATTGGCAATTTTCAGTTATACTATTAGATCAGTATACATTTTAAATAAGTTAAAATATGTTGTGAATCAGTGTTTATAATGCTTGTGGATTAAATTTACATAAAAATAACTTTTAAATGTGAGATTTGAAATTTTTTGTATTGAGCATTGTTTTCTAGTTAATTTTTTTCTTATGAACAAACAGATGCTCTCATATTAGATGTGATTTTAATTCAACATTTTTATTGCTAATTATTCCTTACTGAATATGTTGTCCAAATAAACTGCCCACTTTTGGAAATTTTTTAAATGTTATTTTTTTCTTAAAACATAAGATATTTACGTCTAGATGGAAAGCAGTTTAATTTTAGTTATCCTCTCTGCCTTCTCCTAAGAATTTCATCCTAGTAGATTTAGGATTAAGAAGGAAATGATGTTAATAGTGGGTCCATGAGGGCAGTTTGAAAAGCAGACAAGTTATTATATTTAAAGATAAATTAATAAAGGGAATTTATTGTACTTTAGCTTTTGACAACAGAAAATGTCCATAATGAATTTATTCACAGGAATAAATACATTCAGTTCTGTTTAATTAGTAGAATTTGTGATCTGCAGGGATTCCATACTATGTAGGAAACTCCTTTGCAGTATTTCTGATAAATGGATACCATTGTATTTGCCTGATTGAATGATTTCAGTGGTAGAGGTTCATCACTTTCATCTGGAATTATGAATTCTTCAAATGCTGTATAATTGTTACACATATTTTTGGTGTCATACTGGGACAATATTTGGTGGTACTGTATAACTTATAGAAACAATTTTAATATGCAATCATACACTTGATTTTTTGCAAATAAAAAAATAATATAATATAGTTAGTAACAGACCCAGGCCAGAATTCTTTTTTTGTTTGTTTGTTTCCACTGTTCACCTTCTTCACTATGCCAGCCAGTAAGATAACAATTGTAGACATATACCCATTACTACTTTTACTATGGGCCTGGCTAGCACTGAAAATCCCAGATAGACACTGATTTAAAATACAAAGAAAACATTTCTAAAGTAAACTGAGGAATAAATTGAGCCTTTATTTACCTTGAACTGATTTATAACCTGAAATAGAGGAAAAAAATTATTTTTTTGAAAATGTGTGATTGAGAGATTTATAACATGTAAGACGTTACTGTTTGAAGTGAAAGAATTGTTTCGCACAGTGAAAAGTATATTTCAAAATGTTTATAAATATCTTCATTTTGTTCATAAATATTTTTTGAAAAGCCAGAATATTCATGTTAATAAGGTAAAGTTAATTTCACTATTATATGCATTAAATATTAATTTACTTCAAATAAATAATCAATGTCTTCAAAGTAGGTTACCAAAAGCATATAGGAGTAATTGTGTACATTCTTGATTCTTCATAATTTCCTGCTCAAATCAGAATTACCAGTTTGATCTTAAAAACCTCAAATGAGAACTTACATCTGAGAGCCTTTTATTGAGCCTGAGCAGTGTGAATAGGCAGCCTGGATAGATGTTTTCTTTAGACCTACTGTTCTCCATATGCTTCTTTGCTAGCAAATTCCTGCTGTGAGGATTATCATCTGTTGCTAGGATATCATGAATGAGTAGATGATTCTAATCTACTCCCCAAATACCTCACATTTATAACCCCTTATGCATCAGTAAAACTGACCAGAAGAGAGTATTTCAGTGTAAAGTAGTATTCAGTGAGTAAAATGTGTACAAATTATTTTGTGAGATCATATTCAAAGTAGTTCACAGCAATTGCTTAGAATTTACATTTCCATAATGTTCACCTAAATCGTTATCATTCCCTATACTATTAGAATCACTTATTCTCATATTCCATTCAGCATTATATTTCCAAATCTAAATTATCAGTTGTACAGATTATTAAAGAAATTATAAAGCTTAATTTTGTACATTTGCCACAATTCCTTATTTTAATGATGACATTTGTCTCTTAACAATCTGGTGAGCTAAGCCATTTTCCAGGTCAGCTTAAGTACCTTAAACAAAATCTACTGAAAAAGTAACATTAAATCATGTCTTTAGCATAAATGCACAAATTCAGAAAGGTTAGAGAAGAAAACTAAGCTTGGAGAGCACTAAAGGAAATAAACTGAGCTGGGCAAGCATTGGAGCAGAACAAAATGATGCTGAGACAAGACTCAGCGAGGTTAGAAGCCCAGCTAAGCTAACAGAGAACAGTGCTGTGTTCAAAAAAAGAGCAGGAACTCTAGGGAAACCTTAGAGGTTGTTAACAAAATTTGTTATGAGTTCCTCTACCTATAAATGGACCTTAGCTGTTTCAATCCCATCTGTGAACTGTCTGGACATACAGAGAGTCATTGCTGAAATATAACAGTGATGAATTAATTAGGGTGAAAATTAGTAGGCTACTTTAATAGACTCTTGTTTCCTTACTTAATCTGTTTTTCAAAAATAAAATATGTAGAACTCCACTTCTAGCTATAACAGATTAAATGCTATTTGATCAGTTCTACCATTTTAAACAATGCTTAAAATAGACAAAATATATGAGACAGTTCTTTTCAGGCTTTGGACAGCAGGAAGTTCAAGTTTATAATTCATGATAGAAGGGAAACTCATGAGGTGAACACATGATCAGCCTTGCTACGGGCTGCACTGACCTAGAGTCCAAAAATCATGGCAGTTCCCTGAGCAAAATGATCAGATCAGGTGAAGAATTTGGAATCTATAGGACAAATCCTTAGAGGGAAAGTAGCTGTGCAAGTGCGGGACCTCAGAAATGATTGTGACAATTTCCCTGATGAATCCTTATACAACAGCTGGGCTGTATATGCCCAGATCAAAAACTCAAGGCTTGTCAGAGAGTGCACCCATTTATCAAACCTACTACAGGCTTGAGAGGCAAGCAAATCAGTACTGGAAGATTTTAAATTTTTAGTTCATCCAAAATAGGGTAATATGTTCATCATAAAAGGCATCTGGCTGAAACACCAGGATTATATGTAAGAATCACAATGACCACACATGACAAGAATTTATCTTCCAGAACTGCTTAACAAAACCAAAAACCAAGGCCTTACAAGATCTTCACGTATACAGACATTAGAGTTTAAGTCATGCCAAGGTAGAAGGGCCTTGGAAACACCTTGGGGTTTTTTATGCATCTACCCTAATACATCCTAAATTTAAATATACACAAGATCAAGATGATTAGCCAGTAATTTAACTATCTGCTAGAACTAAAATCAACACATGTCACAGGAAGACAGCAGAACCCAGAGTCTTTACTATAACTAATCTGTAACATAAAGCATTCAGTAAAAGTTATTAGACATGTGAAGAAACGTAAAAAGGTGATCCAAAATCAAGAGTTCAAGCAGTCGATTTTCTAAATTGAAGTATAGTTGATTTACAACATTGTGTTAGTTTCAGGTGTGCAGCTTAATATTTATACTGAATAAATTTCATGAAGAAATGTCCAGAAAAAATAAATTCAAGCAGTTGAAAAAAAGGCTTTGAGATGACACAAATATTGAACTTAGCAGACAGTGATTTAAAAGCAGCTGTTTATACACATGTTTACAAACTTTAAAAATATCTTAATGAATGAACAGATAGGTGAACTCAGCAAAGGAGCAGATACTATAAATAAAGAACCAAATGGGCATTCTATAATTGAAGGGTATAGTAATGTAAATGAACAATTCACTGGATAAATATTGACAGAATACAGACTTAGAGAACTTGAGGAGTTAACAACAGAAAAGCCCAAATCTGAGGAACAGAGGAAAAAAATGAAGAAAATTAGCAGAGACTCAGGGAAACTGTGATATGATACCATATGTCAAACATAACTTTAACTGGAAACTTAGAAGGAGAATAAAATGAGAGTAAAGTAGAAAAAATATTTGAAGATAAAATAGTTGAGTTTTTCTAAAATTAGGGAGAAAAACCACTAATATACAGATTCAAGAATTTAGTTGTCCCTTAGCAGGATAAATGCAATGAAAACCATACCTACTCAAATCATAATAAAATTCATAAAAACCGAAGATAAAGAGAAAATGTTAAAAGCTGTCACAGTGACAAGATATAATATAGAGAGGAAACCAAATATGCAGATTGGTTGATTATTCCTCAAAGACAATGGAGAATAGAGATATGGTTTTACAGTTTTAAAATGCTGAAGAGGGAAAATAAAATAAAACACTTTCCTCCATCAACTCAGATTCCTTACTAATTCCCTCATGTACTTAATTGATTAATCCAATACATTTTCCTTAGTAGAGCCAAGATGCTTTCTTTTTAAAAACCAAAAAACACACGATACAATTTTATAGAAGAAAGAAGAACAAATACATATATTCTACTTGACAAGGCCTTTTTATGACAAAGTTGAACATGATGTTGATTTTTTTCTGAGGTTTTATCTCATTCTTTCATTTGGAACATATTCCTCTGTTTCTTCATTTTGCTTGACTCTCTGTGTTGGTTTCTCTTCATTAGATAAAACAGCTACCTCTCCCAGTCCTATAGGAAATGAAGCTTATCTTTCAACCCTGCCCTGACAGTTGTCTCTCAAAATTTTGTGATTTTATAAGCAGCCTATTGTATTTTTAAAGGCTTCCAGTAGTTGAGGGTTTGCTGAGACCTGTCAGTGTCCCAAAGAGAGGGATCTCAGTCTGCACCTAGATTCATGCTGATTGGGAGCCAGACCCTCAAACAGAAGCTTTTAAAGTGTGCAAATATATATAATCCTGTGGGAACACCAAGTGTAAGCCCTACTGACCATCAGTGCCAGGTGATCTAGCATTGTCCCTTGGGTTGCAGCTGCAAAAATCCGGACTCCAGACTAGTGTATAAGCGTCTGTCTGGGAGATACCAGCAAGCTGTAGGGAGGCAGAAGGAGAGCAGGAAGGTGGCGCTCACCAGGAAAGAAAAAAGGAAAAAAAGATGGCGCTCACCAGTCTCCATCCTCAGAGAAAAACTTAGCACTCCCCCAAATGTTGATCAAATCAGATACCTGTCTCTCAGGCTGACATTTCAAGACAAGCAAATGAGCCTCTTCCACACAAAGTCCAAGTGCCCTCAATTGGCTGCTTCCTCCCTGGGCCCTGATGCAGGTGAGTCCTAGTGCACAAGCCATTTGAGAACCATTTCTCAGATCTTATAACCCTTGTGAGTCCTGTCACACAAAACCTGTTGGTTTTCAAAGCTAGATGTTTTGGGACTTCGCCTGGGACTTCTCTCAGGTGCAGGTCTTAAAAGTTGGGGATGCCTGGTGTGTTCCAACCCTTTGCTCCTCAGAAAGAAGCTCTGGGTTTTGAGTTTATTTCTGACTGTGAGGGTGGGGTTTCTGGCAAGACTGTGGCCCAGCTTCTTATACCCACTTTGCTGTGGGCCTTCTCTCATTTGTCAGATGCATAGGAATGCTCAATTTTTAGGGCTTTTTCAGAGGAACTTGTTCCATATGTAGCCATGGATTTGGTGTATCTATGGGAGAAGATGCTTTCTAATATGTAAAAGACACCCTTGTTTCTAATTATTCACTAGCTGCCAGTTTTCCTGATGATAAAATCTAAACATCATTTTCACAGCACTGTATAAGTTTAAGGTATACAACATAATGATTTGGCTTACATACATGACAAAATGATTACCACAATAAGTTTAGTGAACATAAAGGTACAAAGTAAAAGAAAAAGGAAAAAAAAAACTGTTTTTGTGATGAGAGCTCCTAGGATTTACTCTCTCAACAACTTTTATTTCTTAATGTAGTGTACAAGACACGTAAACCTAATTTTTCAACTCCACCTTCATACTTTCTATAAAATCAAGCTATATTGAACTTCTCTCTTTTCCAACAGAATACCATGTTTCCTCTTTCATCCCTGACATTTGAACATAAAGTTCTCTCTTATCCCTGTCTCATCTTCATACAATCCTTCATATTTTAGTAGCATGGTATATTATTTAAGATATTCTGGATTATAATGTATGAACAGACAACCCTCCATTTAGAGTATCATAAAACACCAGAGGTTTAAAATGTTCTCATGCTAATTGTGCTGCTGGTTGAGGAAACCTCCCAGGGAGACCAGCCTCCATGTACTGAAAGTCTTCACATCAACATGTGCTGCCGTGATTGCCAGGGCAGGGGAAGAAAGGCATAGAGAGTTAAGTCCTAGCATTTATATACATGTACTGGGAAGAAACATATAACTCTTCTCAAAATCCATTGGCCAAAAGGCAGAACAGTATCATCCCTGTTTATGCTGGAAGAGGAGGCTAAATTACCAAGTCAGAGTGAATAGTAATTATCCATATCTGGTAATTTTTACTGATCCTACCTCCTTTTAATCTGAAATATCATTTCTTCTTTGAGAACTTTCTTCCTCACAACTCACCCCCATTCCAGACTTGATACTCCTCTTATATTTTTTTCCTAGAGCATATCATAGATGTCTTACATCATCAATTATGTTGTTTTGCTAGTGTTTATTTAATCATATATTTCCCCCTGCTATAAAGAAAGCTACCCAAGGTCATTTTGCAGAAGAATGTCTAGTGTGATGACACATTATAAGTAGTTTGTTAATATTTATTAATGTTTATCAAATGTACGAATAAACAAATTAATTGCACTCCTCTGTCACGAAGCAAAAATAGTCAACAGAATTTTAGGAAAAAATTAGTCCTATACTTTCAGAGTGTCATATCTAAAATAAAAAATTTAAAATACCTTAAATTTTACCGAAGTATTATGCAACTCATCACTCTTAAGGATACTGAGCAAAATATTATTCAATAGAGTGAAGAAGTAATAGGCTAAAATCTACTGACTGATATGGTGAATTCAGAGGAAAGTTAGGAAGTAAATAAAAAATGTTAATGGTGGTGATCTGATTTGGATATTTAGTATGTCATTTGTAATTATTTTATATCTAATATTCTTAAAGATCTTGCAAGTATCCACAATGTTTTACTTAATAGTTTGAGTTTCTGGGATCCATAGCAAACAAATTGTAATCTAAAAGTTTTGAATGACGTCTTTAAAATACATTCCAAAAAGGCATGTAGCTCCATGAAAGTTATTAAGTGTGACTTTAGTGTACAATTCAAATACCTCACCCTTTCAAAATTAAGTTTGATATGCATATTTCAGATTTGCCTTACTTATATTTTAGAAATCATACAAAAGGAGAAATGAAATTGGAAGCAACACCTATTTGCTTGAAAATTTCTTTCCTATATTCACACTCTTATTATATTCATCATAAAGTGTTTTTCAGGTTTAAACATGAAAAGCTTGCTTATTCTCATAGTTGAGGAAATAATGTAGTGCTAATGTATACATAATTGAAACATAGAGAATTCAGTTGAGTTCTACCAAAACAAGCATGGAACTTTATATGAACCAAGAGAGAACTATCTGAATACTTGGGGGTAAATGATAGTTTGTAGAAATATTTATGAAACAGATAAAAGGGAATTCCAAAGATAATTCTGCCAAACCATCTTTTACATGTATTTTTATAGGTATGTGTATTTCTTTTTTGTCACATAAAATAAAAAACATTTCCTCAATTTTAATATATTTTAATAGTAACTATACATAGAGTATACAATATAGTGTATGCCAATACAATAGAGTGTTTTGTATACAATAAAATGATATAATTGGATAAGATTAATAAGAAATATTTAAAATATAATGTTAAGTACAATATTAATATAAATACATACTTGAAATACACTTATAATATTATGAATAATATTTAATCATGGTTAGTAATTATAATAATGTTACTTAAATAACAGCTGATATACATTAACAGAATATATGTCAGACTTTTTTTTTTTTTTTTGCGATATGCGGGCCTCGCACTGTTGTGGCCTCTCCCATTGCGGAGCACAGGCTCCGGACACGCAGGCTCAGCAGCCATGGCTCACGGGCCTGACGGCTCCGCGGCATGTGGGGTCTTCCTGGACCGGGGCACGAACCTGTGTCCCCTGCATCGGCAGGTGGACTCTCAACCACTGTGCCACCAGGGAAGCCCTATGTCAGACTTTTGACTAAGTATTTATGCTATTACACTTTAAAAGAATGAATATGAAACAAAATTAAATGAACAATTGGGAAAAAGGACATTCAACATCTAGTGTTTTACAAAGGAACAAAAATTTATTTTAAATCTGATTTCTGAATGAGTCATAGCATTTTACTTTTTAAAAATTTCTTTGCACTTTTTTTTTCAAATTTAACACCAAGAACTATTAACTCTACATATTATTAATTGTACTATACAAATAATAAATGTCATGAATATGTAGTTCTTCTAAAGAAATTTTTTAAATTATCAAAATGTTATCATTAAAGACTGTATAAAATGAGAAGTGAAATTTTAAAAGTATATAATTTAAAAGGAAAAATAGAGCTAGAGTAGCCATCACATTAACAAAAAGAGAAATATTTAATTATAAATATATTCATAAGGTAAATATTGACTCCTTAGTAACAATACAGTTCTTATTTCAGAAAAAAGCATTTAATATAGAGAACTATAAAACATGTTTTTTTTCCCTCTGTGTTCTCTTCCATTTGTGTAATTGTGACACCAACTGGCATATGTACATTTAATGTAGGATACGTTGCATCAGTCAATAGAGACTGTTAACTTCTATAGTACTATAGGCACATATGAATTTGAAATCATTTTATTTTCTTCAGTAGATATTGTGAGAAGGGAAAACTAAGAATAAATACTTCTTGGAAGAGATTATAAGTGTCAATGCTCTTTCTTCTGAGGTTCTTGGGAACATGTCAGGCAGAACATGCTAGTGTACAGTATATGTGATTTTTCTCCCCTTCATGAATGTGTTCCTTGCATATTTATTTACTTGTAAGAGAAGAAATTAATGCTAGTAATTAATTAATGGAAGACACCAAGAGAAAGAAAATGACTGATGTCAGGGTTGATCGCAAATTGACTATCACACTCAGATAATCATAAGTTTACCATTACCCAGAACCTTTCTATTTAGAAGGCAGTTTAGAGATCATCTAACCATACTGAAGCCCAGACCTTGATGGGGGTTAGGCATTGTTCTCACACTCTATTCCAGAGGGTTTCCAATACCTCTCTTCATTTGCCTGAATAGATTTAAGTAAATACCATTCCCCTCCTTTGTCATATTTCACATGATTTTGACCTGGGGACATATTAGCTTTCATTATAGGTTAAGTACTGGATACCTGAAAGTAGCTGTGAGCAACATGAGAGCCAATAGTACACAAAGAGAAAGCAACCAATGCCAGTGCAGGTACACTGGAGATGCATCTTGGTGGACAATGAAGTCTGCTTTGAGAATAAAGCCCTTGTTTCTCAGAAGAGCCCTGGACAGAGACAGGGTGAGAAAGTTAGCAAATAAAGTGCATGAAAAACATAATAACCCAGGGTCTTGCTTTTCTGTCTAGACTAATTTTTAATGAAGTGCACTCATCAGCTACATTAACTGAATGTTTTGCTATAAATTTCTAGTATATATACCTCTTCTGAATTTTGGATATTATGCACTGTTTTGGAAAAAATAAGTAAAGCTAACTGAAAATATTTTATAAAAATAATTACCTGTAAAAATGTGTTTTAAAATGATTTTAGTGTTATGGTTATGCATTCAGGTATTTGTTTTCATTAAATTGAATTAAAATCAATTCCCTGACTCTTTATAAAACTCTTTATATCTCTAAATAAAGGAGTGTAAATAAATGTTTTAGTTCTTTTAACATGCTTTTTAAAAATCCTAACAAACAAAAACACAATTGCCTATTGAAAATGATATTTCCTTCAAAAAAAAAAAAAAGAAACAAATTCTAATTAGCTAGTAAAAAGTATCTTTAATTTCAGAGTTGCTTAGAAGGTTCATAAAGTATTGCAAAAATTTGAATTACTGCAAGAGTTAACAGTGGCAACTCAAGTCACTGCTTCCAGTATGATTTCATTCCAGTATGATTCATATATGTACATGTATGTATGTAAAATGAGTATGTATAATTGATTGAATATGTATTTATATTTGTATATGTATGTACATACACATATATGTGAGAAATAATCACTATTTTTTTAATAATCACTACTTTTTAATTTAAAAGCAAGTTAATATAGAGGTTTTAAAATTATGTAATGGAAATGTGAAGTTTCAGAATAAAATCTTACATATCTGAGGCAAAAGCAGCAAATGCAGCTAATCCAGTGAACACAAAAGATAATAATGTAAAACTACCTACCTATATCTCCGTTTTAATTCAAAAAGGATGGTGACCAGGGTAGAAGTTTGACCACTAAATGAAATGGCATAAAAGGAAGAGAAAAAGAAATCTCTACCTTCTAAAATTAAAATAAAAATGTCTTTTATATTTTTGAAATAAAAATAAACCTTAATTTCTCACATCAACATATCTAAGTGCTACAGTTCATTGAAGCTGCTTGGGCATCTCTAAAATTAAAGAAAAATGAATTACAGATTTTTTAATGAAATAAGTTGCCAGACGGTCATTACTCTCAATAGTGCTTACCAAGGAAAAGATTTTCTTTGCTCTTTAAGCATGAAAGAGAGGAGGCATGTTTAATGGCTCCATAGGGATGATAGTTTGTTTTCAATCTGCTTCACAAAATGTTGGCTTTGAAGATGATACATTTTTTTTTATGTTCCTAGATTGGAATTTTAGAGTTTTTGTTTTTAGTACTTTTTTTCTGTAATCAAAAGATAAACACAATAAAGTGTATAAAAGAATAAAGAATAATTCTCCTTGAAACCAAGGAGATGTCTTAAGAAAATATACTTGATAGCTTTGTTTAAAACATTACCTGGTATTAACAGCAACAAGAATAAATTAAGTCAAGTGTTCAACACTTTATCTTGATCTTATAGTGGGTTTTTATTTTCAAACAGATCTTTGCAATGTGTTTGCATTATAAACAATATGGAGAGAAAGATTTTAATGAGTGTTAGAACCTGCTGATAGTTAATGGTTCCCCCTTTAACAAAGGGATTTACAAACACAAATACATATAGGTTAGAATTATATATTATAATGTGAGGATTCAAATGCTTTATTACTTAAAAATTAATCAAGCCTATAATTAATAACTTTTATTTACTCTAAAATGTACAACCTTGAAAAAATAATAGGCAACAGATTAAAAATTACTACCAAAAAAAAGATAAAAGGGATTTTAAAATCATCACACTTCAATGCAAATTGTGCCAATAATTTTACAAGGTCTTCATACTGGTATCTAAACTCCATTCACAAGTAGATCTCTGGGATTAGGTTCTAAAAATCATGAACTAGTTCTACAATCCTTTGTTATTTATATTTCTCAAACTGTCAGGAAAAAAATGAAGATCTTTACAATGGTAGCATTTTCAAAAGAAATCAGAAATAATGTTCAAAGTATAGCTCTTGCCTTGCACCACCTTGCATAGTACATACCTGCCTTAAAAACAAATGTTTAGTCATTGAATTTTAGCAGCAATTATTATCTATTTTAAGAGATACACTTTCTTATTATTACTCTAACAGTGATCCACTCAGTTGTGTCTTTGCATGTATCAAAACACAAAATTTATAAATCCATCAGATTTGGGCATTATTTTAGGCCACATCACCAAATGCATAATATACATCATCTGTTCTGATGTGCATCCAATTTTGTGAATTTTTTATGAGGCTCCAAGATGTGTAAATATACAAAAGATTGTCTCTGCATTTAAAACAAAAAAAACCTCAACAAAAGAAAAAAACAAAAATTGACTTCTAGTTTTAGTTCACAGATGAAAGAGCTGGAAAGAAGTAGCTCCTATCCCTACAGGGGGGAAAAAAAGAAAAAAGTAGGAAATTACAAATTAATGGCTATTCATGAACTCATCAGAAAACTCAGGGACAAGGATAGAGTCATACTAAAATCTAGAGACATAGAACATGAACATTTACTTAAATGAGACAAACGTCACCAGACACAATATAATCTGATAGAATATTAGAGCACTAATGTTGACAAATTGCTGGGCTAGCATGAAAGTGTGAAGCTCCTGATAGTAAAGGCACTTAGGAAGGAAGTTTATCATTTCCTTTTAAAGTTACACACAGACTTGTTATATGACCCATAACTAGCATTTTTAGGTGTTTAACCAAGTGAATTCAAAATGTATGTTCACACTAAAACCCATAGCTGAATGATTATAGAAGATTTTTTTAACAATTAAAAACTGCACTTCAACAAGAGAATGGATAAATAAGCTGTGGCACATTTATATGAATAATATCTGCTAATGCAATAATAATCTCATGTTTCACTACCACTGTATTTGTGTCTGTTTGCCATATTATAACAGCATTCAGTTCATTGTTTTTGCTAAAAGATTGAGGACACAAATTCTTGATGACCCAAGTCAGATGATAACTTTCCTTTGAATACCTCTGTAATATTTAATTCAGAATTAATCACATTCACTTCCATGATTAAATACCAACAAAACATAATAATTCCCCCACCAAAAAAAAAAAATCTTTCTGTACTTTTCTGTATCCTTAAATATATTATGCAACTGAAAAAGAAAGCAGGACTCTACCTTTTCCAACTATGCATTCAGTGTCTTTCATTTTGGAGATCTTCAATAACCATTTGATAATACCTTAATAAGGTATAATAATAAGGTAGACTGATAATAATAATAAGTCTAATAAGGTAGACTGATAACTACCTTAAAACTCTTAATTATAATCAAATAATAAGGAAAATAATTTATAAGGCATAAGAAAATAATGTTTTGGGAATAATATGTTACTGGAATGCTATTGATATCTAAATTAACTTTTATAAAAATTACTTAATTTTTATTATGTTGAAAACAATGGATAAAATATTATGCAATAAGATTTTTAGCTGCAATCATTAAGGTATCTTAATTCTTGATTCTCCATAGCTGTACTTCAAACAGTTATAGTGACATGAAATATAAAGGAAAGAGATTTTTATCTACAAATTATTACATTTGGTCTTAACTCCTGCTCCAGGCATACTGGCTTTCAGAGTTGTATTCTATTTTTTCCCCTTATATAGCACCTCAGCTTTATATATTTGAAATGTCAGTAAATGTAAAATAAATTATGACAAGTACTTTCAATCTAAATATCTATATATCATAAATATTTTGCAATTGCCTCCCATTGTTTACTAAAAATTGTTAAATAGGGCTTCAGGTATTCCTTTAGGCAATGTGTTTTCTGAGAAATACTGGAGGTAAGAGGCAGTTAGAACAGCAAAACTTATTTATTTATTTAGTTTATTTAAAATGTACACATTGCCCAAAGCCAGTAGCACAGTGTACAGAACATAAATTGAAACACTTAAACTGAATGTACCACCTGACTAGAAGAAATAAATACTAAGGGGAATGGCATATATGGGAAATATAGGCAAGAGAGTATCAGGAAAAGACCATTCTGATATAATGATTGCTTTATCAAGAAACTGGTTAAATTCCAGTGATAGTTTATCTGCAGAAGTTCAGCATTGGAAAGTAGATATGGATTTTCAGCAAAAGAAGTGCAGTTGATCATACTGTGTATTTATGTTGCTTAAAGAATATGGCGAAATATGAAATACTCATCTATCAAATTATATATGAATTAAAAGTAGTAATCTTCATAAATAGATTTGTAATTAAAATGAAGAATAGATTAAATATATTTATTAAATTACTTAAATAAAAAAAGTTCAATAAAAATTGGCTATTTTTAGGAAGAAAATTCCATGAAAATTTTGCTAGCTAATTTTTCCCATGAAATCTGCAATATTTCTCAGTAGTATTTACTTTATATTTCTGTGTAAATCCTACTGAAACATTACTTTCAAATTTTAATATAAAGATGACATCATAAACATTCTTAACAAAAACAGACTAACAGTGTTTTTAAAGGTTTATGACAGTAAGTTGAATGCTGGGCCCCGAAAGATATGTCCAAGTCCTCATATCTGTGACCTATGAATGTTATATCATGTGAACAAAAAGTATTTATATCTGTAATTAGTTAAGGATTTGGACACAATGAGATAATCTTGAATTATGTTCATGGACTCTTAAATCGAATGACGTGTCTTCATAAGAGTGAAACAGAGGGAGATTAGAGGAATGGACACACCCACACAGGAGAAAGTGATATGAAGCAAGAGGTGGAGATTGGAGTCATGCAGCTACCAGCTATGAAACACCAAAGATTTCCTGCTGCCACAAGAAGCTAGGAAAAAATCATGAAACAAACTCTCCTCCAAAGTCTCTGGTAGGAGTATGGCCTATTGACACATTGTATTTAGATTTCTCAGCTCCAGAACTGTAAAGAAAGACATCTGCTGTTTTAGGCCATCTGATTCATGGTAATTTTGTTACAGTAGCCATATAGTCTTTTTTATTTGTTATTTAAGTTTTTCATGTGGAGGAAAAATTGGAAAGAGTTCCAATTTATCCTTAATTGCATTTCCAAATCAGTGGAATACTAAAATATTTTAATAGACTTAATTCATTACTTATGTACTCCTATCATCCATTCGGATTCCCTGTGCTTATTAGAACATTCTAATGAAATGAAATAGCACTTATGGTTATTTAAGAACATATTTTCATAGTAAAATATGAAAGAGACAGCTTGAATGTAAAGTAATGAAAATACATTTCAGGCAATCAAAAATTAAGATACAATTTTATAGTTATGTTAACCTCAAGAAAAGTAAATTGTAAGGTCTAAAGACATTAGTTAGGATAAAGAAGATACCATTATAATGACAAGAAGGAAAGTGAACTTGAATGCACTTAGCAAAACAGTCTAAACATATGTGGAATAATAGTTGTAAAAATTACAAGAAAACATGACAATCGTACTTATAAATTGTAAGCATGGCACTAAAAAATTGATGTGTAAAGTCTATGTCAAGCAGAGAGACTAATACAGATATGGAGCATTTAAAGAAAATCATTAACAAGCTGGACACAGTGGATGCCTATACATTAGTAATCTAAAAGTTAGAGAATATAAGTTATTTGTAGTGTACTCATACTGAAATAAATGACAAGTAAAGAACACTTTTTTGAGGGGGAAGGCGGAAGATGGCGGAAGAGTAAGACGCGGAGATCACCTTCCTCCCCACAGATACACCAGAAATACATCTACACGTGGAACAACTCCTACAGAACACCTACTGAAGGCTGGCAGAAGACCTCAGACCTCCCAAAAGGCAAGAAACTCCCCACGTACCTGGGTAGGGCAAAAGAAAAAACAGAGACAAAAGAATAGGGACGGCACCTGCACCAGTGGGAGGGAGCTGTGAAGGAGGAAAAGTTTCCACACACTAGAAAGCCCCTTCGCGGGCGGAGACTTTGGGAGGCGGAACGGGGAGCTTCGAAGCCGCGGAGGAGTGCACAGCAACGGGTGCGGAGGGCAAAGCGGGAAGATTCCCGCACAGAGGATCGGTGCCAACCGGCACTCACCAGCCCGAGAGGCTTGTCTGCTCACCCGCCGGGGCGGGCGGGGCTGCGAGCTGAGGCTCTGAGGCTCGGGTTTCCGTTTCGGACGTAGCGCAGGGAGAGGACTGGGGTTGGCGGCTTGAACATAGCCCGAAGGGGTTGGTGCACCACAGCTAGCCGGGAGGGAGTCCGGGGAAAAGTCTGCACCTGCCGAAGAGGCAGGAGACTTTTCCTTCCCTCTTTGTTTCCTGGGGCGTGAGGAGAGGGGTTTAAGAACGCTGCTTAAAGGAACTCCAGAGACAGGCGCGAGCCGCGGCTGAAAGCGCGGACCCCAGAGACGGGCGCGAGCCGCGGCTGAAAGCGCGGAATCCAGAGACGGGCGCAAACCGCGGCTAAAAGCGCGGACCCCAGAGGCGGGCGGGAGACGTTAAGGCTGCTGCTGCCGCCACCAAGGGGCCTGTGTGCGAGCACAGGTCACTCTCCACACCCCTCTTCCGCGGAGCCTGTGCAGCCCGCCACTGCCAGGTTCCCGGGATCCAGGGACAACTTCCCCGGGAGAACGCACAGCGCACCTCAGACTGGTGCAAAGTCACGCCGGCCTTTGCCACCGCAGGCCCGCCCCGCACTCCGTGCCCCTCCCTCCCCGCCGGCCTGAGTGCGCCAGAGCCCCCGAATCAGCGGCTCTTTTAACCCCATCCTGTCTGAGCAAAAAACAGACGCCCTCCAGCGACCTACACGCAGTGGCAGGGCCAAATCAAAGCTGAGCCCTGGGAGCTGTGAGAACAAAGAAGAGAAAGGGAAATCTCTCCCAGCAGCCTCAGAAGCAGCGGATTAAAGCTCCACAATCAACTTGATATACCCTGCATCTGTGGAATACCTGAATAGACAACCAATCATCCCAAATTAAGGAAGTGGACTTTAGGAGCAAGATCTATGATTTTTTCCCTTTTCCTCTTTTTGTGAATGTGTATGTGTATGCTTCTGTGTGAGATCTTGTCTGTATAGTCTTGCTTCCACCATTTGTCCTAGGGTTCTATCCGTCCATGTTTTTTTTTTTTTTAATTTTTTTCTTAATAATTAATTTTAATAACGTTATTATACTTTACCTTCATTGTTTCTTTCTTTCTTTCTTTCTTTCTTTCTTTCTTTCCTTCCTTCCTTCCCTCCTTTAGACAACGAATCATCCCAAATTGAGGAGGTGGTCTCTGACAGCAAGATTTATGATTTTTCCCCATTTACCTCTTTCAGTGAGGGTGTATGTGTATGCTTCCATGTAAGATTTTGTCTGTATAGCTTTGCTTCCAACATTTGTCCTAAGGTTCTATCCGTCTCTTTTTTTTTTCTAAATAAGAATTTTTTAATTCAATAACTTTATTATACTTTATTTTATTTTTACTGTATCTTCTTTCTTTCTGTCTTTTTTCCTTCTTTCCCTCCTTCCTTCCTCCCTCCCGCCCTCCCTCCTTTCTTTCCTTCTTGCCTTCTTTCCTTCTTTGCTTCTTTCTTTCTTTCTTCCTTCCTTCCTACCCTCCTTTCCTTCTTTCTTTCCTCATACTTCTACTAATTCCCTCTACTTTTTCTCCCTTTTATCCTGAGCCGTGTGGATGAAAAGCTCTTGGTGCTCCAGCCAGGAGGCAGGGCTCTGCCTCTGAGGTAGGAGAGCCAACTCAGGACACTGGTCAACAAGAGACCTCCCAGCTCCACATAATATCAAACGGCGAAAATCTCCCAGAGACCTCCATCTTAACACCAGCACCCAGCTTCACTCAACGACCAGCAAGCCACAGTGCTGGAAAACCTATGCCAAACAACTAGCAAAACAGGAACACAACCCCACCCATTAGCAGAGAGGCTACCTAAAATCATAATAAGGCCACAGACACCCCAAAACATACCACCAGACGTGAACCTGCCCACTAGAGAGACAAGATCCAGCCTCATCCACCACAACACAGGCACTAGTCCCCTCCACCAGGAAGCCTACACAACCCACTGAACCAACCTTAGCCACTGGAGACAGACATCAAAAACAGGAGGAACTACGAACCTGCAGCCTGCAAAAAGGAGACCCCAAACACAGTAAGATAAGCAAAATGAGAAGACAGAAAAACACACAGCAGATAAAGGAGCAAGATGAAAATGCACCAGACCTAACAAATGAAGAGGAAATAGGCAGTTTACCTGAAAAAGAATTCAGAATAATGATAGTAAGGTTGATCCGAAATCTTGGAGATAGAATGGACAATAGAATGGACAAAATGCAAGAATCAGTTAACAAGGACCGAGAAGAACTAAAGATGAAACAAGCAATGATGAACAACACAATAAATGAAATTAAAAGTACTCTAGATGGGATCAATAGCAGAATAACTGAGGCAGAAGAACGGATAAGTGACCTGGAAGATAAAATAGTGGAAATAACTACTGCAGAGCAGAATAAAGAAAAAAGAATGAAAAGAACTGAGGACAGTCTCAGAGACCTCTGGGACAACATTAAACGCACCAACATTCGAATTATAGGGGTTCCAGAGGAAGAAGAGAAAAAGAAAGCGACTGAGAAAATATTTGAAGAGATTATAGTTGAAAACTTCCCTAATATGGGAAAGGAAATAGTTAATCAAGTCCAGGAAGCACAGAGAGTCCCATACAGGATAAATACAAGGAGAAATAGGCCAAGACACATATTAATCAAACTGTCAAAAATTAAATACAAAGAAAACATATTAAAAGCAGCAAGGGAAAAACAACAAATAACACATAAGGGAATCCCCATAAGGTTAACAGCTGATCTCTCAGCAGAAACCCTACAAGCTAGAAGGGAGTGGAGGACATACTGAAAGTGATGAAGGAGAAAAACCTGCAGCCAAGACTACTCTACCCAGCAAGGATCTCATTCAGATTTGATGGAGAAATTAAAACCTTTACAGACAAGCAAAAGCTGAGAGAGTTTAGCACCACCGAACCAGCTTTACAACAAATGCTAAAGGATCTTCTCTAGGCAAGAAACACAAGAGAAGGAAAAGGCCTATAATAACGAACCCAAAACAATTTAGAAAATGGGAATAGGAACGTACATATCGATAATTACCTTAAATGTAAATGGACTAAATGCTCCCACCAAAAGACACAGATTAGCTGAATGGATACAAAAACAAGACCCTTATATATGCTGTCTACAAGAGACCCACTTCAGACCTAGAGACACATACAGACTGAAAGTAAGGGGGTGGAAAAAGATATTCCATGCAAATGGAAACCAAAAGAAAGCTGGAGTAGCAATTCTCTTATCAGACAAAATAGACTTCAAAATAAGGACTATTAAAAGAGACAAAGAAGGACACTACATAATGATCAAGGGATCGATCCAAGAAGAAGATATAACAATTGTAAATATTTATGCACCCAACATAGGAGCACCTCAATACATAAGGCAAATACTAACAGCCATAAAAGGGGAAATCGACAGTAACACATTCATAGTAGGGGACTTAAACACCCCACTTTCACCCATGGACAGATCATCCAAAATGAAAATAAATAAGGAAACACAAGCTTTAAATGATACATTAAACAAGATGGACTTAATTGATATTTATAGGACACTCCATCCAAAAACAACAGAATACACATTTTTCTCAAGTGCTCATGGAACATTCTCCAGGATAGATCATATCTTGGGTCACAAATCAAGCCGTGGTAAATTTAAGAAAATTGAAATTGTATCAAGTATCTTTTCTGACCACAATGCCATGAGACTAGATATCAATTACAGGAAAAGATCTGTAAAAAATACAAACACATGGAGGCTAAACAATACACTACTTAATAATGAAGTGATCACTGAAGAAATCAAAGAGGAAATCAAAAAATACCTAGAAACAAATGACAATGGAGACACAACGACCCAAAACCTGTGGGATGCAGCAAAAGCAGTTCTAAGGGGGAAGTTTATAGCAATACAAGCCCACCTTAAGAAGCAGGAAACATCTCGAATAAACAACCTAACCTTGCACCTCAAGCAATTAGATAAAGAAGAACAAAAAAACCCCAAAGCTAGCAGAAGGAAAGAAACCATAAAAATCAGATCAGAAATAAATGAAAAAGAAATGAAGGAAACAATAGCAAAGATCAATAAAACTAAAAGTTGGTTCTTTGAGAAGATAAACAAAATAGATAAACCACTAGCCAGACTCGTCAAGAAAAAAAGGGAGAACACTCAAATCAATAGAATTAGAAATGAAAAAGGAGAGGTAACAACTGACACTGCAGAAATAAAGGAGATCATGAGAGATTACTACAAGCAACTCTATGCCAATAAAATGGACAATCTGGAAGAAATGGACAAATTCTTAGAAATTCACAACCTGCCAAGACTGAATCAGGAAGAAATAGAAAATATGAACAGACCAATCACAAGCACTGAAATTGAAACTGTGATTAAAAATCTTCCAACAAACAAAAGCCCAGGACCAGATGGCTTCACAGGAGAATTCTATCAAACATTTAGAGAAGAGCTAACACCTATCCTTCTCAAACTCTTCTAAAATATAGCAGAGGGAGGAACACTCCCAAACTCCTTCTACGAGGCCACCATCACCTTGATACCAAAACCAGACAAGGATGTCACAAAGAAAGAAAACTACAGGCCAATATCACTGATGAACATAGATGCAATAATCCTCAACAAAATACTAGCAAACAGAATCCAACAGCACATTAAAAGGATCATACACCATGATCAAGTGGGGTTTATTCCAGGAATGCAAGGATTCTTCAATATACGCAAATCTATCAATGTGATAAACCATATTAACAAATTGAAGGAGAAAAAACATATCATCATCTCAATAGATGCAGAGAAAGCTTTTGACAAAATTCAACACCCATTTATGATAAAAACCCTGCAGAAAGTAGGCATAGAGGGAACTTTCCTCAACATAATAAAGGCCATATATGACAAGCCCACAGCAAACATCATCCTCAATGGTGAAAAACTGAAAGCATTTCCACTACGATCAGGAACAAGACAAGGTTGCCCACTCTCACCACTCTTATTCAACATAGTTTTGGAAGTTTTAGCCACAGCAATCAGAGAAGAAAAGGAAATAAAAGGAATCCAAATCGGAAAAGAAGAAGTAAAGCTGTCACTGTTTGCAGATGACATGATCCTATACATAGAGAACCCTAAAGATGCTACCAGAAAACTACTAGAGCTAATCAATGAATTTGGTAAAGTTGCAGGATACAAAATTAATGCACAGAAATCTCTGGCATTCCTATATACTAATGATGAAAAATCTGAAAGTGAAATCAAGAAAACACTCCCATTTACCATTGCAACAAAAAGAATAAAATATCTAGGAATAAACCTACCTAAGGAGACCAAAGACCTGTATGCAGGAAATTATAAGACACTGATGAAAGAAATTAAAGATGATACAAATAGATGGAGAGGTATACCATGTTCTTGGATTGGAAGAATCAACATTGTGAAAATGACTCTACTACCCAAAGCAATCTATAGATTCAATGCAATCCCTATCAAACTACCACTGGCATTTTTCACAGAACTAGAACAAAAAATTTTGCAATTTGTCTGGAAACACAAAAGACCCCGAATAGCCAAAGCAATATTGAGAACGAAAGAAGGAACTGGAGGAATCAGGCTCCCTGACTTCAGACTATACTGCAAAGCTACAGTTATCAAGACGGTATGGTACTGGCACAAAAACAGAAAGATAGATCAATGGAACAAGATAGAAAGCCCAGAGATAAACCCATGCACATATGGACACCTTATCTTTGATAAAGGTGGCAGGAATGTACAGTGGAGAAAGGACAGCCTCTTCAATAAGTGGTGCTGGGAAAACTGGACAGGTACATGTAAAAGTATGAGATTAGAGCACTCCCTAACACCATACACAAAAATAAGCTCAAAATGGATTAAAGACCTAAATGTAAGGCCAGAAACTATCAAACTCTTAGAGGAAAACATAGGCAGAACACTCTATGACATAAATCACAGCAAGATCCTTTCTGACCCACCTCCTAGAGTAATGGAAATAAAAACAAAAATAAACAAATAGAACCTAATGAAACTTCTAAGCTTTTGCACAGCAAAGGAAACCATAAACAAAACCAAAAGACAAGCCTCAGAATGGGAGAAAATATTTGCAAATGAAGCAACCGACAAAGGATTAATCTCCAAAATTTACAAGCAGCTCATGCAGCTCAATAACAAGAAAACAAACAACCCAATCCAAAAATGGGAAGAAGACCTAAATAGACATTTCTCCAAAGAAGATATACAGACTGCCAACAAACACATGAAAGAATGCTCAACATCATTAATCATTAGAGAAATGCAAATCAAAACTACAATGAGATATCATCTCACACCAGTCAGAATGGCCATCATCAAAAAATCTAGAAACAATAAATGCTGGAGAGGGTGTGGAGAAAAGGGAACACTCGTGCACTGCTGGTGGGAATGTGAATTAGTTCAGCCACTATGGAGAACAGTATGGAGGTTCCTTAAAAAACTACAAATAGAACTACCATATGACCCAGCAATCCCACTGCTGGGCATATACCCTGAGAAAACCAAAATTCAAAAAGAGTCAGGTACCAAAATGTTCATTGCAGCTCTATTTACAATAGCCTGGAGATGGAAACAACCTAAGTGCCCATCATCAGATGAATGGATAAAGAATATGTGGCACATATATACAATGGAATATTACTCAGCCATAAAAAGAAACGAAATTGAGCTATTTGTAATGAGGTGGATAGACCTAGAGTCTGTCATACAGAGTGAAGTAATTCAGAAAGAAAAAGACAAATGCCGTATGCTAACACATATATATGGAATTTAAGAAAAAAAATGTCATGAAGAACTTAGGGGTAAAGCAGGAATAAAGACACAGACCTCCTAGAGAACGGACTTGAGGTTATGGGGGGGGGAAGGGTGAGCTGTGACAGGGCGAGAGAGTCATGGGCATATACACACTAACAAAGGTAGTAAGGTAGATAGCTAGTGGGAAGCAGCTGCATGGCACAGGGATATTGGCTCTGTGCTTTGTGACAGCCTGGAGGGGTGGGATGGGGAGGGTGGGAGGGAGGGAGACGCAAGAGGGAAGACATATGGGAACATATGTTTATGTATGACTGATTCACTTTGTTATAAAGCAGAAACTGACACACCATTGTAAAGCAGTTATACCCCAATAAAGATGTTAAAAAAAAAAACACTTTTTTTTTGAATTTTAAAAAACACTCAAAGATTTTTAAAAGAAAATTATGATATACGTGAACAAGTACACAGAACTGTTTTGCAATAGCAATCATACTGTATGACAAATGTTAATACTGTATTACTGCAAAAATTTCATTCCTAGCTATATATCTGAGATACCTTCTTCCATATGCCCATTGGAAAATGTATATAAAAGATTGTTCATTGTAGCAACTGTTTATATTTCAAAAAAGCATGTGAGGGCTTCCCTGGTGGCGCAGTGGTTGAGAGTCCACCTGCCGATGCGGGGGACACGGGTTCGTGCCCCGGTCTGGGAAGATCCCACATGCCGCAGAGCGGCTGGGCCCGTGAGCCATGGCCACTGAGCCTGCACGTCCGGAGCCTGTGCTCTGCAACGGGAGAGGCCACAACAGTGAGAGGCCACGTACCGCAAAAAACAAACAAACAAACAAACAAACAAAAAAAGCATGTGAAAACTTAACTGTTCCTCATAGGAAAACTAATAAACTATGTATTAGACAGAATTAAAAGTAATGAAATAATTTTACATAAGTCATCATGGATAAAACTCAAAAAGTGAAGAAAAATTTCAGAGAGATACATAAATTGATAATAGTTAAATAAAATTTAAAAACATGCAAAAAATAATATGTCTTATTTATTACAAATAAGTTCATGGGACTAACAGAAAACAAAACAGGATGACTTTTGTTTCTGAGCAGTAAGGTTATCTGGAAAAGGCAGAGTTGATGATAGAATTTGAATTTGATTTTACAGGTTTTGCTTACATATATGGCAAATGTGTAAGAGTTGTTTCAACTAAACAGTGATTAGGTGGATGTCTACTTTTTTCCCCCCAAAATTTTGTATATTATATATCTGTTTATTCATTTTAAATGAAAATAACAAAAGAATGGACTTTTGTGATGTATATATCCTGAATCTTTGAGTTTTTGAAAATGACCATCTTTCCTTCACAAATAAAAACTGACAACTTGCCTTAGTATAGAATAATTGTTACAAATTTTTTCTCTCCAAAATTCTCCATATGTTGCTTAATTATATTAATAGCTATTATATTGTAGAGTGTAGAACTAACTCTGTTTAGTGCATAGAATGTTACCTTTTGTATTGTCCCAAAGTGTACAAATTCATTCTTTAAACCTAAAATTTGAAAATTTCATCTTTATGTACATGGAGGTAAATCTTTGCATAAGTTTTACCGGGTATTTGATGGGCTTTTTTATAAGTCGATTTAGATTTTTTTTTTTTTGGTCCAGGAAAATTGTAGTGTCCACTAACTCTTTTCCTTTTGCTATTTCTTTGTCTCATCTTATGTCTTTTTAAAAAGTGAATCCTTCTTAATCATAAATATTATTATAAAGTAGTTCTATATCAAATGAATTTATATGTTTTATAGATTTTCTTCATCTAAAGTATATTTTTCCTTTGCATTCTTAGTATTATGCTTTTTGTTTTTTGAGTTATAGAATATCTTCATAGCTTTTTTTGGTAATTTTTTCCTGTTTATTCATATTTAAATGAGAAGGTAACTAATCCATATTTTTGTAAGTGAGAAACACATGTAATTTAGATTGCTCTTGTTTTTATTTTCTAGGCTCCTGATTGCTGCTAGATATTCCATTGCTTTTAAGTCAGAAGTCTCATTGCTATATATAGCTTCCATCTATCCCTTTGATATTTTGTAGTCCTAAACTTTAAACATTCTATTGATTTAAGAGGGAATATCTTTGTCCCTCATAAGAGATAGATTATTAACAGATGTTAATTACCATCAATTAACATAATCTTTTAATATATTTATGAGGATATTCTGAGAACATGCAAAACAATACTTTGTAAGGAACTCTGAATAATTTTTTTAGCCAGTAAGTCATATCCATAGTCCTTATAGGCCCAACATTTTCTCCTTAACACTTTATTTTCTTCAGAAATATAACTTTCTTTAAATAAGTTTTGCTATAATATTAATTGAATAGATGGAAATATAGTGTAAGAATTGGTTTAAGTAAAAATATACTAATGCACCAGATTTGAGAGTGAACTAGTCCTGACTGATTGGGAAAGCAGATACAAGGGTATTTTCTTTCTCAGTTTTATCCTTTCTGTGAGATAGTCTTCACACGAAGAAATGCATGCATTGACAGAAATTGCATACTGATTTTCCCCCCAGTGAACTGACATAGATTTCTGTGGTTACTTCTGAGAATTTCTCATATTGACAAGCAGATAGTTAAAAATTTCTTTCTTTTAGGACTATTGGATCTTTGCATCTCTAATATTGTTTATAAACTTTCAAAGAAAGATTTTGTGAAGTCAACTATATATCATTAGCTTTTAGTCAATTCAAGCTAAAACTGCTATAAATAAAGTTGAAATGTACCTTCATGTATCAACACTCTCTTATATTTTAAACTGATTGAAAGCAGTTTTCTCTCTAATTTCTTGCTTCAACGTTAGTGTTTTGTGCAGTACTTGCACATGGTGAACTCAGTCATTTTTGTTCATCAAAATAAACTCTTATTGTATTTTATCATAGTTAGAATTGAACTTCTAGGTAATTAAAATGTGAAAACCCAATGACATTTTTTTCCTTTCTGGAGAGTTCTCAGACTCTCAGCCACTGAAATTGATCTCTATTTGATTGAAAATTATTATGTAAAACAATAGTAATAAAATCTCAAGAGAAATACTGGTTGTCTCTAAAGTATGAAAGACTTTAAAATAGGATATAAAATGAATTACATTATTTTAAAAGGCAAAATATTTTAATTCTTTAATCACTGCTATTTCAAAACACATATAGTCACAATGACATGCTATTTCTTTTGGAACAATTTACTACTTCATTTCTGCAATGTTACAACCCACTCCATGGTACTGCAAAGGAAATATTAGTGAAATAACTGATTTCCCCTTTGTGGTAGGAATACCATTATTGTGGTATTATAGAAAAATCTAACAATAAATGACTAAAATTATTAGCTCACTATAAGAACAGACCAAGACAATATGTATAAACTTGTTATGCATGTATTGAAAAATTCAATGAAACTAACAGAGATGAACTTTCATGAAGATAGAAGTGAGGCAGAATTATAAATCAAACAATTTTGTTGTTAAATGATTAAAGAGACTGCTAATGTTAGGATAATAAAAGTACTAAGAGAAAACATGGAGAAGCAGAATGCACCTGTGTTTCGCCAGCACAGGTCGGGAAGATAATTCCATAAAGAAAGATTTTAATACCTTCCAAAGCTCTCTGAAAATTGGAGATGATTACATGAAGTCATCATAATTGTTTATCACTAGACATCAATATCATCCAACTGATTTCCCTTGATGTGATTCAATGCTCATCAACAAACCTCCTAAATATAAATTTACATTTATTTCAATTATTTTATAGGGGAAAAGATGTGGAAGAGTGAAAACTGTGTTTTTTGCTTTAAAGATGTCTCTTTTACTAACATTCAGCATAAATATAACTTCATTAAGAATGGGTAAGGACATACAGACAGATTATGTCTAATTTTACTCAAAATGTTGAATTTTTTTTACATGTGAAAAGCTAAAGACCCGAAACTGGACAAGGGTTCACACAAAAATAATACCTAAAGATGAGATCCTGCCTCTGTGTATAAATTGTACCTTTAGGTATTATTGATAATTCACATTATCTCTTAGTGTGACAATGGGATACTTTGTATTTTATTAATGCCTTGAGGATAACTTTAATTGCCATGTACATAGTTCAGGAAACATTAGATTTTAGGTCTGGAAATTTAGAATGAGTTTTTCTCCGTTAGATACTATTTAGTAATCTTAAGCATATCTCCTTAGTTTTCTAATCTCTGTGCCAATAATACCTGTTTTTAGCTATATCAAGAGAGTGTCAAGATTTTTCAATTAAGAAAATAAACGTGGGCTTCTCTGGTGGCGGAGTGGTTGAGAGTCCACCTGCCGATGCAGGGGACACAGGTTCGTGCTCTGGTACGGGAAGATCCCACATGCCGCGGAGCGGCTGGGCCCGTGAGCCATGGCTGCTGAGCCTGCGCGTCCGGAGCCTGTGCTCCGCAACGGGAGAGGCCACAACAGTGAGAGGCCCGCGTACCGCAAAAAAAAAAAAAAAAAAAAGAAAAGAGACGTGAACTTCCCTGGTGGCACAGTGGTTAAGAATCCGCCTGCCAATGCAGGGGACATGGGTTCGAGCTCTGGATCAGGAAGATCCCATATTCTGCGAAGCAAATAAGCCCGTGCTCCACAACTACTGAGCCTGTGCTCTAGAGCCCGTGAGCCACAACTATTGAGCCCATGTGCCACAGCTACTGAAGCCCGTGCGCCTAGAGCCCATGCTCTGCAACAAGAGAAGTCACCGCAAGGAGACGCCCTTGCACCGCAATGAAGAGTAGCCCTGCTCACCGTAATTAGAGAAAGCCCGTGAGCAGCAAGGAAGACCCAACGCAGCCAAAAAATTAATTAAATAAATAAATACTTAAAAAAAGGAAAACGTGAAAAATTTTAGAAAGTTCTGTGTAACATTAAAAGAAAACTAATATCGAGGTGCTAATTAATAGATTTCATCAATCTGAATAAAAATTTATTTTCCCATTGTTTAAAGTGGTATTCAATAATCTCCTATTTAATTCTTTATTAAAAACTCCTTAAATTAATAGAGCATACAAATTTTATTCAGGTCATTTAATTTTTCTTTTTGCTTTTTCAGTAGAGCATGAAAAACAGTTGTCATATTACTATTAAAGACTGACTGGCTTTCATTGATTATAGGACCAAAATGAAGAGTTGATATTTGGCTATCCATTAGTATTTTCACTATAATTAAGAAAAACTTGTAAGATGGGTGAATTTTGCTGGAGATTACAAGGTAATTCTGGTATGCATAGAGAAAGGAACACAGTACTAAAAAACCAATACTCAGGGACAGCTGGCTTGCATTTATAATTAGATATGAACAATCATCAAAATGTAAAAGTGGTAAATAATTGAGCTTTATAAGACCTATAGTAGTTCTACAAATAGGAATAGTACATGGATACTTCTCCCTCTGATCTAATTAGTAACATGAAAAGGAATTGGAAGCATAATGGAACAAAAAGGAATTTAAAAATTCTCAGTCTTCAAATGTACTTGGTCATTTAAAGATGAGTTTGTATTAAAACAAATCATTTTAATCTGACAGAGGAACAAATAAATATTAATAAAACTAGCTAAGGGAGGAGGTAAGGATAATTTAGGAGCTTGGGGTTAACATATACACACTACTATATATAAAATAGATAATGAACAAGTACCTACTGTATAGCACAGGGAACTCTACTCAATATTCTGTAATAACCTATATGGGAAAAGAATCTGAAAAAGAATGAATATATGTATATGTATAACTGAATCACTTTCTGTACATCTGAAATTTACACAACATTGTAAATCAACTATACTCCAATATGTTTTTTTAGAAAAAGAACTAGTTAAGGTGATATATTTCTAGTTACAAGCTAGTGAAAAAAAATTAAAGTAAGGTCTACTTTCATCTAGAGCAAGATTCCCTAGGCCATTTACTGAATTGAAGGAAGAAATCTAACAATGTTATTATTTCACTGTGATAATCGGAACCTAAATTTTATTGTTGTTGTTGTTGAAAGTGTAAATAATTAAAATGTATTGCTTTGCTTATTAAGAAGGCTAAAAAGCAAATGCTTTTGTATTATTTAATGTCTTTATATTACTGGAACTATAATAATTACCTGTGTCTATTGTTCTTTCTCTCTCTCTCTTTCTCTCTCTCTCCCTATATATATATATATATATATATATATATATATATATATTTCTACTTTAGAAAACAGTTTCTCAATTAAAGATATTCATATTTAGGCAAACTATTATAATAAAATTAAAAACAAAATCAATAGAGATATTTTCCTGGCATCTTCCTCCTCCGTATATGTTCATTTAATTCAGTTAAGATTTGTCAAATGCAAAAGTCCTAACTTAATTAAATTTGGTTTTATTATCAAAATAATATTTTAATCAATGATGCTTATCAAGACTGAAAGTTATAAATTTTGATCAAGAAGAGTAGAATATATCAGAGAAATATTTTTACTGGAGATCCATGGAAGTAACCTGATAGAATATTCTAACTTTGTTTAACACACGCACACACACACACACACACACACACACACACACACACACACACACACCCCTACCCCAAAAGTGAGATTTTCCCTTTTACTTAAGATTCATAAGGATGTAATATTTAAGGATATTTTAAAATAAATATGAATTTAATATGGAGCTCTACACTTTCAAGTCTGTCATCAGATTCAGTAATCAGCCCACTCACTTTTCAATTAGTTGAGGTTACACAGTTTCATTTAATATTTGAGTTATTCAGTTTAATTAAAGTAACAAATTCAGACTTGAATGTGTTCAAAGGGGTAGAAAAATTAATTGCAATTTAGAATGTAGCATTTAAAAAAAGATGTCCTCTAACAGCCTGGAACTTAAAAATATTTGGACTAAAATTTGAAAAGTTACTCATTTGAAGCTCAAGAAGTATGTCAACTTTACAAATATTAAGTAAATAGTATTTTGTTTATACAAAGTTAATACATTAGTTGATAATTTTATAATTTATTTTACTTGCTTCAAAGTGAAAGGCACAGGGATAATATGACACAACTACAAACCTAAGCAATTAAATAGTGTAGCACTGTAAAATAATTTTTTAAAGGAATAATAAAATATTGCTCTTGTCTAGAAATGCCCTTACAGATCAAATAGTCCAATATATGAAGTTGTTCTACATTTAAAATCACAACGAAAGCGCAAACATATGTGCTTAGGATACTTATTGAATACTTATATGAGTCATTGTGCTAGAGATCTCACAGCGAAGCGTTGCCTTGTTTTTGTGTTTCGATAACTTGATGAAGTATGTATTATTGTTTCTTTTTTTAATGGTATAATGATAGCATAAAACATTATTTGGATAAAAATTTTACATTGTAAAGCATGTTTGTCATTATTATTTAACGTTAACAACAGCCTCAGATAGATCACACATGTACCATTGCACTAATTTTGGAGATCTGCAGACTAAGAATGAGAAAATGGAAATGACTTCCTCGTGTATCAAACTGTCTAGAGCTGAAAGCTTAGCTTTATAATTCTCATTTCCCTGCTTTTATCAATGACTAGGTCACATTTAGAGTAGTATTTACTGTTGATTATTATTAATGATGATTATTAATAATAAAAATATAACTCAGTGTCTGCTAAAGGGAATAAGTTTATTATTTATTATCACTTCCTCTTCATTGTGTTCTCATATTCATACAAATATATAAATGACAGATGGATTTTTAAACAAATATTATGGGGCTTCCCTGGTGACGCAGTGGTTGAGAGTCCGCCTGCATTTGCAGGGGACACGGGTTCGTGCCCCGGTCCGGGAAGATCTCACATGCCGTGGAGCAACTGGGCCCGTGAGCCATGGCCGCTGAGCCTGTGCGTCCGGAACCTGTGCTCCGCAACGGGAGAGGCCACAACAGTGAGAGGCCCACGTACCACACACACACAAAAAAAATTATGATGAGCCCCTACATTGAGTTTGGGATAACAGATTGCCTCTTATATACATATTTTTTACACTTATTAATTTCTCAAGAATTGGAAGGTATTGTGCAATCAATGTATTTATTTAAAATTGGTTTACTGTCTTAGCATTATCTTCTTCACACCTCATGTTAATAAAGCTAATAAAAACTATTATCAAATCAATGATATTATAAACTGTAACTTCTTAAAAATATGAAAATAAAATTCTTATGAGTAGTGTTTTTGCCTGTTGTTTGTTAGTTTTCTATTGGCTGGATTCATGTACTATACAAAATTATTCTAACAGTCTGTCAATTTATGACAGCATCTGCTTCTTGTCTTCTGTAATACAAATACTACATTAATTACATAGTATATACTGAGGTAACCAGGTATTTTTTTCCCAATTGACAGTGAAAAGAAAATGTATATGTTTTACATATATATAAATTAAAACTGTCCTTTTTAATGCATCCACGTGATTATACTTAGAATACCCTTTGCAGTTGTAAAGGTCTCTAGAATTTGCCTTGACTCTAATGTATAACTCTGGGAAAAATTACTTTGGGTGGTTGGCAAATTGTTATTTAAGTGGAATTTAGGGGAAGCAATCAGGTTGCAAAATCAGAGGAGGATGTTAACCTGAGTTTGCCAAGCATTTTATGAACGATTGAGAGCTGTTGTCAATGGTTCTCATCAAACATCTATGTTAAGACTAATAGGTATAATCTAAAAAGTAAAACAAATGAAGGTATATAAAATAACAGAAACAGATTCATAGATATAGAGAACAAGCTAGTGCTTACCAGTGGGGAGAAGGGAGGGGAGAAGGGTGAGACAAGGATATGGAATTAAGAGATACAAACTACTATATATAAAATAAATAAGCAACAAGGAAATGTTGTACAGCACAGAGAAATATAGCAATTATTTTATAAAAACTTTAAATGGAGTATAAACTGTAAAAATATTGAGTCACTATGTTGTACTCCTGAAACTAATATAATATTGTAAATCAACTACACTTCAATATCAAAAAAAAAAAATAGAAGAGGTGCTGCTAAAATTGGGAAGAAGTCAACAAGGCTCCTTTCCATGTCAAACCCATTGTTGGGATTATAGCCCCAACAATAAGAATATAAGTATATCTGGGTGCTATTACCATATAAGCAGAAATATTAATCTATTTCCTACAAATCTAAAATTTAACAAAAAAAGTTAATAATGTAATACAAAGCAAGGCATAACAGTCTATGATAAAGTTACCTACAGTGCTACTCCAACAATTATTTACAAGTTGTGGGTGGAATAAAGAAATAATTCATTTTTTTGAAAATCCCCTTTTCTTCCCTTATGAAAAACAATATAAATTAACTGAGAATTTTATCCTTTCTCTTTTCCCCATAAGGTGTGTTTTCAGTACTTCTAAGAATTAAATGAAAGGAAAGGTAGATATAACTAGAAGCTTATTAAAGATTTATCTTCAGAGTAATCCTATTTGTCTAGTGTTTAAAGGAAATATGAAAAAATATATAAATTCAAAGCAAATGTAAAAGATGATGTGAGTGGAGCCATTTAAAATAGAGCCAGAGCAGCCATTCCAGAGGAACTGCCTTGCATGTCCTGTTTTCTGTACCTCTGAACTGGACCAGACCACCTACATTCCACTACAATATCCTGTTGAAAGGACTGATAAATGAACTTTTACGTAGTGACCACTTCACCTGACTAATCAGTGAAGTACAGATCTAGCTTTACCTCATCTTTTACCAATGAACACTTCATCTGATGGATTACCTCATCTTGCACCAATTTATTCTTCTTAAAAAAACAAGTCACTTCATCTTCCTCTCTTTTCTTCATAAAAACCCTCAGCCCCTCTCCTGTAATGGAGAGGTTGGGTTTGGGTTTCTACCTAAGTTTGTGTATCCCGAATTGCAATTCTTTGATCCCAAGTAAAGGCTTCTCTTTTGAACTGCACTCTTGTTTTTTAGATTGACACAAAACTTATGCACATTAAACAGATTAATATGAAATATATAACATTTTTATTGTAAAAACTGTTTGCCAAAGTTATTTTATTTATCTGCTGAGAAACAGTTGATGAGTTAAACATAAAGGGCCATATCTTTAATATTAGCAGGCTTTTTGCTATTGCATATTCAGAGTTAAAACAAAAAGACCCAAGTCCCTAGATTTGTTGTTAGTAAATTCAAAAGCTTGATGTTCCAGTTTATGCTAATAATTTGAAATGAGATGTGGGAATTGAAATAACCTGGGATGTTGGAGTTAATATGTACTCCACACTTAAACCTGGATCCTTCTACCATATGCAAGATCATGATCCTTGCTGTAAGAAAGAACAGATAGGAGTCTATTTTTCCTCCTAACAATAATGTTTCAATGTCTCTTCTACTAATAAGAACATAAAACATAATTAAAAATGAAATTAAATGTGTTTGGATAGTTATTTTCATTCATTTAAACAAAAAATTTTTACTTATAACTGTTACTTCCTCCATGTAAATTTCTAAAATCCCTAGATTACAGAACACGAAAGATTAGAGACGCTCTCATGATATTAATTTTCACTATCAACTCAATTTGTACTTTGCATAAATATGTAAAGAAAAAGAAATCTAGATGCAATGTTTTTAAATGAAAACATTCAAGAAGATATTACGTACTAATTGACAATATTGGTGAAATAACCCCCAATTTATGGGACACACTGCAGAGCAAACATTTCAAAGCTAAATTACAGTTAAGAGCAATAGTGGTCAACTGCAGTATCTTTCACGGGTGTGCAATCAAGCAGTGTTTAAACAATAAAATGCTACAACTAGTGAACACACTAGTTAGGGAGATGTTTAGAAAACAGAATTTGAGCTGAGCAAGTGATATAATGTGGTGTAAGGAGAAAAAGATTTAAAGTATCAAACAAATTTATCAGATATTTCAGCAAACAATTCTATATGCTCTGGTTGAGTTTCATGCCCACCCTAAGCTTACAATGTTGGAAGAGTTTTAGGACCTTCTGTTATTTAGGTTCCCTTTTTTCCCACTAGTTATTTCCAGTATTTTCATGCTTTTGTGGATTGTGACTTTCCAAGAAGAGCATTTACTATTCTCATGTTTAGAAAATTAACTTACCAGATCCCCTTAGTTTTACAGAAGTTACTAACTTCTCCAGAATTCAGAAAAAAAAAACAAAAAAAAAACAGGTTTGATAAAAATAAACCTGACCTGTGCATTCAGAAAGAAACATTAATGTTATTTTCATCAGGGATAAAATAAAGAATATTTGTATTTCAGGATAAATAAGACCATTTTTTCTTTTAGTATTTTGGGAAGAAACAAGTGGGAAACTGTGAAACTGAACAAGAGATAAAGAAATCCAAAGAGATAAAGAGAATACGTTTGTGAACAAATGTTCTGGAATTGTTTGGCAAGGCATCCCAGGTCCAGACTTACCTTACACATAAAAATAGCTGCTTTTTTTTTCTCTAGCCAATAAAAAAGGGATGTCTTACCTAAATCTATAATATTCTACTCCATTTTAATGTACCAGTGTTTAAATACATAGAATTGAAGTTCTTGTGTTTTCGTTTCTTCATTTGCACAGTAAGAATGAAACAATTAACATATGTAAATTATTTGAACCCTCAAATAACCATTTGATTGTTTTAAAACCGAAACAATCGATTATACTCTCTGATTGAAATAATGAGGTCGATTGATTCATTGATTTCAAATTGATCAATTGTATTATATGTTTTGCAGTGTCCACTTATGACATTTTGTCCATCTTTAATTTATTCAAGTCAATAAAATTATACTTGTTTCTATAGCTTGGTATATCTCAATTATCATTTAAATTTTATTGCATTTATTGAAAACAGAATTTATTACTTTCATTATAGTAAAAGATCAATATTTACCTTTAAGTAAAATATCTGTGATATTTTTCTCAGAAAAGTGTCACTCATCCTAAATTATGCATATTTACCTTTTATTTGATATTTTAGGGATTCTTTGATAATTATATATCAAATCCATTTGGAACATATTTTGATATTAAGGGAATTAACCAAGTCTATTTTCCATTTTAATAAGTCATTTTTTTTTAAATCATTTATTGAATAATCCATCCTTTTGTTTATTGGGTTGAGGTACCACCTTCTATTTAGTTATAGTTGCCACTAGTGATAATCTTATATGCCACATTAATTTTGTTAATTAAAAAACAATTTTTATGTTTTTATATGTTTAAAAAACAATTTATAGTATATTCATAAAATAAATTAAAGTATTATTTGGACTGCTCTCTATATATTTAATTGAATATTTGCTCCTTTTAAAATGGGCATGCCTTTATATAAAATTAGAATATACTCCTGTGAGAAATGTTAAAAGAAAATCTCCACACCAACAGATTGAGTGCTTTTGTATGTTATTTTTTTTCACCAGTTTTTCCACAGGTTCAATTCTATTTTTGTTGATCAATTTCATAACATATTATTGTACACATTACCCATTTCACCCACTTTGCAAATGCATTAATGTAAAATCTTCAATATAGGTAAGATTTTAAGTCAGAGGAACACTCTGTTACCCAAAGACTTTCCTTCTGGTGTGTTTCCATTGGCTCTCCAGATTCCCTTTCTGCGCCAGTAACGAGGTTGATCACAGACAAAAATGACTGTTGTTGACTTGGTTCCTTTCTTTTACATGGGCCAATTTACCTTCCAACTCTTATTCCTCCAGATTAAGGGTTTTTGTGTAGATTTTGCCAGGATGTCTTCTACCTGCCTTCTCTGGAAATCACTTCTGTCTGGGGTGCTTCCTTCAACCACATTTCATCTGCTATTTTTCTTTTTTTCCTGATGAAAGTTCTTCAGAATTGATGTCATGACTTTGGCTTCCTCCCATCACTTCAGGGCTGATGCAGGTGTGATATTTCCCTCTCATACATGTTTATCTTTATGCATTTTGCCAAATATTGAAAGAGATGCTGGAAGCTCATATTCATAATATAATACTTTTGGAAGAAATTTTAGTAGTTATGTATAAAAATGATATTGAATACAAATATTACACATGCATTCAATAAGTTATAAGTGGCCATTAATTAATAAAATTAAAGTTCAAGAAGCTGTCTTCTTTTTCATCTCATATAGTTTAATACTTTTTTCCTTATTTAAATATAGGTGTTTACTTGATGTGTTTTTACCTTAGTTATAGATTCTCTAAAACATTAAAAGTTAAAAGGATTTGGGATATAAAATGGGAATTGAATAATCATTTTATTTACAAATTACTTTTTAATAAAATATAAAAGAACATATACTGACTGGTTTTCATGGATCAGGATTATTTTCTGAATATGCTGTCTATGCATTTTTAGTTATGAAACGTTAGAATATTATTTTGCAGAATTTTTTGTAGTATTCTAGTGTTGTTTATCCAGTTTTGTTTATCATTTAAAATGTTATTTCCATTCAACATTATTTGTAGAAAACAACTATCAAGTGCTCTTACTCTAGTAATTAGATAATTACTATTTAACACTGACCTGTCTTCTTTCCATTAAACACCAACTCATTTTCTTAATGTAAATAGCATCATGAAAATTAAAGATGCAAGCTTCTTAAAGAATTCATGTACTAGAGAGATGAATGAAGACTAAATAAAACAGCATAGCCAATATGCCTCGTTGAATTCTCAGTTAATGATTTTTTTCCTAAATCATAAAATTTAGAATGACATATTTTTAAATTCTACCTTTCTTCTAATTAACATATTGTTTTCCTTACATATTAGTGAAAAACAATTAAATAATAAGTCAAATTTCACTTGAAAAGTAAATGAAATATATACTGAGTAAATTAAAAAATATATGAGATCCCTAATTTTCTACAACTGAACATGGCCCATGCACTAAAAAAGAGTGTAACTAACAATCCCTCATTTTTAATTTGATGAGTTTTTAACACATTTGTTTACCTAGTACTAGCACTTTTTTTGGAGGCACCAAAATAATTTGGATCAGATAATTTCTCCTGTTCTTTTTCAATGGATATATGTTTTGAGTGTACTTTGATTAAAAGGAATGGTTTATATAACAGCAATGCAAGGTTTTGTAAAACCTAAGAGCCTATTATAAACAAACAATTCCTGCATGTTACATAGCCATCTAATTTACACTTCTTGTGTTATGCATAGTGAAAGTTAATGCATAGAGACTTAGAGTTCATGTTTAGTTTTGAATGTAATATTGCAATATTCTATTAACCATTTACTTTGTATTTTCCATATAAATGTATGTATATACAGACACACATAACGTACATACATACATACATACATACATACACAGTGTTTAGTTGCTGTATTTTTTTTTCCTTTAGATCTGTATTCTAGTTGCCACTAGTGACCTTGCTAGAAGATTTGTACTTTACAAAATGTCTGACCTTTTAGTCCAATCACACTGGGCAGGCTTCCATATTCATTAGGACTGCGAGAAGATAGATTTTATCATGTTTCTACAGTGACCATTATATTTATCAGCCAATTTCCATCTTCCCCAACATTTCCAGCTTGCTTAGGAATATTACTAGAATGAATAATACAGGAAATCTTTTGTACCCAAACACTAGCAATGTTAAACTGTTGCAATGTTCCATTCAATATAAAAAAGACTGTGATCAAACATAAATTATAAATAGTTGTTTATACTACAAATAACTGCACTGTGAACAATTCATATTTCATATTTGCATGCATACTAGAAAAACATCTGTGGCTTTTATATAAACAACATAGATTTGCCTAAGATAAAAAAAATCTCATAGAGAACTAATGTAAAACTAGAATATAAACAACAACAATAATAAAGAATTGAGGTTTAGATATTTATTTTTGAATAAATATTGATTGTCATCCATAGAGACTATTTGATGTTTATTGAAATATATATTTCCATATATAGATTATAAAGCACTTCATAATGTTCCTGAAATATAGTACATGTTCCAAAATATTGTTTTACTAATTACTATTACTGAGTGAAAATTCTGTATGCATACCCAGGTGATACACGGGAAAGAAAAAATATTTGTAACTACTTTAAGAATGTTTTGCAGATAACATGGACCAATGTGCCTGTCACATTTTAAATGATAAGTAGCACATTTAAAATTTATAGCTGATAATTATTTTTCTTTCAAAGAACAGGTACTACTCTCATTAAAATAAATATAACAATGATTTGGCTAGAGAAAATGTTTCTGCACTCTATAAATAAAAATATTCAAGTAGAAGTTCATATGCATATCTGTATGGCTTCACTATACCAGAGAATATATTCAAAAGGAGAAAAATATTTTTTCTCCTTTCAATCAATAATAATAGAAGCAATACTTTCTCATTAATTAATAGAGCTTGACTGCCTCAAAGTCTCTGTCCTAACTTTCATAAACATTTCTCTTTTTTTACTCATCAATTGAGAACTATTTTCCAGTCTTTATAAAATGTTGTATCAGAAAGCTGACCTTCCCCCAAATTTTCAACAAAGGGCAATAATAATAACAATATCAACATTTTTAATATTTTGGATTATTAAAAATGTTTTATTGCAGTATAGTTGATTTACAATGTTGTGCTAGTTTCAGGTATATAGCAAAGTGAATCAGTTATATATATACATATATCCATTAATTTTTAGATTCTTTTCTCATATAGGTCATTACAGAGTATTGAATAGAATTCCCCGTGCTATACAGTATGTCCTTTTTAGTTATCTATTTTAACAGAGGAATGGATAAAGAAGAGTGGCACATATATATTATGGAATATTACTCAGCCATGAAAAAGAATGAAATAATGCCATTTACAGAAACATGGATAGACCTAGGGATTTTCATACTGAGTGGAGTAAGTTAGAGAAAGACAAATATCACATGATATCGCTTATATGTAGAATCTTTAAAAAATGGTACAAATGAACTTATTTACAAAACAGAAATAGAGTCACAGATGTAGAAAATAATATCAACTTTGAATTGACCTGTCATAAACATGGAAATTGACAAAGATCATAAAGTGAATGCCTGGTATCAAAGAGAATAAACTGTTAGAAAAAGGAAATTAAAAGGCAAGGTTTTCAAGAAAATTTAGCTCTATAGGAAAAGATATGATAATCTACACGTGGTTGTAATATTGCTGTGTCAAAATGTGCAGTACTGGAGCTTCTGTTGTTAGGAATCTTTTTCATCCCCTTCAGTTGTTTATAGGCTTGTTTTTAAAAATTGATTCTGGTTTTTTCTTCTGGCAAAAGAGAATAGCAAATTCTAGACACTGGATATGCTTAATAAGGTTGGTAGAGTGTTAGGTACTAAGAAAAGGCCCATACCTCAATGTTTCTGTGAACAAAATATATGTCCAGAATTTAACATTTCCGCTCATTGTGGTGGCTCCAATAATGGGAGATGTATGTTGATAGGTGGCATGTGGTGGGGTAGAGTGGAATTTAAAGTAATGTTTCGATGACATTGCTGTTTTTGAAGCAAATTGACACAAGAGAAATTGCAAGAATTGGTAGACAAGGCCTTTATAACTATTTATTAAATAAAGTAAATTTGATTAAAACAATCAGTTGTTTGAGTATTCATAGAGTTAGGAGTGTCACAGAGTCATTATAAGAATAAACCTTGGAAAGAAACATGTGAGTTTGAATCCAAGATCTTTCACTTACCAAGAGCTTTTGTCTGAAGTAATTTGATTAGTGCCTTGAGCCTGTTTTCTAATGTGTTCTAAGTGGGAAAAAAAAAAAAACAACCTTAAATAATAGAGTGGCTATGAGAATTAAATAAAATAACACATATGAAATAGCATCTATAAAATATTTAACTGAATGATTGCTATCTAATAGGTATTTACTAAGTAATTTTTAATATAAAGATATAAATTTCAGTATTTAAGATAAAATTATTGAAATATTGGTATATGACAACACATTCAATGAACATACAGGTATAGTTTTATTTTATTAATTGTTTTCTTTATTATACCTGATTAAATTTTGAAAGTCTTCATCATACAGACGTATCCATAACTTACAAGAATAAAAATATATTAATAAGAATACGACGGTTAAGGAAAATTAAATTTAGAGCAGACTCACCCTGGAGTCTCTCTTGCTTCCCTACTGGCCCCAGAGAAACAAGCTGCTGTTGTGTGAACCATTTATGGTAGAGATTGCATGGTAGGGAATGTGGGCTGAGCCCAGGAACTGAGGCCCTACTTGGGCCAACAGCCTGAAAAAGAACTGAAACCTTCAATGACTTGAATGTCTTTGGAGTGGATTCTCCTCTTGTTAAATCTACAGATGAGAATGCAGCCTGGTTAACTGACAAGTTTACTGCAGCTTGATGTGACCTTGAAAGAAAGAACCAAACTATGTCATAGCTGACTTGTGATCCAAAGAAACTGTGACATCTGTGTTGTTTTAAGCCACTTAGTTTGTGCTAACTTGTTATGGGGCAATAGAAAACTAACAAATGTCCCTTCATTTCCTACTGATTTTGACCAAATTATTTTTTATATTCTTGGCGTCTCCTAACAGCAAGCATTTCTGCATCTCTTCTTTGCATAATTGATCTCTTCTCAGGTGTAGACTCCTCCTACATAATTCTGTGGTTAAGCTTTCTCTGCTCTTTTTTAAAAATCTAGTTTAAAGGTGGTAGATCAAGAGCATACTTGTTCTCAACCTCTCCTATTAGTATCCCAAGAGAGGGATGAAAGATGTGAGTGTGATCTATCATTTTAAGTGAGAAGATCCTCAATACTTAATCAGCAATATATATTAGACATTCTTTCCAGTAAACTAGCAAATCTCCATTCTGTGGGACAGAAAGTTTTGCCTTTTACCAATGGCTCACAGTCTGACTGTATTTAAAGGAGAACTCAAAATAGAATTTCTGATAAAAGTAAATCTTTACTGAATATTTTTGAAAAATGTAATAATCACAACATAGATAAAATTGCAACATCTTAATATTATAATACTTTAATGTTTGTAGCATATACTAATGTATTTTTTCTTCATTTGACTTTTACAACATACCTGCAAGATGATTTTATTAGTGCCAGTTTTTACATAAAGAAACAGATTCAGAAGGATTAAGTAGTATACCCAAAATTAAACAGCTAATTAAACATTGAGACTAAAACTGTAATTCAAATGTAGCTGTGTCTATGCTTTCTTCACTAAATCAGTGAATTTTAATCTCTGCTACCTAGATCTTCTAAATGCTAACCCTCTTAATCTATTCCATACCTATACCAACATTACTAACACAAAAAAAATTCTGACAAGTAAGTTCTTTCATCATTTTAACATACTTTGATTAATAATATATATACATTTAAAAAGTTCTTTACTTTTAAAACATTTTAAAGTCACTTTTCATTTAATGTTGATTTCATCATTTGATGATGATTTTATAGTAATCTTAAATAGAAAATTGTGTAATAGTTCACCCACACTTAAATTGTTAGGGGTAATGTTGGATTGGAGTTGAATAAATTTATAATAAAATAAATAAATAAAACATGAGAGAAATATACTTCCTTTCTTTGTCCAATTGTTATCTGAACCTGTAATCTCTTTAACCTTAAGCCTTATATCTTTCAACCAGAAGCTAGACAGTACATGGAATGCTAGAGCAAACCATGACTGTAAGCGTTAACTATTCTAGTCATTTTATTTGTATGTGAGGAGCTTGAACCCAATACAGAGGAAGATATGTTTAAGTCATACTTAATTGAAGAAATGACTAGGAGCAAAAATTTGATATTTTAGCTTCAGTATTCTTTACAGTGTTGACTTCTTACATAATCACATTTTTCAATGCAAAACTCCCTAGAGACTCTTGCTAAGTATAGATAACTTGATTACAGAAAGAAAAAGTGATTCAACATCAAGTGGAAATAAATCTTGGTTGGAAAAAAAGTAATTCAGACTCTAGTTAAAGAAAAGTTTGACTCTATCATCAGGAGTCTGTATCTTAGGTATAAATGATGCCAGGCAATGTCTGCATGAGCTGAGGTTCAGTAAAAGAAATAGAAATAAGTCTTGGTGTTTTAGGCAGGAAATTATTTAATACAGATCATAAGCTTCTTATATCATTAACAGGCTACAAGGAATGGAAGTCTGTGAACTAATGTGTGACTATTAATTTCAAGATAAATCTACTGTAGCTAAATTCCAAAGGTCAGAAAGCATCTGTCATTATTTTTACAACCACTTCTCTCACCCTCAGCTGCCTGATAGCCAGGAATCTGGAAACCAGGTCCTGAAATATGGAGGCTGGCAGCCACAAACAACTAGATCTAACATCTTTCATTCCAGCCTTTAAAGCCATGGGAAGATGGCCTGTACATCACTTTCACTTTTCATAATTCATTTGAGTGCTTCTCATTTTCAAAACTTAATTTAACTTAGATTACTCTTAGCTACATAGGGACCTAACAAATGTGAAATTTTAATATATTTGTCCCATTATAAGGGAAGGAATATTAAAAGTAGTGTGAAGGTATGGTAAATATCCATAAACTATATTCATCTCTATCTCAACACGAAGCATAAATAGAAAAGCCATAAAATGTAGGGAAAATACTTAAAACTTGAAAAAGACTAGTTAAATATGATTAACATTCTACTCTACTATATTTTATTTTTGGCTGCGTTAGGTCTTAGTTGAGGCACGTGGGATCTTTGTTGAGGCATGAGGGATCTTACCCCGTGGCGTGTGCGCTCTTCGTTGTGGTGTGCGGGCTTGTCTTTAGCTGTGGTGCACAGGCTCCAGGGCACCTGGGCTCTGTACTTGTGGTGCACGGGTTCCAGAGTGTGCGGGCTCTGTAGTCTGCATCACTTGGGCTCTAGTTGAGGCACACGAGTGCAGTAATTGTGGCACCAGGGCTTAGTTGCCCCGTGGCATGTGGGATCTTAGTTCCCAGACCAGGGATCGAACCTGCATCCCCTGCATTGCAAGGCAGATTCTTTACCACTGGACCACCAGTGAAGTCCCTCTACTCTGTTTTATTACTCCAAACCAGAATATCTTTCTCATTCACACATATGGGAAATTGTGAAAACATATAGAAAAATTCACAATAACATATCTATTAAACTTCATTATTATACTCTATATTAGTGGAATGTTAATTTATCTCAAGTACAACATTTTGCATGAGGCATAATTAAGAAAGACCACAGAAAAAGTTATATACATACATTTAAAAATAAAAAAAAATAACATCTAAATATGTTTTCAATTGTATGATAACCCATAAGTAAAAATGTAATATACATGTATTGCAAAATTTAAAAATAAGGATAAACATGGAAAAAAAAGAACAAATCAGACCTAATTCTAATGAATTCTAATTCATTCTAATGACTGTGAAGAGGACAATTACTAGGCAGGGATACAATCTCACATTCTGAGTGAATTTTTTTTTTTGTACATTTTTTTGGATACATGTTACTTTATCAGTGGAATGTTACCTTTTAGCTAAAAACAAAAAATGCCTGGTTTATTTTTGTTCTATTGTTATGTCTTTCATTATAGAACTATAAATATTCCCATATTTGTCACAGCAATTCATTTCCTAACATTACATGTAGTAATTTCACTTTAGAAATATACTTTTAAAACTACTTTAAAAAATATGTAGTAAGGTACAGAATGAAAAAAATTTCTTACAAATATGTTGAAATAATTTCTAGGTCCAAGATGGAGTCTATTCTGCCCAGGGGCCATGTCAGCAAACAGAAACTTAGATAATTTTCCTTTCCCTGTAAATGCTCTACTTGACCAGAAATGCAGCATATACAGTCAGATAATTTCCAAACCACAAGCCATCCCTGGGCCCTATCTTTATTTCCTTCTCCTTTTTCACCCCCAACAAGATTGACTATGTGGCCACAGCCAATCAAATATTTTATATTTTTCTCTTTCTTGGCATTTATTCTTTATCCTATAATAGCTTCCTGCCTTCTGCCCCATTTTGTAGTTCTCCCAAAGGACACTGTCCCTATCGTGAAGTGTTAAAGTTTGTATAACCTAAGTTGTTTTCTTTAATCATTTTTTAGCAAACGATAATTTCAAAAAAATAATTTAAAGTAACACTGTAATTTATATAACTTTGGTGATATTGTTATTTAACTTGTCTCTCATTTTCAATAGAAAATCTGTGTCTAAAATTATTAGTTTGATGTTAATCATGTGACGTCAGCAGTAGTATAATTCTTTATCTAACGTATATATTTTGTCCCATAGATTTTTTTACAAAAACACATTTTTAGTTAAGCATTTTAGTGTGTAATATTCTTAAATGACCCCAAAGGCTTGAAATTTTGTTTTAATAATTATAGTATATGTTACTGAAATACTAGCTAACTATATGCATTTTTTAAGCAACAAGATTTTTAAACTTATAATAATAAACTTAGACTTATTTAGCCTTAGTGGTTATCCATTTTAGAAAAATATGTAGGCTACAGGATAAAACCCAAATAAATGATTCAATGGATATTGGCTAATCATCTATTATATCCCAAATATTATACCAAGCACCTATGTCAGTACCTAATAAATAGAAACTATAAATTTTCTCATAAGTATCCTAAAATCTAGCTATGAAAATAAAATCTTGATACATAAAAAATTATATAAAGTGTGAAAAATTTAATTTTCAACAGAAATATTTAAAACAAAGACATAAAAAAAAAGTTTACCTGATAGTAGCTAAAGGGCCTTAATAAACTAGGGATACACTGAGACATTAAAAATTGGGCATCTGTGTTTAATAAAAAACACATACAAATGAAGCCAACTGACATAATTCTTGGGAATAACTGTTCATTATTACATATGCATTCAGATTTTTTATTTATAAAGTGAAACAAAGAAATTCTGGTTAATAGTTTGTACTATTATTGCTAGATTGTATTTCTTTTGATTCCTTCTTACTGTGCAGTATACAAATACTCAAGGTTCCTAGAGATTCAGTGAAGTATGAGAAATACATGCTTAAGGGTTTCACCTGACACTTAACAGGAACAAGTTTGTTGTGGGATTTTCCATACTCACCATCACCCAGGCCTAAAACTTCATTCAGTGGACAAGAGTGCACAAACCACCAAGTGGACAAAACCTGACCTCATTTGAATGTAACTGCTGAAGGTTGCTACTCTTGGCTACCTAGCTGAGCAAGCTTTCCTCAAGTTTTTTCAAGAAAATGAAAGCAATGCACCCTATATTTAAATAAATTAATACTTTCTTCTTCACTTATCATTACATCTCCTCATCACATCATTTGCAATTTTCCAGGTGACAAAATAGTGGGGGTTTTTTTAAGTAAAAGAAATACAACTCCTACTCTGGAGTTTTAGTTTAGCAATATAAAGAATTTCATCTGAAAATTACTTCATGAATAAAGCTCCTCTTACACATGAAGATAATTTAACATACATTTAATCAATAACATGCTTCTGAACACCAAGCATTAAATTTGTCACATATTTGATTAAACTGAATTTGAAGTGTTCAGGATTCTGTTAGATCTAATTTTAGAAAATTGTTTTTAGTTGTAAACTTTTTCATCAATAAACCAGCAGAAGATTTTATGCAATTCATATTTTACATGTTGGAGGATTGCTTTCTCTTTTACCATTCTTATTTTAAATCATTTTTTAAAGTGACTATTTCCATGGAGACAGTGATATTTGGCAATATCAGCCAAAACATTTTTTAAGTTAGAAAGGTGTCCAGTACTATCTGTAAAGTCATTAAATATGAACAGCTTTACCAGTAACTCCTTAGATTTTCCTCTGAGGTTGAAATATGAGGTGTGATTTCATTGGAATATGGTGGTTCTAATATTCTTTTACCTGATAAACATGACATGCTATCAATTTGTGTAGAGTTGGAAAATTTCTTCACCTTATCTCATTATTTTTTCCTTGTAGCTACTCTGAGATAAAACCTTCACTTTTCAAAAGCACATCTATATTTTCTATCAGACAGAATCAATTTAAAACTGTAAATCTTTGTTTTATCTTTGTGTGTTTAATGAAAATTCAGAAGCAGTTTACAATGAGACAGACTTGAATTAAATATTTTAAGCACTTAATTATTTAATGTGTATATACACATATATACACATCTTTAGAACTTAAAATTTATTTTAGACAAACATAAAATGAATTATGTAAATATATAAGGTAAATTAAACAAAATTGAATCATTTATTCATTAGAGTAATCACATAATTATATTAGGTGTGATTTTCCTATGAAATGTTTTGGATTTTAAAATAAATATTTTTGAAAATAAAAGTTTTTAAAATTTCTCCTCAGAATAATGTAACATTTATATGTATTTTCCTAACAATTAAAAAGCATTTATTTTACAGTATCTCATGATTCATATTCTCAAGACTATCTTCTTAACTAGGAAGGATAAATATTTGGTAAGGGAGGAAAATTGGTGTGATGGGCTAACCCCAGTATTTCCACCACCTTATTACAGGCTTGAAAGGAGATTTTTGAAAACCTTTCTTTCAATTTCTGAGCTTGAGTGTAGAGCATAGAAACCTCCAAGACTGGAAAACAAGAACAAGAAAGACTGTAAAAAAAATTCTTTTAAATTTTTAAAAAATGGAAAAGAATATCCAAGAACTACACTACAACTACAAAACATATAACATACATGTAATGGAAATACTAGAAAGAGAAGAGAGAAACAAACAGAAAAAAATATTTGAAATAACCATGACTTATAATTTTCCCAAATTAATGTCAGCCATGAAACCACAGATCCAGAAAACTCATAAGGCACCAAGCAAGACAAACAAATAAACAAACAAAAATTTTACCTAGGTATACAGTTTTGAAACTATAGGAAAGAAAATCTGAAACAACCCAGGGAGAGGGGAACACCTATAGAAAAACAAAGATAAGAATTACATGACTTCCCCTCAGAAACCATGCAAACAAGAAAAGAATGGAATGAAATGTTTAAACTTCTGAGAGAGAAAAACCACCAGCTTAGAATTCTGTATCCTGCATAATTATCCTTCAAAAGTGAAGGAGAAATAAAGACTTACTCAGACAAAGAAAAACTAAGGGGATTTTTTGCCAGAAGAGCTGTCTTGAAAGAAATGTTAAAAAAAGGTTTTCAGACTGTGGGAAAATAGCATAGGTCAGAAACTCAGATTACATAAAGAATGGAAAAACATCAAAAAAGGAATAAGTGAAAGTAAAATAAAAACTTTATTTTTTCTTATTTTTAATTCACCTAACAGACAACAGTTTCTTCAAAATAACAATACTATCTGTGTTCAGTTATGTGTATATATACACATATATGTTTATATATGTGCTTATATGTAAGTGAAATAAAAGTCAGCAACAATATAAGGGTTGGGAGGAAAGAATTAGGATTATTTTGTAATTATAAAGTACTCACAGTAACTGTGAAGCAGTATAGTATTATTTGAAAATGGGCTTGGAATACTTGTAAATGTATTCTAAAATCTAAATGAACCACTAAAAAAGGTAAAACAAAGTAACATAACTGGTATACCAAGAAAGCATAAAAATGGGATTATACAAAATCCTCCATTAAAATCACAAAAAGTAGAAAGAGAGGAAGACAAAAATAGTAATAAAGAACAACAGAAACAAATTAGAAAACAGTAACAAATATGGCAAATATTAATCCGAGTATATAAATAATCATTTTGAACATCAATGTTCATCAATCACTTTGAACATCAATAAACATCAAATAAAAGACAGAATGTCAGAGTGGATGAAGAAACAAAACCCAAATATGTATCGTATACAAAAACCTACTTTACATATAAAGATAAATATAGGTTAAAAGCAAAAAGATGGAGAAAAATATACCATGTTAACGCTAATTAAAAAACAAAACAAAACAAAAAACAGGAGTAACTATATTAATTTGATACAGAACAGACTGAAAATGAGGAAAATTATCAGGGATACAGAGAGACATTACCTAATAATAAAGGGGTTAATTCTCCTAGAGGATATACCAACCATTAAACAGCATGTGCCTAAAAACAGAGAGTAAAACTACATGTTGTGAAAAATTGAAAGTAGAAATAGATGAATCTACTATTATAGTTGGAGACTTCAGCACCTGTCTTTCAGAAAGGGATAATTCTATAGGCAGAAAATCAGTAAAAACATAGAATAACTCAAGAACATGATCAATGAACTGGATACAATTGACATCTATAGACTACTTCATCCAATAGCTGAATATACATTCTTCTCAAGATCACTTGGAACATTTACCAAGGTATATCAAATTCTGGGCCATAAATACACTGTAAACATTTTTCAAGAATAGAAATCATACAATGTCTGCTCTCAGACCACATGGAATTAAACTAGAAAACAATAACAGAAAGATACCTGGAAAATCCCAAACTATATGAATTTTAATTAACTCACTTCTAAATAACACATGGGTCAAAGAAGAATCATTAAGAAAAATCTTAAAATATTTTGCACTAAATGAAAATAAAACTTTTCAAAATATGTAAGATACAGCAAAATCAGTATTGTGGGAATTTTTTAGCGCTGAATGCAAATATTACAAAAGAAAAGATCTGAAACCAATTATCTAAGTTTCTACCTTAGGAAACTAAAAAAACAAGAGCAAATTAAATGCAAAGTAAGCAGAAAAAAAGAAATAATAAAAATTAGAGCATAAATCAACAATATTGAAACCATGAAATCAACAGAGAAAATCAATGAAACCAAAAGCTGTTTTCAAAAGTTCTTTGAAAAGTTCAATAAAATCAGTAAGTCTCTAGCCATTCTAAGAGAAAAGAGAGAGGGTATAAACAACTAATATCAGAAATGAAAAAGGAAACATGACTACAGATCTCATGGACATTAAAAGAATAATAAGTAATTATAAATAACAATTCTATGCCCACATATTTGATAACTTTGATGAAATAGACCAATTCCTTGAAAGACAGAACACGCCCAAACTCACAGAAAAATAGACAATCTGAATAGGTTTATATCTATTCAAGTAATCAGATCAATAGTCAATAACCTTCCAAAACAGAAAACAACAGGTTTAGATGGGTTCACTGGTGAGTTCTAACAAACATTTAAAAATGAAATTATGCTAATTCTCTACAATCTGTTTCAGAGAATACAGAAGGGAGTCCTTCCTAACTAATTCTATCAAGCAGCATCATCTGCTGATAACAAAACTAAAGGTATCTCAAGAAAAGAAAACTATAGAACACTATCTCTAATGAACCTAGATGCAAAATCCTCAACAAAATATTAGCAAATTGAATCCAACAATATATAAGAATAATTATACATCATGACACAGTGGGATTTATCCCAGTTATGCAAGGTTGGTACATTCAAAAATAAATTAATGTAATCCACCACATCAACTGGCTAAAAAAGAATAATCATACAATCATATAAATAGAAGCCAGAAAATCATTTTACAAAATCCAACTACCATTTATGATAAAGACTCTCAGTAAATAAGAAATAGTGCCAAACTTGCTCAACTGATAAAGAATGTTTACAAAAACTAATAGCTATTTTTGGATTGGGTTGTTTGTTTTTTTTAATATTGAGCTGCATGAGCTACTTGTATATTTCAGAGATTAATACTTGTCAGTTGCTTCATTTGCAAATATTTTCTCCCATTCTGAGTGTTGTCTTTTCGCCTTGTTTATGGTTTCCTTTGCTGTGCAAAAGCTTTTAAGTTTCATTAGGTCCCATTTGTTTATTTTTGTTTTTATTTCCGTTTCTCTAAGAGGTGTAAATCAGAAAGAGAAAAACAAATACCGTATGCTAACACATATATATGGAATCTTAAAAAAAAAAAAGTGGTTCTAATGAACCTAAGGGTAGGACAGGAATAAAAACACAAACCTAGAGAATGGACTTGAGGACACAGGGATGGGGAATGGTAAGCTGGGATGAAGTGAGAGAGTGGCATTGACATATATATACACACTACCAAATGTTAAATAGATAGCTAGTGGGAAGCAGCTGCATAGCACAGGGAGATCATCTTGGTGCTTTGTGACCACGTAGAGGGGTGGGATAGGGAGGGTGGCAGGGAGGTGCAAGAAGGAGGGGATATGTGGATATATGTATACATGTAGCTGATTCACTTTGTTATACAGCAGAAACTAACACAACATTGTAAAGAAATTATACTCCAATAAAGATGTTAAAATAAAAAGATAAAAAGGACATCTAATGGCTAATATCAAACTTTGTTGTGAGACAATATTAAGATTTCCCACTAAGATAAGGACACGGCAATGATGTCCCCTTTCACTACTCCTATTCCAAATCATAGTGGAAGACCTAGATAATTTGATAAGAGAAAAAATAAAATAAAAATATATTAATTAGAAAGAAAGTAATGAAACAGTCTTTCTTTGCAAATGACATGATTTACTATGTATAAAACCAGAAAGAATCAACAAAAAATCCAGGAACTTATAAGAAATTATAGCAATATTGCAAAAGATTAATATACAAAAGTCATTTATTTTCCTATATACCAGCAATGAACAAGTAGAATTTGAAATTGAAAACACAATACCATTTATATTAGCACATACCAAAATGAAATAGGTTAAATTAAGCAAAATATGTACAAAATCTATATGAAAAAAACTAAGATATATTTAAAGAAATCAAGGAACTAAACAGATGGAGAAATAATCCATGTTCATGGATAAGAAGATTCAATATTGTCAAGATGTCAAATCTTCCTAATTTGACCCATAGATTCAATGCAATTCTAATCAAAATTCTAGAAAGTTATTTTGCAGATTTTGATAAACTCATCCCAAGTTTACATGGAGAAGCAGAAGACCAAGAATAGCCAATATGATATTGAAGAACAAAGTTGGAGGACTGACACTACCTGAATTCAAGATTTACTATAAAGCTACAATAGTCCAGACAGTGTGTTAATTGTGACAAAACAGACAAATAGACCAATGGAAAAGAATTGAAAGCTCAGAAATAGACCCATGTAAATATAATGAACTGATCTTTGACAAAAGAGAAAGACAATACACTGAAGCAAGGTAGCCTTTTCAATAAATGGTGCCAGAACAACAAGACATCTACGTGCAAAACAATGGATCTGCTTACAGACTTCACATCGTTCAAAACTATAAAACTCCTAGATGATAACATAGGAGAAAATCTAGATGATCTTGAATTTGATAATTACTTTTTAGATATGACATCAAAGGCATGATCCATGAAAGAAAGAATTGATAAACTGGGCTTCATTAAAATTGCAAATTTTTACTCTGTGAAAGACATTTTCAAAAGAATGAATAAACAACCCATAGACTGGGAGAAAAAAATGTGTAAGCAACATATTTGATAAAAACTGTTATACATAATATAACAAAAAATAAAGCACTTAAAACACAAAAATAGGAAAACAAAGAACTTGATTAAAAATAGGCCTAAGACCTAACAGACACTTCACCTAAGAAGATATACAGATGGCAAATAAGCCTATGAAAAGATACTCCACATTATGTAACATTATGGAAATACAGATTAAAACAACAGTGAGATATCACTACACACCTATTAGAATAACCAAAATCCAGAACACTGACATCAAATGCTGGAGAGGATGTTGAACAATGGGAACTCTCTTTCATTACTGGTGGGAGTACAAAATGGTTCAGCCACTTTGGAAGTCAGTTTGGTGGTTTCTTACAAAACTAAACCTACTCTTTTTATAAGATCCAGCCATGGGAGCTGAAAATTATGCCCACACAAAAACATGCATGTGGATACTTTTACCAACTCTATTCATAATTATCAAAACTTGGAAGCAGAAAAGATGTCCTTAATCTTGAATGAATGTGAATGGATAAGTTGTAGTACCTCCAGACAATGGAATTTTATTCAGCACTAAAAAGAAGTGACTTCAAGCTATGAAAAGCCATGGAAGACTCTTAAACACATATTACTAAGTGAAAGAAACCAATCTGAAAAGACGACATACTTTGTGATTTCAACTATACATTATTCTGTAAAAGGCAAAATTTTGGAGACACTAAAATTATGGTTGCTAGAGGTGGGGAACGAAAGGATGAATTAATGGAGCACAAAGGATTTTAAGGCAGTGAAAATGCTCTGTATGATACAGTAATAAAGGATACATGCCATTATAAATTTGTCTAAACCCACTGAATGTACAACACTAAATGTAAAGCCTAATCTAATCTATGGACTTTGGATGATAATAGTGTGTCAATATAGGTTCATTAATTATATAACAAATATCACTCTGGTGGGCAATGTTAATAGGTAAGGAAGGCTATGCACATGTGGGCACAAGGTATCTGGAATATTTCTGTAACTTCCAAACCTAGAAGTGCTGTTAAAACAAAATAAAAATAATTTCTGAAATAATTCAAGTTCAAACATCAGTTCTGGGGAAGCTGAATGCTTACAACCCTTCCCGCTGTGATTCTGAGAGCCATGCCTCCGCATGAGTAGGGTAGGGATAGTTCATGAGCTGCAAAGTGAGAAACTATCTTAGGTAGAAAACATACTTTAAAATGGAGATTTGCATGCAGGAAGTGAATGGGGGGAGTGCTCTCTGGGGGAAAAAGTGTAAGGGATTGTTGGAATAGGGATTAGGCAGAGATAAAGTTTTCCTTGCTATAGCAGGAACTGAGGTTTCAGAAAACCCTTTTGGGATCACTGCAGAATTGTTCCAATTGGAGTAAGAGAGCCAGAGCTATGTCTTTGAATTCCCACATCATCACACTTTGGATGCAGGCTGCCCCTGGTGAGGAGTGTAAGGGTGGGTGAAGCAACTATTTTCCTCTATGTGCAATTCAACATTCTATTGGTCATTGGTGTTTCTGCATATGTTGGTGAGTGATGCACTAATTCTTCTTTGTTCCTATCTTTGCAAGGGAGTTTCCACAGTGAACACCCTTGGAAGATCGAGATAGCATGTCCTTCTGGAGCAAAGGAATGCTTACTGCTCAGTAGAAGAAAGACAATGCCTCTATCTAGAGCCAAGGGCAGGCATGCTACTACATATTAGAAAAGATTCAACTTCACTTTGTTAAGAGTCCCTCTTATGTGATGCAACTCAACACATTTATACATATCATCTTTCTCTCTTTGTGCCATGCTTTGGGAAATGGTGTTGATATGTTAACTACTACAATTGCACAGAATGATAAAATATTCTCTGTATCTGAATCAGGAGTCTTGTGTCTTCTACTAGTATCCATGATACTTTGACAGGCTAACTTGGTAGCCTGCAAGTAGAGTAAAATCTCAGATCCATCATAGTTCTTGACAGTCATTAGCAGCAAGCACACTTTCAGCAGCTGGGAGGAGTGCCTTGATCCTGAAAAGAGGACCTGGGCAGTATGTCTTGACACCCATCCAAAGAACCATGGGGAATCTGCAAAGCAATGTTGAGGGAAGAAACAAGATTTGGGATTCAGCCAGATGTTATGAAAAAGCCCCAAGGGGAAGGGAGAGAGAGAGAGAGATAAAGAAATCTTCTAAAAAATAATTGGTAGACAGCATTGGGAAGCAAGTTATTTTTAGAAAATGTGAGAATTAGAATCTCAAGTGATTAAATATGCTAGAATATTTTGATAAAGTTGTAGTGGGAAATGGCTTTGTGTAGGAAAATCTGGACTTCTATTAACATAGGGAAAATACTGTGAAGCCAGTTTCTCAGAGAATCAAGGAGTCCTTCAGAATACTTTGAAGCTATGTTATTGAATGCAAGTTCCTGTACCCGATGCACTGTGAGGCCAAACAAACCAAAATATTGGAGTTTGGAGCAGAGTAAAGTTTATTGCAGGGCCAAGAATGGAGAACAAGTGGCTTATGCTCAAAAGACTCAAACTCCCTGAGGAGAAGAATTTATAGGCAAAATTTGGGTTAAGGACTACAGGGTGTGTGACTTTCTTCTGATTGATGGTAAAGTAACAGGGTGGTGTTCCAGGACTCCTGTGTTCAACTTCCACTGAGGAAAGCCTTAGTTTCTATAGAACTCAAAGATATATTGCTGTGTATATTCCTGGAGAAGGAGCCAGGACCCTGGCCCACAGCTGCACTACTGCTTCTTGACCGCTCCTCTTTTGTTTCTCAAATGTTCCTTCATTTCTCTGATTAGCAACTGTTTGAATCTTCCCTTTGGTACTCATGGAAGGTCTAGGAGGATAAAGCCTTTTTCCTGCAAAGAAGAAACAGGGGACACTGAAAGGCTTTTTTACCCAGGAAAGCCCTACAAGGTGTTGCTCAGTGTCAGTTAAAATATATAGTTAATTCCAAAATAAGAAGTATTTTTCTTAGCAGAAAACTGTGATCATTTTTCAAGTATACATAAACTTTAATACAATGTTATAACAAACACAAGTAAAGCAAAATAAAAACAAAAAAATTCCATGGAGTAGCTGATTGTTTTTGTATATAGTATACAAGTTACAGACCTCAACCATGTAATCTCAGCAGTAATATTGCAGGAGAAGGGGGCAGTGAGGGAATGGTCATGTCTCAGGTCTTGGGCGAGTTCCCAAGACCGGCTGCCAAGTGAAGATCCTTGGCTTTGAGCAGGAAAGAATTCAAGAGCAAGCCAAATTAAAGGGAAAGCAAATTTATTTAGAGAGATACACATTTCATAGGCAGAATCAGCACTGTCTCAGGAGATGAGAGCTGTCCTGGAGCGTAGGTGTTGTTGGTTTTTATGGGCTGGGTAATTTCATAGGCTAACAAGTGGGAGGATTATTCCAACTATTTTAAGAAAGGGGTGGAGATTTCCAGGAATTGGGCCACCACCCACTTTTTGACCTACTATGGTCAGCCTCTGAACTGTCATGGCACCTGTGGGTGTGTCACTTATCATGCTAATATATTACAATGAGCATATAATGAGGCTCAAGGTCTATGGGAAGTCCAATCTTCTATCATCTTGGGCCTAGTTGGTTCCAACCAGTTTTTTTCATATCCTGTTTTTAATCAACGGTTGTGTCAGTATTTCAACAGTTGTGCCCTGCTCCCTTCCCTCTTGTCTCAGCAGTATACTACTTATTAACTGATTAAGCAGCAGTGTTATTTTAAAAAGAATATGATAACTACTGAATTAACTTAAAATAAATCATTTTTTCAGATTTAAAATCTCATTCCTTTGTTTTTCTCTTCAAATGTCAATTATGAACATTCTAGTTGTCAGTCCTCTACTTGATACAAGATATGGATGGGAAAATATAGCATGAAATTCACTCCAAAGTTATGGCTTTAAATGAGAAAACAATCAATTTTTTCTCCACGTGGAAAATGTACTAAGAAGATCTATAGGAAAATAATGGAAACAGTAGTTAGCTGTGCTGAAGCAGCTGATATCCAGACAGATAAAATGACTTACATATAATCAAGACTTAGAAAATTATAACATATTAAATCATTTTAAAACAGTTATGTAGATAAAAATGGATGTCAGAAAAGAGGTTAGCTATAGAACAATACATTACCAATTTTATGAAACATTTTTAATCTCATTGTTTCTCTATTAGCAATAAATGATTTGGGTTTGTTGGGTTTTTTTTTTCATTGAATCTTTAAAGAGGTTGAGATATTAACGAAATTTTATTCTTATAAGGAGAAAGACTATCTGCATTAATATTTGTCAATAATGAAAAATACATAGTATTTTAATTGACTCTGGATTTAAGATAAATTATAGGGAAAGAACATAGATCTCTGAGAAAAAGGAATTTGAACATGTGGAAAGACATTCATCATCTCATAGTGAAAATTAGTTCATAATTACCAAAATGAAATTTGAGGGAAACATTACTATTTATAAATTCTCTTGATACTTAATTTTCTGTGTCACCTTGACTGAACTGTTGGATGCTCAGACATTTTGTTAAATATTATTCTGGGTGTGTCCATGAGGATGTTTCTAGACAAGATTTATAATTGAATAGGTAGACTGAGTAAAGCAAGTTGCTCTCCTTAGCATGGATGAGTCTCATTCAACCAACTGAGGGCCTAAATAGAACAAATGGATGGGTAAGAGGGAACCCCTCCTGCCTAAGTGCTTGACCTAGAACATTGGTCTTCTACCCTCAAACTAGAAATTACACCATCAGCTCTCCTGGTTCTCAGACCTTTGGACTTAGATGGGAACTACACCACAGGCTTTTCTGGGTCTCTAGCTTTTTGAATACAGATCTTGGGACTTCTAAGACTCCAGAATCATGTGAGCCATCTGTACTCCCCACCTTATTCAGAGTATTTCAGCATGTGAAAAATGCATTCATTCTACAAAATCTACAGTTCCCTGAAAATGACACACAGATATAAAAAAATATTTGACAGAGATGTTGAAGTCAAAGAAATGGTGTTCTGGTAAATGTTTAACATCCAGCTCTCCAAAGAATGTAAAGGGGCTGGTTTGAAGTTTTTGCTAATTTCCATGGTGTTAAATCTTCCACCAAGGTTGTTTCATGTAGCAGTGTAACATCATAGAATGCAAAATTTTTAGAAAGTGTAAGTCAGCTGTGTCTGGCACACCATGCATGAAACACACGTGAAAACATTATGCCCACAACTGAAAAAAAAAGTGAAAGTTTCAAAGGATGATGGTTGTTGCTTTTAATAGACAGATGTAGAATTGATTATAAGAGATTTCTAATTTGGGATGATTTGCATCAAATAACCTTCAACTTACCTGAGTGACTTTTTCAATGAATGCGTTCTTCCAACTTGAAAAATGTTTTTCAATATTATTAATTTATTAACGTATGAAAACTGTTTCTTACAACATTGCCTATTAAAAAAAATTCTGTTTTTATTATTTCCCTCTTTACCAAGTCCCCAGTTTTCAGTTAAATATTTTCTGGATAAATATAACATTTCTGCCTCAAAAAGAAAGGTAGATAAAATATATATTTCCATCTTCATAGCTATGTCTTGCTTTTTTCATGCTAAAACAAGAGGCTTTAAGTGAGAAGCTACGAGACAAAAATATTTTGCTTAATCTCATGAAGGTGACTCCAAGCTCTGTGAGACCTTAATTTTCAAAAATTATTTACACAATTATATGTCATAAAATTTTACACCAATTATTCAGTAATAGAATGTATTTACTTCATTTGTAGCCAACATGTAACATTAGTATGATAGCATTAATACAGTCACAAGAAAATAATGTGATTAATACAATACTTGTTTTTTTTTTTAACATCTTTATTGGGGTATAATTGCTTTACAATGGTGTGTTAGTTTCTGCTTTATAACAAAGTGAATCAGTTATACATATACATATGTTCCCATATGTCTTCCCTCTTGCGTCTCCCTCCCTCCCACCCTCTCTATCACACCCCTCCAGGCTGTCACAAAGCACAGAGCCAATATCCCTGTGCCATGCGGCTGCTTCCCACTAGCTATCTACCTTACTACGTTTGTTAGTGTGTATATGTCCATGACTCTCTCTCGCCCTGTCACAGCTCACCCTTCGCCCTCTCCATATCCTCAAGTCCATTCTCAAGTAGGTCTGTGTCTTTATTCCTGCCTTACCCCTAGGTTCTTCATGACATTTTTTTTTCTTAAATTCCATATATATGTGTTAGCATACGGTATTTGTCTTTTTCTTGCTGACTTACTTCAATCTGTATGACAGACTCTAGGTCTATCCACCTCATTACAAATAGCTCAATTTCATTTTTTTTATGGCTGATTAATATTCCATTGTATATATGTGCCACATATTCTTTATCCATTCATCTGATGATGGGCACTTAGGTTGTTTCCATCTCCGGGCTATTGTAAATAGAGCTGCAATGAACATTTTGGTACATGACTCTTTTTGAATTTTGGTTTTCTCAGGGTATATGCCCAGTAGTGGGATGGCTGGGTCATATGGTAGTTCTATTTGTAGTTTTTTAAGGAACCTCCATACTGTTCTCCATAGTGGCTGAACCAATTCACATTCCCACCAGCAGTGCACGCGTGTTCCCTTTTCTCCACACCCTCTCCAGCATTTATTGTTTCTAGATTTTTTGATGATGGCCATTCTGACTGGTGTGAGATGATATCTCATTGTAGTTTTGATTTGCATTTCTCTAATGATTAATGATGTTGAGCATTCTTTCATGTGTTTGTTGGCAGTCTGTATATCTTCTTTGGAGAAATGTCTATTTAGGTCTTCTTCCCATTTTTAGATTGGGTTGTTTGTTTTCTTCTTATTGAGCTGCATGAGCTGCTTGTAAATTTTGGAGATTAATCCTTTGTCAGTTGCTTCATTTGCAAATATTTTCTCCCATTCTGAGGGTTGTCTTTTTGTCTTGTTTATGGTTTCCTTTGCTGTGCAAAAGCTTTGAAGTTTCATTAGGTTCCATTTGTTTATTTTTGTTTTTATTTCCATTACTCTAGGAGGTGGGTCAGAAAGGATCTTGCTGTGATTTACGTCATAGAGTGTTCTGCCTATGTTTTCCTCTAAGAGTTTGATAGTTTCTTGCCTTACATTTAGGTCTTTAATCCATTTTGAGCTTATTTTTGTGTATGGTGTTAGGGAGTGTTCTAATCTCATACTTTTACATGTACCTGTCCAGTTTTCCCAGCACCACTTATTGAAGAGGCTGTCCTTTCTCCACTGTACATTCCTGCCACCTTTATCAAAGATAAGGTGTCCATATGTGCATGGGTTTATCTCTGGGCTTTCTATCTTGTTCCATTGATCTATCTTTCTGTTTTTGTGCCAGTACCATACTGTCTTGATTACTGTAGCTTTGTAGTATAGTATGAAGTCAGGGATCCTGATTCCTCCAGCTCCTTTTTTCGTTCTCAAGATTGCTTTGGCTATTCGGGGTCTTTTGTGTTTCCAGACAAATTGCAAAATTTTTTGTTCTAGTTCTGTGAAAAATGCCAGTGGTAGTTTGATAGGGATTGCATTGAATCTATAGATTGCTTTGGGTAGTAGAGTCATTTTCACAATGTTGATTCTTCCAATCCAAGAACATGGTATATCTCTCCATCTATTTGTATCATCTTTAATTTCTTTCATCAGTGTCTTATAATTTCCTGCATACAGGTCTTTTGTCTCCTTAGGTAGGTTTATTCCTAGATACTTTATTCTTTTTGTTGCAATGGTAAATGAGAGTGTTTTCTTGATTTCACTTTCAGATTTTCAATCATTAGTATATAGGAATGCCAGAGATTTCTGTGCATTAATTTTGTATCCTGCAACTTTACCAAATTCATTGATTAGCTCTAGTAGTTTTCTGGTAGCATCTTTAGGGTTCTCTATGTATAGGATCATGTCATCTGCAAACAGTGACAGCTTTACTTCTTCTTTTCCGATTTGGATTCCTTTTATTTCCTTTTCTTCTCTGATTGCTGTGGCTAAAACTTCCAAAACTATGTTGAATAAGAGTGGTGAGAGTGGGCAACCTTGTCTTGTTCCTGATCTTAGTGGAAATGCTTTCAGTTTTTCACCATTGAGGATGATGTTTGCTGTGGGCTTGTCATATATGGCCTTTATTATGTTGAGGAAAGTTTTCTCTATGCCTACTTTTTGCAGTGTTTTTATCATAAATGGGTGTTGAAATTTGTCAAAAGCTTTCTCTGCATCTATTGAGATGATCATATGGTTTTTCTCCTTCAATTTGTTAATATGGTTTATCACATTGATAGATTTGCGTATATTGAAGAATCCTTGCATTCCTGGAATAAACCCCACTTGATCATGGTGTATGATCCTTTTAATGTGCTGTTGGATTCTGTTTGCTAGTATTTTGTTGAGGATTTTTGCATCTATGTTCATCAGTGATATTGGCCTGTAGTTTTTTTTCTTTGTGACATCCTTGTCTGGTGTTGGTATCAAGGTGATGGTGGCCTCGTAGAAGGAATTTGGGAGTGTTCCTCCCTCTGCTATATTTTGGAAGAGTATGAGAAGGATAGGTGTTAGCTCTTCTCTAAATGTTTGATAGAATTCTCCTGTGAAGCCATCTGGTCCTGGGCTTTTGTTTGTTGGAAGATTTTTAATCACAGTTTCAATTTCAGTGCTTGTGATTGGTCTGTTCATATTTTCTATTTCTTCCTGATTCAGTCTTGGCAGGTTGTGCACTTCTAAGAATTTGTCCATTTCTTCCAGATTGTCCATTTTATTGGCATAGAGTTGCTTGTAGTAATCTCTCATGATCTTTTTTATTTCTGCAATGTCAGTTGTTACCTCTCCTTTTTCATTTCTAATTCTATTGATTTGAGTCTTCTCCCATTTTTTCTTGATGAGTCTGGCTAGTGGTTTATCTATTTTGTTTATCTTCTCAAAGAACCAGCTTTAGTTTTATCGATCTTTGCTATTGTTTCCTTCATTTCTTTTTCATTTATTTCTGATCTGATTTTTATGGTTTCTTTCCTTCTGCTAGCTTTGGGGTTCTTTTGTTCTTCTTTCTCTAATTGCTTGAGGTGCAAGGTTAGGTTGTTTATTCGAGATGTTTCCTGCTTCTTAAGGTGAGCTTGTATTGCTATAAACTTCCCCCTTAGAACTGCTGTTGCTGCATCCCATAGGTTTTGGGTCATTTTGTCTCCATTGTCATTTGCTTCTAGGTATTTTTTTATTTCCTCTTTGATTTCTTCAGTGATCACTTCATTATTAAGTAGTGTATTGTTTAGCCTCCATGTGTTTGCATTTTTTACAGATCTTTTCCTGTAATTGATATCTAGTCTCATGGCATTGTGGTCGGAAAAGATACTTGATACAATTTCAATTTTCTTAAATTTACCAAGGCTTGACTTGTGACCCAAGATATGATCTATCCTGGAGAATGTTCCATGGGCACTTGAGGAAAATGTGTATTCTGTTGTTTTTGGATGGAGTGTCCTATAAATATCAATTAAGTCCATCTTGTTTAATGTATCATTTAAAGCTTGTGTTTCCTTATTTATTTTCATTTTGGATGATCGGTCCATGGGTGAAAGTGGGGTGTTTAAGTCCCCTACTATGAATGTGTTACTGACAATTTCCCCTTTTATGGCTGTTAGTATTTGCCTTATGTATTGAGGTATGTATGTTGGGTGCATAAATATTTACAATTGTTATATCTTCTTCTTGGATCGATCCCTTGATCATTATGTAGTGTTCTTCTTTGTCTCTTTAATAGTCCTTATTTTAAAGTCTATTTTGTCTGATATGAGAATTGCTGCTCCAGCTTTCTTTTGGTTTCCATTTGCATGGAATATCTTTTTCCATCCCCTTACTTTCAGTCTGTATGTGTCTCTAGGTCTGAAGTGGGTCTCTTGTAGACAGCATATATAAGGGTCTTGTTTTTGTATCCATTCAGCTAATCTGTGTCTTTTGGTGGAAGCATTTAGTCCATTTACATTTAAGGTAATTATCGATATGTATGCTCCTATTCCCATTTTCTAAATTTTTTTGGGTTCGTTATTATAGGTCTTTTCCTTCTCTTGTGTTTCTTGCCTAGAGAAGTTCCTTTAGCATTTGTTGTAAAGCTGGTTTTGTGGTGCTGAACTCTCTCATCTTTTGCTTGTCTGTAAAGCTTTTAATTTCTTCATCAAATCTGAATGAGATCCTTGCTGGGTAGAGTAGTCTTGGCTGCAGGTTTTCTCCTTCATCACTTTCAGTATGTCCTGCCACTCCTGCTTGTAGGGTTTCTGCTGAGAGATCAGCTGTTAACCTTATGGGGATTCCCTTATGTGTTATTTGTTGTTTTTCCCTTGCTGCTTTTAATATGCTTTCTTTGTATTTAATTTTTGACAGTTTGATTAATATGTGTCTTGGTGTATTTCTCCTTGTATTTATCCTGTATGGGACTCTCTGTGCTTCCTGGACTTGATTAACTATTTCCTTTTCCATATTAGGGAAGTTTTCAACTATAATCTCTTCAAATATTTTCTCAGTCCCTTTCTTTTTCTCTTCTTCCTCTGGAACCCCTATAATTCGAATGTTTGTGCATTTAATGTTGTCCCAGAGGTCTCTGAGACTGTCCTCAGTTCTTTTCATTCTTTTTTCTTTATTCTGCTCTGCAGTAGTTATTTCCACTATTTTATCTTCCAGGTCACTTATCCGTTCTTCTGCCTCAGTTATTCTGCTATTGATCCCATCTAGAGTACTTTTAATTTCATTTATTGTGTTGTTCATCGTTGCTTGTTTCCTCTTTTTCTTCTAGGTCCTTGTTAACTGTTTCTTGTATTTTGTCCATTCTATTTCCAAGATTTCAGATCATCCACACTATCATTATTCTGAATTCTTTTTCAGGTAGACTGCCTATTTCCTCTTCATTTGTTAGGTCTGGTGCATTTTTATCTTGCTCCTTTATCTGCTGTGTGTTTTTCTGTCTTCGCATTTTGCTTATCTTACTGTGTTTGGGGTCTCCTTTTTGCAGGCTGCAGGTTCGTAGTTCCCGCTGTTTTTGATGTCTGTCTCCAGTGGCGAAGGTTGGTTCAGTGGGTTGTGTAGGCTTCCTGGTGGAGGGGACTAGTGCCTGTGTTGTGGTGGATGAGGCTGGATCTTATCTCTCTAGTGGGCAGGTTCATGTCTGGTGGTGTGTTTTGGGGTGTCTGTGGCCTTATTATGATTTTAGGTAGCCTCTCTGCTAATGGGTGGGGTTGTGTTCCTGTTTTGCTAGTTGTTTGGCATAGGTTGTCCAGCACTCTGGCTTGCTGGTCATTGAGTGAAGCTGGGTGCTGGTGTTAAGATGGAGGTCTCTGGGAGATTTTCGCCGTTTGATATTATGTGGAGCTGGGAGGTCTCTTGTTGACCAGTGTCCTGAGTTGGCTCTCCTACCTCAGAGGCAGAGCCCTGACTCCTGGCTGGGGCACCAAGAGTCTTTCATCCACACGGCTCAGAATAAAAGGGAGAAAAAGTAGAGGGAATTAGTAGAAGTATGAGGAAAGAAAGAAGGAAAAGAGGGAAGGAAGGAAGGAAGGAAGAAAGAAAGAAAGAAGCAAAGAAGGAAAGAAAGGAGGGAGGGAGGAAGGAAGGAAGGAGGGAAAAAAGGAAAAAAGACAGAAAGAAAGAAGATACAGTAAAAATAAAATAAAGTATAATAAAGTTATTGAATTAAAAAATTCTTATTTAAAAAAAAAAAGGGACGGATAGAACCTTAGGACAAATGTTGGAAGCAAAGCTATACAGACAAAATCTTACACAGAAGCATACACATACACCCTTACTAAAAGAGGTAAAAGGGGAAAAATCATAAATCTTGCTCTCAGAGACCACCTCCTCAATTTGGGATGATTCGTTGTCTAAAGGAGGGAAGGAAGGAAGGAAGGAAGGAAGAAAGGAAAGAAAGAAAGAAAGAAAGAACAAAGGTAAAGTATAATAACGTTATTAAAATTAATTATTAAGAAAAAAATAAAAAAATAAAACATGGACGGATAGAACCCTAGGACAAATGGTGGAAGCAAGACTATACAGACAAGATCTCACACAGAAGCATACACATACACATTCACAAAAAGAGGAAAAGGGAAAAAATCATAGATCTTGCTCCTAAAGTCCACTTCCTTAATTTGGGATGATTGGTTGTCTATTCAGGTATTCCACAGATGCAGGGTACATCAAGTTGATTGTGGAGCTTTAATCCGCTGCTTCTGAGGCTGCTGGGAGAGATTTCCCTTTCTCTTCTTTGTTCTCACAGCTCACCGGGGCTCAGCTTTGGATTTGGCCCTGCCTCTGCGTGTAGGTCGCTGGAGGGCGTCTGTTATTTGCTCAGACAGGACGGGGTTAAAAGAGCCACTGATTCGGGGGCTCTGGCGCACTCAGGCCGGCGGGGAGGGAGGGGCACGGAGTGCGGGGCGGGCCTGCGGTGGCAAAGGCCGGCGTGACTTTGCACCAGTCTGAGGCCCGCCGTGCGTTCTCCCGGGGAAGTTGTCCCTGGATCCCGGGAACCTGGCAGCAGCGGGCTGCACAGGCTCCGCGGAAGAGGGGTGTGGAGAGTGACCTGTGCTCGCACACAGGCCCCTTGTTGGCGGCAGCAGCAGCCTTAGCGTCTCCCGCCCGTCTCTGGGGTCCGCGCTTTTAGCCGCGGCTTGCGCCCGTCTCTGGAGTTCCTTTAAGCAGCGTTCTTAAACCCTTCTCCTCACGCACCAGGAAACAAAGAGGGAAGAAAAAGTCTCTTGCCTCTTTGGCAGGTGCAGACTTTTCCCCGGACTCCCTCCCGGCTAGCTGTGGTGCACTAACCCCTTCAGGCTATGTTCAAGCCGCCAACCCCAGTCGTCTCCCTGCGCTCCGTCCAAAACGGAAACCCGAGCCTCAGAGCCTCAGCTCGCAGCCCCGCCCGCCCTGGCGGGTGAGCAGACAAGCCTCTCGGGCTGGTGAGTGCTGGTCGGCACCGATCCTCTGTGCAGGAATCTCCCCGTTTTGCCCTCCGCACCCGTTGCTGTGCACTCCTCCGCGGCTTCGAAGCTCCCCCCTCCGCCTCCCGCAGTCTCCGCCCGCGAAGGGGCTTCGTAGTGTGTGGAAACTTTTCCTCCTTCACAGCTCCCTCCCACTGGTACAGGTGCCGTCCCTATTCTTTTGTCTCTGTTTTTTCTTTTGTTTTCTTTTGCCCTACCCAGGTACGTGGGGGAGTTTCTTGCCTTTTGGGAGGTCTGAGGTCTTCTGCCAGCCTTCAGTAGGTGTTCTGTAGGAGTTGTTCCACGTGTAGATGTTTTTCTGGTGTATCTGTGGGGAGGAAGGTGATCTCCGCGTCTTACTCTTCCGCCATCTTCAAGGTCCCCCAATACTTGTTTTTTAATACAGCACATGACATCACCATTTTAACCTACCTTTTAACATCATTCCTGGTTTCTTTGTTATCATTCTCATGTAGAGAGGTCTGACCTATTTTCAAGGCTCCACTACAGATTGCATATGCAAATATCCTCTTTGCTGTATTATGTTCAGGATCTGCAAATGCTAACATATAGATTCGTTCACACAGAACTGAAGAGGTTGCACTATGCATTGTACTCTAATATAATTATTTTTCATCTCTATCAGAACATGTGCATAGCCTAGATGAAATTGAGAAAACCTAGGCACCACCAAATAAATCAGTTATAGATGCTTCTCTTACAGGAAAACTTTTACATATTCCTGTGAGAATACGTGTATTCCTCATAGGAACTGGCAGATGCCCAGTTCCTATGAGGAATACACCTCTTCTCTTTACCTTGGATGAAAGAGAGCACTTTAAGAGTGGCACGCTTGACAAATACTGTTTTTTGAAAAGGTGGTTTCCTTTTTAAAATACATAGAGACCTTGGTTTTAATTACGGATCTCATATTTTCTAGTGAGACTGAAGAAATTAACAAGGATATAGAGATGAGGACTCTGAAAAGCAGAATCAATAATAAATAACTCAGGATTACAAAGCAACCCTAATTTTAAATTTCGAAGCTATATGTTCTAGAGATGAGTGGTGATTCAAGAAAATTTAGTCTTGAGATTTTTTATTATAGATGTTTTGTGTCTTACTCTAGAACATTCTGCACAGGTAATATCAGTAACTCCATAAATCTCTTTTCACTGACACTGAAAGTTTGAATTTAAGCCATGTTCTCTGAGGTAAAGGGTCACGGGTTTTATCCACTAAGCCACCAAACCCCTCATTTAAAGTACTTTTGAGACCTGGTATTTCTTTGTGACAGAAGACATTCATGAGGAATTATGTGCTGCGCCTGAGGGTGAAAGAAGTAAAAGAAAGCCTTATTAAGAGTACACGTGCTGCAGCCCGACAGAGTTTGACCTTCACAATGACACAAAGGCAAAGATGAATGCAAAAAAGCTTCGCTGCTGTTAAACATTGTAACAAGACAATCTGTAGGACCTCCAAAAAAAGAAAAGAGGGAAAACGTTTATCAATACAGGGAGGATGAAAGCAAATGCAGTTTTGGTCTGCAAGAAATAAAGAAAAACTCAAAAAAACTGAGGGTCAAAGAAGATACTAAGGCTATGGATACGAAGTGATTGATAATCCTGCATGATATTGTCTGATACTGTTTGTCTCCCACATATGGTTATAGTCAATTAAACTGCTTTCTTTATTTTGAAAACAGGAATGATTATTATTCCCCAAATAAAAATCCATGGACAGGATACTTTTCGGATTCATTTTTAAAAGTATATTCTGTTTGGAAAATAAATATACCAGGATTTTACCACCAAAAAGATATAAACAAATACAAAGAACACTACTAATTTAATTATATTTTGCTCCTAAATTAAGTGTTTGTGTACATGTGTGGGAGGGGGGGTATTATATTTAAAAAGCTAGAGAAAACTTAAGTTCCATGTTGAGCAAACAGCACTTGTATAGTAGAATTACAACCAGAATAACTCTTTCCTTTAGCCTTAAGTAAAAAATATTGTCACCCCTCTGTCTTTTAATTTTTATTAAAGAATTACATTAGACCCAGATCCTCATTAGCAGAAAGTTGTCTCATCTTCCTTGTCACCTCACAGCTTTGCCCAAAGCATCTTGGCTTGTGTCTCCTGTACAGTCTAATCTAAAGTGGTTTAAATCTCCTTTGAAATACCAGGGCAGCGAGGAGACAGCCCTGGGAAGCCCACTGCAACCACGGCTTCTCCAGCTGCCAAAGTTCTCATCAGCAACATCCAAATGCAACTGCCTGTGGTAGTATCTCAAAGATCTATTTTCATTTCTAAATAGAGAAAAATAAATCAAACCACCACTACAAGTTAAATTATTCCAGAAAAATCTATCATTTAACATGAATTAATTAATTCAAATCACTCTTAAAACAATCCATGTATGTTATTATTACAAAATTTCTAAAGAACAAAAAATATTCTTATTTGATTTTTTAAAATTACAACTAAAATTATACTTAAATTTAGAAAAGATTTAAATTGTACTCCATCATAAATTGTTAATGATTTTTTTAGTTGTTGAAATCATACTCATTAGAAGGAGGAATTTACTTTGCACAATGCTCCTAGGTCAGAATTCATGATCGTAGTTCTAGGCTTAATATATATCGATTATCCTCTCATAAATACAGCAGCTGAATATCTGTAAATTTAAAAGATATATATAAAAGATATGTATTAATGACAATACAGATTTTCCAAAACTTCTGTGTAAATTTACCCAAATACATTTTTTTCTGTTCACAGACATAAGATGACATAAGAAATGGACAGATACTTCTTCACACTTACTGTATAATGGCTCAAAGTTAGTTTTAAAAAGAAGATATAGAAGTAGCTGCTGACTAGAGTAATCTAGATTGAATATCAACTGATAAACACTATATGTAGATGTATTTTCTTGTTCTTTAATCATTAATCTTTCACTGTTCTGTACCAAAGTAAATTTATTGTATTTTATGAGCTAACCAATAGGATGACGGATCCACAGTTCTCTCTCCACAGAATTTGCATCTTTACAGAGGCAATATTTCCCACATTCTTTATCACATTTACCCTAAATAAATGCTAGATAAAATATTATCCTGCCTAAGATAACTAAGTCAAATCTTTTGGGAAGTGGTTCTCAAACTTAAGTCAGAAATCATAATTACCTGCAGGATTTGGGAAGAGAGATTTCTGAGTTTCGTCTCCAGAGTTGGTGATTCAGTTGATTGAGGTAGGGCTCCAGAATTTGAATTTCTCAAAAACTCCCAGTAATGCTATACTATTAATTGGACCTCATTTTGAGAAACACTGTTTTAGGGAATCTGTGTTTTTAACAAATTCTCAGGTGATATGGTGATTAGCTAAAATTAGGAAGCATTATTCTATGACTGAATTCTAGCTAACCTCTTGATAACCAATATTTTTTTATCTTCTATCATCTCAGCCTATCCTGCTCTAGTCCCACATTTCTTCCTGACACACTCTCATTTATATCTAAGAATGATATTTCTGTGAAGCTTAATTCAGCACAATCAAAATATTAGAATTTGAAGGAGTTAATTACTTTTTTGTTCACATGATATAAAACACTTTTATAGTTTTTATGAAACTATATTCCAACGTTGGTATAGTATACAATCTCTCTACCCTGATTATAGCTAAGATATAAATGCCTCAAGGACTAGGAAGACAAACTAAATGAGATGGATGTGTTGGATGGAAACTCTGGTGAACCGCATGGCCTATGTCATGTCTAAAGGAAAAATACAGGATGGGAGGGAGGCGCAAGAGGGAGGGGATATGGGGATATACATATACATATAGCTGATGAACTTTGTTATGCAACAGAAACTAACACAACATTGTAAAGCAATTAAACTCTAATAAAGATGTTAAAAAATAAATAAAGGAAAAACACAATCCTCTTCAATTAACTACTACTGTAAAACAATATGGACCTGATACTTGCAAGTGATGAGTTCTATTTATTTGTTTGTTTGTTTGTTTTAAGAATCAAGTCAAAATGTGTATAGAGGTATAAGTGCAAGCCTTTAATGTTTGTTCAGTGAATAAAAATAAAATAATTACACATCTTATCTAATAATCTGTTTTCATAAACTTTAGTTTTAAATTGCAAAGACAGTACAGAATTCTCACATGCCCTTAATCACTTTTATTTTTAACATCTTATATTTTCATGATATATTTGTTACAACTCTGACATCAAAGTTGGTATATTACTATTAACTAAACTCCACAATTAATTCAGACTTCACTAGTTTTTCTCTAACATTCTTATTTTGTTTCAGGATCTCACCCAGGACAGATTATATTTAATCATATGTCTCCTTAGGCTTTTTCTGGCTGTGACATTTCTCAGAGTTTTCTTGTTTTTTATACCTCAACAGTTTTAAGCTGTACTGGTAAGGTATTCTGTACAACGTGGTTTAATCAGGATTTACCTGATGTTTCCCATTGGGGTTTAAACTAAGGTTGTATGATTGAGAGGAAGACCACGGAGGTAAAGTACCATGCTCAGCACATATCCTGGAAGTGCAAGCTACCAAAAGAGCTCATCATTGATTATGTTAACAATTACTCGCCGGAAGCACTGTTTGCCAGTTTTCTCCACTGGAAAGTTACCCCTGCCTCCTATTTTACAATCTACAGTTTCAAAACAAGTCACAAAGTAGAACCAACACTCAAAAGAGGAAGAACAGTTCCTTGAGGGTGGGGTGTCTTCATGAATTATCTTGGATTCACTTGTAAAAGATTTGTCTATTCTCATCATAATAATAAAATTTTAATTAAAATAATTTTAATAAAAAATTAATGAGAAAGCATTTTAACATAATATGACATTTTAAAAGTAAGTATAGTATTTTTGGTTTTATTCTAATGGAAGTAAAATATTACTTTCTAAATTCTCATACTCTGTAACACCTTTTACAAACGTGGCTTTTAAAACTGGATGTGTATTAATGAAATATCACAATCAGGAATGATCTAGATATTTCAGAGGAAGAAGCACAAGCCTGAATGAGTTAGTAAAGCTAACCTCCGGGATGAAGCAGGATAATGTAAGGCTTTGAAGAGCATGTAATATACAAGTGTCAAGGATAAACAACGCACATTGCATTTGATTGACTCTAGCCTTCTTAATCTATTGAAGGCTCCAACAACTAACCATATTTATAAATTTCCTTTGCTATGGTCAACGAAGAGACAAAGAACAAATATAAAGAGAATAATACAATTTTAGCCTAGGAAAGAACCTCAGCCATCTTTAATTTAATAACTTCATTTCATATAAGAAAATATTTAATTTGAAAATGGTGAAAGACCTGCATTGTGGTATACAGCTATTCAAGGAATAAATAGCATTATCCCCCATTTTTCTGACTCCCAAGTCAGTGCTTTATTATTATACTCTATTTTACTGTGAAGAATCAAAAGACAAAATTAACCTGTACTTGGAAAGAATGTTGAATTGCAATTTTCTTTGTTTGTTCCTGTGCTGGTTTATGTTGCGTCAATTTAGCTAAGGCTGTGTGTTGTTTCCATGAATCCCCTCCCCAGGGTTTTGGATTATAGATGGCCAAGAGTAAAACTTACATGAGATATGGAAGGTTATAAAAAAAAAAAAAGCTTTCCAAGAGCTGGAAATTTCCATAGACCTTGCTCAGACATTCCTTACCTCCCCCTCCATTTTTCTTCAGTTGCCAGATATGCTTGATTTCTTGTAGCTCTGAGTTGTTCATCAGTGCAGTTTTCTTTGATTCACTGACTTCTCCATTCCTTTTTTTTTCCCCCTCATACTACCATCTCCCAACTCCTGTCAATTTGGATGAGATTTAATTCATATAACAAATCTCTGATTTTCATACTGCTTAATAAATTTATTTTCTTTTCTTCTTCCAGTTTTATTGAGATGTAAGTGACATACAACACTGTATAAGTTAAACGTGTACAGCTCAATGACTTGATATTATATTGTGAAATGATTACCACAGTAAGTTCAGTTAACCTCTATTGCCTCATATAGTCACAATGTTTTTCCTTGTGATGAAAATTCTTAGAATCTACCCTCTTAGCAACTTTAAATATACCATAGCATTGTTAATTATAGCCATCATGTTGCACATTACATCCACACTATTTATTTATCTTATAACTTTTGACCACCTTTGTCCAATAACTATTTGTTTGGTTGATATCTGCAAGATATGTTTTGTTTTTCTTCATTTTTTATGCTTCACCCCTCTAGATTACTAAATGAAGGAAAAGGGACGCCTTCTTTTCAGAAATGAGAAAAAGCTTTATTACAAATAGGATGATTAAAAAACAAAGGATAATAGAAATCACCATCTCATTTGTTACTTTTATTATTCTGCCATAATAAAATACCATATACTAGGTGGTTTAAGTAACAGAAATTTATTTTCTCACAGTGCCTGAGACTGGAAGCCCAAGATCAAGGTGCCAGCATAATTTGTTTGTGGTGAGCACTCTCTTCCTGGTTGCAAATGACCATCTTATTGTCATGTCCTTGCTTGGTCTTTTCTAGGTGCAGACACCCTGAGAAACAGAGTGAGCATTCAGGTACTATTCCTATAAGAATACTACAATGATCATATCAGGTCCCCAACTTATTTCCTTTGAATCCCCATCTCCAAATAAACCACACTGGAGATTAGGGCTTCAACATATGGATTTTGTGGGTAAACAAACATTCAGTCCATAATGTTACATAAGCAAATAAAAACAAATGATAAACCAAACAAATGTATAAATAAATAAATAAGTAAAAATTCAAAGAGAAGATCATTGAATTGAGTGTCTCAATCCATATATTCTTAAATGTTGACCTTAAACATGTGTCAATCTGACTCTTTAAGGATTAATTGGGGATTTTTATCAAAATGCAGATCCCAGATTCGTTGAATCAAAATATTCAGGGAGCAGACCTAGAAGCATGTATTATGACAAAGTTCCCTGAATGATTAAGAAAACCAATGTATAAACAGCTGGTTTAAAATACAAAATCAAATTCATTGGTAGTCGTTTTTAGTCACATTATAGGAAAGATTTTAAGACCAAGCTTGACTCTAACTTGAATGTACTGTACCTGAGCAGGAGACCCTAGTATGGACATAAAAAGTTAGAGTGATGGCAGATATGACATTTTGTGTCATCCTTGTTAAAACTTTAAAAAAGGAGAGATATAATATTCATATCTGCAATATGCTCCTCTAACTGAATATGATTTGTCTTTCAAGTTTTTTAAAGTTTACTCAAAAGTAAATTTTACAAGTTTGAAACTATTGTGAACATTTATAGCAAAAGCGAAACCAAATATTCTATAAATGTCAAATGTATCTGAAGTTTTATTATACATAAGAAGTAAAAAGATCAAGAATATAATAAAGGTTAAATAATAGGAGATACTTTTTGAATAATACAAGAAACTATGAAAATTAAATTCCTTCAGTATTTAGAAGTTCTTTTTTAATAGAGAAAAAGAAATGTGATGTTTTGGCAAGGAATTAACTCCTAGAATTAATAAATATTGGAAAAATGCAACTACACCTGTCTTTAAATTACATTTTAAAAGCACAACTAATTTGAGTGAAATTATTCATCTTGGGAAAAAAAAAGAATTCTACAGAGTGAATTGATGACTTAAAAGTGCATGAAAGGTTATTACAGAAGGAATATTGAACAGTTGTTTCTGTCTTAAGTTATGGAATAACCAGGTGATCGATTAAAGGAGAAATCTGAATACTCACTGTGAGCATACCACTAAACAAGCTGCTTTTAGGGATCATACAAAGGAAGAGACAACATGGCTCCTAACTTAAAAATGGAGGAGCTAAAGGTAAGATAAGCCAGTGGAAATAAACTAGACATGGATGGCATGAGTGAGGGCTGAGAAAAAGTGATTCAAAAACATAGGTTAAAGTGAGTAATACCAGAAGCAATTTAAAAAAGCAGAACTTTATTAAAGCAAATAACTCTTCAGACAAAGTAATCTTTTTATTTTTTCCAAAATATTGTAATCCTCTTTTATATTACTCATGTTAATATTTGAGAGCAGTCAATGTAAATAAATGTGATGAAGATACCTCAGGATTATCAGAATGGGGACGAAGTATGGAAGTTAATATTCTGCCGTTAAGACAGCAGCCTGGTCCAACGGTTTAGAATTTTTAAATTCATCACTTTGTTCATTATTTACACATATCTACTGGCAGCTTGCCAATCATAATGTATGCACAAATATAAAAGTCATATCATTAGCTGTGGATGACCTGTTTTGGCTGGTAACCTCTCTGTAATATGTCAGAAGTGTTATTTTGAAGCAAATATTTTGATAAAATTTTTGTTAGGATAGATATAACTGTCACTAATAAACTTATGTCCATATCAGCATGTGTTCTTGTATTCTTTCCAAAATTATTTGTTTGTTGTTATATGACATTGGCTGACTTGGAGGATATAAATTATTTTCTATGTAATGTTTGTTAATACAGTACTACAGGAAAAGATGTTTACTATATGCAGCAAGATGGAGAATAATGGTGCTGACTTTTCAGTACCTTAACAGATGACTATATCTTTCCATTTTATTTTATGTGCATTTTGAATGGCATATGTACTATACTTCACGGTTGATTTTAGCACAGGATCCAGATGTTCCTGACACATCTGTTTCCGTACCTGTATATAAATGAAATTCAAAATGATACTAGCAACTCTGGGGACTGCATTAATCACAATAAAAAGTATATATTTTTATCTTGTCTATATGGGGATCACCTATGTATAAAGTAGATGTGGAGTAGTTAGTCATTTTTTTATGTGTCTTTGCAATGAAGTTATTTACATACTACTGATTTGCTATGCCTGGCCATCTGGTTCTGGATGAAATGTTGCAGTTTTTTGTTTTTGTTTTTACCTTTGTTTAAAAGGACTTTCTAAATGTTATCAATACCAAATGTTCTATGTCATTTATGCTAATAATCTACAAAAATATTTTATATTTTTCCAGATTGTTGCATGTTATATTTCTAAATTTACATATCATTTGCTTTTTAGCTGACTTTGTAAAACTGTGGAATTAAGTATAATGTTTTGAGCATTTTCATAGATGTTGTATGACACACTTTACTTCTTAATAACTATGTGAAACAGTAGATCTACACCACCTGTTCTTTGACCAGTAAAGATGCAGCCTGGTAGTTGAAAGCTCAGGCAGAGCAGTCAGAGTGTTTTGTGGCAAGAATGGCTGTTGAATTTTTGACTGTGTGAACTGGGAAAAATACAAATGTCTCTAAATCCCAATTTCTTTATCTGTAAAGCAAGGATAGTTGAGTATTAATTCATATGTTTGTTGTGTGGATTAAAATAGATAATCTATTTTGATAATTTAGCACTGCACTGAGCATATAACACATACTTTTTAAAGGATAGTCATTTGGTTTAATATGATTAAATAACAGTAATTGAAATATTGTATATAAATTTGAAGAAGCTGACTTTATCACTGCTTACTGTAACTAATATTTTTCTAATTTTAATAATAAAGATAAGCTTTATATTCTTACTTTAATCCATTTACACAGTATCACAGGAAGTTCATGCACGTTCTAAAGTTTTTAAATATTATTTAAAAATCTCCTAATGAAAAGTCTAAAACACTCAGATTCATACACAGTTTTTTCTAAGTCTTTTTATTTTAAAAAAAACAACTTCTCTGAGGTATAAGTGATAGACAAAAACTGTGTTTATTTAATGTATCCAAGTTGATAAAATCATTACTTCAATCAAGGTAAGAGACATATGCATCATCTCCAAAAGTTTTCTTGTGTCTTTGTGAGCCTTTGTGTGTGTGTGTGTTTGTGTGTGTGTATGTGAGAGAGAGAGATAACAAGACTTAACATGAGACCTAAATCCTTTTAATAAATTAAGTGCATAGTACAGTATTGTTGACTAGAGTCTCTACGTTGTACAGCAGATTTCTAGAACTAATTCTTCTTGCAGAACTACTGAATAATACATTCAAAAGCATTTTGAATTCTAAAGCAAAATTCCAGTGTATGGACAGTATCATTGAAAGAAAATCTTCCAATAGCAGACAATTACCAATGCAATGTGTTTCCCTGTTGTTTACATAGAAAAAAATTGTATGCAGTATTTACATACATAAAAATATAGTACAAAATTTTTAACAAAATAATATGTGAGAAAATTTTCAAATTATATTTCAGACATAATTAGTAGGAATCAGATATTTTGAAAAGTTTGCCAACTGTTAACAAAGCGATGTATCTCTCAGGTCTTACTAGGCTGAGTCTTGTTACAAAACATGCATACTTTACTAAGCACAGTAATTTTATAAAGGTGAGATTTTAATAATCTTAATATGATTCTTTATTATAACATATAGATGTTTTACTAGGTTTTGATCATGTTTTAGGAAATGTTTAATATTTGAAGTTAATACAAAACACAAAATTATACTTCTTCCATTTGTATTTTCAAAGGAACATCTTATTTTCAAGAAAAAAATATTGAGTTTAAATGGAAGAACAATTTAAAATTCCTAAAATGGTAAGATGTTACTTGTTAAATGAAATTCTAAAACATATTTTCCCACAACTATTATAACAATATATCTGATAGATAATCCTTCAGGAAAAGAGGAAATTCAACCTATTTCTACGTTTAGTAAAGGAGAGGAAGGAGTTCTGGACCAGATGCAATTGATTTTACAAACACAATACCTCACTCAAAATTTATGAACATTTAAGAACAGTGCTATATATCTCAAAGTTTTTGATATTGAAAAGATGTCAGTTTAATACAAATGAAAAAATAGTTGCTATTCTTTTGACTTGTAAAATACAGATAGTACTACTTACATTCCCCATATTTTTCTGTATTTTAAAAGAAAGTGAATAATTTTAAAATACAAGAGAATGTTTGCATTTAGCTTATTATCATTTTATGCCTATTATTAATAATCATCAACTTCATCATGCTAGGGGATCCCACATTTCCAGATATGAATAAGGAATAAAATTGGAGGGCATTCGGTATATGTGTTTCCCTAAGGAAAGTGTTGCTAAAACTCCAACTTCATTTTTTGAACACAGTATATTTAATTAATGCTCTGATACAAATTTCCATGGACACGTGTGCTTAGCATAAAACAAATTACTTGATGCTAAGTTGCTTATCAGGGTGTTTACACGAATGACAAATAGTTTGGGTTTTTCCACATCCTTGCCAATATTGATATTTTAATGCCTGGCTAGTCTGTTGTATATAAAATGTCATCTCCTTGATTCAATATGAATTTTTTTGAAAATTGATAAGGTTGAGCAGCTTTCCACACCATGCATATATTGTATTCTCAGAATTTTGTTTCCATTGTTTAAGAGTGGAAGCTATACAAAGTATAAACCCCTGTTAGTACTGATTTAGCTACATCCCACTATTTTTGATATGTAGCATGCTCAGTCTTTTAGCTGAAATGTTTTTTACAACCCAGAAATAATGAAACATTGTATTCTAAATTCCCAAGTAGAGAGGATTTTCTCCACACTATATTTGTCATTAATTAAAAGTAATGGTATTCTAATCAGAATATGTAATCTGTATTATATGTACTATTTAATAATTTACTTTTTGATCATTTCAAAAAGTTTAGTGATTATTTAAACTATTTCATGTGCATATATATGTTGAGAATTCATGTGCTCAATTTTATTTTCTTTGATGACAATTTTAGCATTCATTCAACAATGGTTTATTGAGCAAACTCCTCCCTGTATTCAGAAATTTACATTGATTTTGAAGGGAAATTTTTGTGCGCTCTGTTATTTTATGTTTAGAGTTTGTTTCAAATCTCCCTTTGCTTCTTCCTCACTCCTCCCTCTCTATAATTTTGAGGGTCCCTACAATCCAAGTTTCCATCTCCTCCACATCCTCTGTTTATGACAACATCTGTTAGTGGGAGTTCCCATCCTCTGTAGGAATACTGAGATATGGTGTTGGGATACCATAACAGAAGGCAGTGTATCTCAGCTTCTGGTGAGGAGCCTGAGTTTCTGCTTCTTCTCATTTGGGCCAGCTTTTGCTATAAGCTGTAGCCCTACCTCCTTTCATAAGCAGGAAAGTCTTACTCCTTAATCGGGCTCTAAGACTCAAGCCTGGCTTCAGCAACCCATCTTTCATGAAACACATTGTGACCCAATGTCCAAAAAGAGCTGAAGTCCAAGGCCCCAGTCCCTGCTTCTAGACCTAGAAGTTTCAACACCACTGCCCCTATGGTATTGCTGTTGGTTTGTCTTCTGTTATTTGTTTTTGTGGTTTTTGCATTGACAGTTTTCTCAGGTCTACATTGATGTTTGAATTATTTTTTAACCTAACTATGCATTTTTATTTATGTGGATTTAGAACAAACAGAGTATGGCAGGATTTGAAACTGCTGATCCTTTTGTGTGAGAATTTTTTGGTATCATTTTCATAGCATTATTCTTCAGCCAAATTTTGAAGGACTGTGTACTGTAAGTCATGACTATGTTATGTTAAAGAGCTTCTACTACTAACACATAAAAAAGTTTTGGGTTTTGCTAAAGTTTATATGAAAAGCCTGAAATTTAAATAATGACATGAGCAGAACCTAAAATCTAAGATATGACTTTATTTCACAGACTGCCTAGAATGCAGCTTTTTAGTAATTCTCACAACACCTTAGAAAGATTCTTAAATATATATCTAAACTACATTTTTGTCTTGATTGGTTTTCATATATTAAAAGATATCTCCATTATTTTATTTTTATCAGGCATATCTAATCTTAGATATTTATGCTAGGAACCTAGAAAAAAATTCAGTGAAAATAGGGAGAATTCATTTGAATCTAAAGAATAAAAAAGGAATCTAACATCTTCTCATGTCTCCAATTCTTCAAATATTTTAATACTACACTGCCTCTTACATGATAATTTTATTCTTGAATATTATGGCAGTTATCATAATTCTTAGATTAAATTTCATAGTGGAAAAGCCAATATTATAAGGTTTATAGTGACTTGAGGTCTATTCAAGATCCTCAGGTAAGTAATGATATACAGTGTGAACTTAGCTTATTGATTAAAAGGGATATGAAATATGTAAATTTAGACAAAAGGTTTTAAAGGCAAATATAGATGTTTGAACTTTTTTCATTATAATACTACATGAAATCATTGATTGATCACTTCACTACACAGAAATTAATACATTTACTTTTGAAATTTCACTTTGCTTACCTGGGAAACTACCCTCCAACTTATAATATCAGTTTATATCTTGATACGTGTTAAAATAGCATTTCACAACCTCCATTACATATTTGAAAATGAAAAACAAAACTTTGAAATTAAAATGAAAGATATTGATAATACACATCTATCCTTTCTTTGGCTCCTTAATTCAACATTTCCTTTAATGAGAAAGAATAAATTCCTGTTACACAAAGCTTAGTGAATATTAATTTTTAATCTATTACAAAACCTGCCTGGTATATTATAAAAAGTTATGATTACATAAATGTGTATGATACTACATAAGTAGAGTTTACTATGCTAATTTACCTTAAGAAATTCTACCTTTCATTTCACTTGAATGTGAGTGTGTGACAAATTTCGAAGTGTGCTAGACTGGAGGGAAAGACTTTTAAGTCCTTGTTTTTACCCTTAACTAACAAAGAGGGCTAACTAGAGCTACTCTCCATTTTCTTATATACAAAATGAACTACCACATCACATATGATTTGTCTCTTTCTGCTCCATGCGCTCTGTGTATCCCTAAACCAACCTAGAGCTTCTAAGGAAAAAAGAAAAAAAAAAAATCAATAGAATTACATGTTGGTGAAATGAAAGTTTCTTTACGGAAGCTCAGTATAGAGAAGTATGAAATGATGAGATAAGGAAGAGACTGAGATTTTGAAATAGTTCTTTTAATTAACAATATATCTCCAGGTAAAACAATGGTTTCAGAAACCAGAATAAAATATTGCAGGATGCAGGTCTGACTGAAGTCACATTGCCATAGTAGCTGTGGATAAGATTCCTATAAAACATCTTACATTTCAAAAGAATAATGTAAATTATCATTAGTTACCAAGATCTGTCTGTTCCAGTGAGAATTGCAACCTAATTTAAATGAGTCCAATGAACCCTCCTATGGAGGAAAAAATCCTATTTCATCAAAGTGGATTCAGCCTGTGGCATGCTGTGTTTGGTTGTGGCCCAAGTCACAGCCCGCTGGGAGTGGCAGCCCCTGCCATCAGTGTCTGTCAGGGAGCAGACATTTCTCTCTTTGTATTATCCCTGAGCTCCAGGCTTCTGTACCGGTCAGACCACAGTGAAATGCTGACAGTGAGCTGCTGCACAGAGAGACCAGTGAGAGGCTCTCACTCTGTATTTAAAGGGCCCAAGAGCTGCAGGAAGACAGTGTTCCTGCCTCTTCTAAGTGGCATGTATGGAGAGATATCTGATTTAGCAGCTCTGACAGCCCACAGGAAACTTGGTCCAGACAGAAACAGAATGTGAAATAACAGGAGCTCTCATACTTGAGTTTAAGAAAAACGAGAGGGGACTAAGAATTCTGAGTGTCTCTGATAAACCACAGTGTGTTAAACACATACTTTCATTTAATTTCCCAAAACATCACACATAATTGTGGAGTTTAAATAACGTACCTTCAGTCATCTAGTAAATGAGTGGTTGTGGGGGAAAAAATCTGATGAAGCAGCAATTAAAACACAGGGATGAAAAATGTGGTCTCTGGGATTCTGAGACTTGGTTTCAAAATTGTCCCGACCACTTCCCAGCCATGAGAAACGAAAAGTTTTATAAAATTTTTTTGTGCCTTTGTTTCCTCATCTGCAAAACATAGCTGGTGCTCACATGACAGAGATTTAATATTCAAATAAGACATCTCTATTAATTGCTTAGAAAAATATTTAGTGTTTCTTACTTCCTCAGTAAATACTTGATATTATTTTCCAATGATCATCAAAATCTATGCTCATTCTAAAATGACATTCAGCTTCCTGTATTTAAGTGTCATAGTCATAATATCCATTGAAATATGCTTCTCAGTGTTTCTATACTCTGTCTATAATACTAGCACATCATCCTTATTCATGTAATTCATCTATATTTATGGTGCTGATCTTATGCTATTTGTGTATTTGTTGAAACTCATTTTACTCATTGCTTGAAAGATACTCTTTGATGAGTTATTAAGTAATACATTATCAGAAATGGAAAACTTAATCTGTAACTTTGTAGCCTCAGGAATTGTGATTAGAAAGCAATGAAGATATGGAAAAAAACACTTTTTAAAGAAGTAAAAAGATAAGTGCATTAAGGGAAACAGAGAAACAGAGATAAAATGCTTCAAAGAAGATGATTTTTTGTAGCGTCATCTGAATGACTAACAATATCTTGAACTTAGCACAATGAAAACTACTTACTCCCTCATCCCTATTGCAAACTGATCCTATAGTCAGCTTTGTATGTCCTGTTAAATGAGGTGGATTAATAATCTATTAATTCATTTGCTCTTTTTTGAACCAAATCTTTGTTAATTACATAGTATTATACAAGTATGTCCTAAAATGTACTTATTCATACATAGAAGCATTTTTTCAACAAATATAGTCATTTACTTTTTTTAACTCTATAAACAATGAGGAACAAACATTTGTTTGGTTTTATTTATTTATTTTTCCCATAAGGAGTTTACAGTCTTCACAGAAAAAGATAAATCCATGCATAATACAATTAAAAATTCTGAGGGTGCTGATGAAAGAAATTGTCACATGTTGAGGTATGGGGAAGTCATTCTGGCTTATACATGATTTGAATTGAACTTTATGCTAACTTGAATAGCCTGTCTTATAGCCTGTCAAACATGCATTGTATATCTGCTTTGACCATTAAAGAAAAGAATGCATTTAAAAATCAAAATGGAGTAACTGTGGTTCAAGCATTCAAAATGGAACCAGGTGGCCATTGTGGTTGTGGTTTCAGACACGTTATTGCATCACTGAGAACTTGAATCTTCTGAACTGCATGAGACTCAAGGACAGCATGAGCCATTCTCAAAATAATATCTGCTAGCAGCTGCCAGCTGCAACCTGTGGTCTTAAAGTTTTGTAACCATGCAACCATTTCAGACCCTAATCAATTCTTGCTTAACAAGCACCCTTACTTCTTGCCAGCTCCAGTACTAACTCTTGACAATTTATGTAACTTGTGGGTTTTGTCTATATAAGCCTCCTCCATTTTGTAGTCTGGCAGAATACAATTCAAGAACTTCTTGAAACTTTGCCTCCCAGACTATAATCCTCAGTTTAGCTCAAATAAAACTTTTTAATTCCTATTATAGACTATTTATTATTTGTGTTGACAATACTTACTATAAATAGCACAATAAGAAAACAAAACAAAACAAAAAAGAGTGGTGGAGGTAGTTGTAAATTCATAGCTGTTAGTAATAAACCTGCTATTATTATTATTAAAAATAAGCCTGCTATAAATATATGTCAGCAAATATTGGGATGGGCATATATTTCATTACTCTTGGTTAACGAAGGAATGAAAGAGCTGGGAAATGCAATAAATGTATTTTTAAATTTATAGAAATTACCATAAAGTTCTCCAAGTAGTCCCATCATTTCATATTCACACCAACATTATATGAGATTTCCAGTTTCTCTACACGCTCAGCAATACTTGATAATTTTAGAAATTCTAGTTGGCGTGTAATTGCATATTATTATCATTTTAATTTTCTTGATGTGTAATGACATTTACCACCTTTCATGTGCCTAGTGACTATTCATGTGTCTTTCATGAAGTGCCTGTTCAAGTCTTTTGCATGTTTTTAAAGGGAAATGTTTATCTTCTCATTATTGTATTTTAAGGGGTTTTCATATTATTTTTACAAACAGCTCCCTTTTCATATATTTATTTCACAAATATTTTGGGCCAGTCTGAAGCATATTTTATCAGTTTCTTAATATTTTTAAAAAGGATTTTTTTTATTTTATTAAATTTTAAAAAGCACTTTTTAAAGTAGTTTAAGCTTTTTATCTCCTAAGGTATCTTTGCCTACTGAAACATATGAGTTGTTTTAGGTCTTTGGCCTAATTTCTCAATATTTGTGTTTTTTTATATGATTTTTATGGATTTCTAATTTAATTCTTCGGTGGTCAGGAAGCATATTCTTTGATTTCAATGCATTTACATTTTTGCAGATTTGTTTCATGGCCTTCTATTGACTATGTTGATGAATATTGCATGTACATTTCAATAGAATGTGTATTATAGCATTTTGGTTTTTAATGCTCTAAAATATCAATTAAGTCAAGTGTCATTAATATTGTTCAAGTTTTCTACGCCCTTAGTGAATTTTATCTGTTGCTTTTTCTATCAATGCTAATAGAAGAGTACCAAAATATCCAGTTATGCTTGTGGGCTTGTCCATTTCTCCTTTCAGATCTGTCATCTTTTGATTCATATACTATTAAGGTTTGTTGTTATGAACATATACATTTTGCATTATTATGTCTGCTTAATGAATTAAAGCTCTTATTATTAAAAATGATCCTTTTGTCTTTAGTAATATTCCTTTTTCTGAAGGCAACTTTGTCTAATATTAACAAAGCTAATTCAGCTTTCTTATGATTAGTATTTTAGTATAATTTTATACTGTGTTACCTAAGGACAGCTGGCAGTTAGTCTTTGCTTTTTTACCCTTTCTTGCATTTTTAGTTTTCTATTTGGAGTATTTGAATCATTTTTATGTAATGTAATTATAGGTATAGTTGGTGTGCTGGGCTGAATTGTTTCCCTCCAAAATTAATACCCACCTGCAACCTATGTATATGAATATTTTGGAAATAGAGTCTTTGCAGATGTAATTGTGTTAAGATGAATTCATACAGGATTAGGGTGGCCCTAAATCCAGTATGACTGATGTTCTTATAAGAAGAGGGACATTTGGACACAGAGACAGGACACACAAAGGGAAAACTGTGCAGATGCAGGAGGAGATCGTAGTTATTCTTCCACAAGCCAGTGAATGCCAGGGGTTGCTGGCAACCACAAGAACCCAGGAGAGGCAAGGAGGGATGCTTCCCTAGAGACTTTGGAGAGAGCATGGCCCTGCTTGATATTGGACTTCCAAGTGTCCAGAACTGTAATTGTTGAAAAATAAGTTTCTGTTGTTTTAAGCTACCCATTTTGCTCTAATTTGTACCAGCAGCTCTAAGAAACTAATATCATTTGGTTTTAGGCTTACCATGCTTCTGTTTCTTCTGTGAGTGAGTTTTCTTCCCTTTTTCTTTGATTAAATGTATACTTCGTAGTATTCCATTTTGTCTCTCAGATTGGCTTACTAGGTGTATATGTCTATATTTTACAAAGTGCATCTTTTGTTTCATTTTACTTACTCAACTTTAGCTTATTAGAATCTACTTTCTTTTTTTTTTTTTTTTTTTTTTTTTGTGGTACGCGGACCTCTCACTGTTGTGGCCTCTCCAGTTACGGAGCACAGGCTCCGGACGCGCAGGCTCAGCGGCCATGGTTCACGGGCCCAGCCGCTCTGCGGCATGTGGGATCCTCCCAGACCAGTCCACCTGCATCTGCCAGTGGAATCGCAACCACTGCGCCACCAGGGAAGCCCTAAATTCATTTTAAGTGTTCTTCCATTTCTTCCAGTGCTTTGCATTTTTAATACATTCTAATTCTACATATTTTATAAACCTCATTATACATTGCTATTATTACACGTACTTTTAAATTCTATATGTTTCATTTGGTTATTTTCTATAGTTTCTATTTTTCTCTTAATATACCTTATTTTGAAGTATTATAATCTTAATTTTCATTACTTACTTAAACAGTTCTCTTAAATTTTTTGAATTTATTTACAATATCTGAGTCTCAGGCTTTGTTTGATAAATCTAACATATGGATCCACTCAGAGTTCTTATTCAATACATTTCTCCTGAGTATGTGCCATACTTTTTCTTTACATATCTTATGTTTTGTTGAAAACCGGACACTTCATATATTATTTTGTAGCAACTCTGAATTTTGCTACCCCTCTCCCTTGTGGTAGTTGTTGCTGCTTTTAAAATTTTGTTTAGTTTTATTTTATTAATTTATTTATATATTTATTTATCTATTTCAGTAACTTGCTTGGACTTAATCTGTGGAATTTGCCTCCTTGCAGTGTATGGCTGGTGATATCATTTCTGTTTTTTCTTTTTGTATTTTTTATCCTGACTTCCTTGGTGTGTCTGCTTTGTCTACACAGCTTAGTGGTTAATTCAGAACTGGAAAGAAGTTGTACTTAAACAACTTGAATTTATAAGGCTTCTAATCTCTGCCAATAAATCTGTGCATGAGTTAAAAACCATATTCAAAGTGGAGGACATTTTCAACACTTGCTCAGCATTTACTTTTCCCTGGACCATCCCTGATCTCCTCTGCATATGTACATAGCTTCCCAATCAGCCACAGATGTGTGAAACACATACATAGTCTTCTATATTTCTTTAATTTCAAAGATTCCACACTAAATTTCTGGCTAGATTATTCACTGAATCAACAGGGATGCTAATCCCAGAGTAACAGAGTCATAAGATTTCCCCATTGTTGCCTACATAGTTTGCTATATCTACTGATGATACAGTCAGGCTTGGGTATTCACCTTCTGCTCCAAATCAAGTCTGCCCCTAGGCAGTGAAGCTTGAATTTTTTTCCCATTTCCAGCCCAAATATAGTCATATTACAAAATCAAGCTTGACAGGGCAGAGGTTGTGTAAGTCTCCAGGAAAGAAGGCTACAGACTTCCACTGTTCTTACCCATCATTTAGTAGTTTTTCTCGAAAAAACACTTATTATAGTTTTACCTTGTTCAATTTCCAGAGATGGGATATTATGGGATTTGACAGGGCATATTTTCCAGTTTTTAAATTTTATTCTTGTATTTAGAAGAGATAATTTGCTAAACTCTTCACTCTACTATAGCTGGAAATCAAAAGTCTATTTGATGTGTCTGATGTTACTTTAAATTATATCATTTAATTTCTTTTTACTTAATGCAGATGCTATTTAAGAATGCCATTGATTTTAAGTTATATCAAGGGAAGTTGTTGAATTCCCTTTTTAATTATAATATTTCTTCTAAGATTTCTTCCAGGTTTTCTGGATTGTATAAATGCAAAATCATTTGACCATAAATAAAGACAAACTGATTACATTCTTTCCAGTCTTATAGGTTTTTTCTTTCTTTCTTTCTTTTTTGCCTTTTGTATCCTTTACGATCTCAAGTAAAATTTTGCATTGAAATAATGAGAGCACGTATCTTTGTCTCATTCCTATTCTTAGGAGGGAAGGATTAAATAGATATTTATCAGATTAAGAATGCCCACTTCACTTCCTAGTTTGTATATACATTATCTTGGTCTTCAAATTTTATGTTACGAATTTTACAACACATATTATATATAACATATTATATATGCATATATTATATAATATATTACATACATAGTTCTCTTATGAACTTTATAAAAATGTTTTTGCAGCATTTTTTAATAGCTACTTTATTTTTATTTTTTTAATTTATTTTTATTTTTTGACTGTGCCACATGGCACGTGGGGATCTTAGTTCCCCAACCAGGGACGAAACCTACAACCCCTGCAGAGGAAGCATGAAGTCTAAACTGGACAACCAGGGAAGTCCCTGCAGCATCTATTGAGAGAGAGTTTTTCATTTATTCTATGGATGTTTAGATTTACTTGATTGATTTTATTGAAAAGAATATTGAATTTCTCAAATAAGTCCAACTTGTTTATGAAGTATTAGAAATTTTATAATGTGCTGGATTTGAATCTTTATTATTATTTTTAATTTTCATATTTTATGTTTTCAAGCGAGATGGTCCTGCAATCATTCTTCCTTGCTGTGCTCTTATTAGGGTTTGGTATCAAGATTGTACTGGTCTCATAAAATAGTTAAGAAATGTTAATATATGGAAGAATTATTATAAACAAGTATACTTTCTTTCCTAAGTGAAGGGATAAGTTCAACCAACAAAACCATCTGGGTTTGGCAATTGTTATGTGAGAATCTTTTCAACTAAAGTTTATTTTTTTCTGTATTGGGTATAGGATTATACTGGATTTCTATTTATTATTGTGTCAGATTTGGTAAATTGTGTTTTTACATGAACATTTTTTTCCGAGATTATTTGGTAAAGTTGTTCACAATATCTCCATTATCTGTTTAGCATTTAACACATAGTATGTACTACAAAAATGTTGATTTTACTCAGAAAGGTACTGCTATGTAGTAATCTGAAGTTTTTAAAAAATACTTGATTTGTTCCAGATATAACAACAGTTTTCTAAGAAATGCATAAAAGCCAAAATTATATATTTAAAGGTGTTTGCTACTCTGAGATTGATTTACATTTGTAACTACTACTTTAAAGATTTTATTCTATAAAATTATAAATGTGTTAATTTGTAAGATAATTGAGGCATTATTGCTACTGGCATCTTAAATAAGGCTTATATGGAAAACTATTTCTAAAGCATATATTATTACTTATATTTATAATAGAGTCTAGCTTTAATAAAATAACACTTTATTATACAGTCTTATTTTATCTAGTTTCAACTTCCTACCTTGCTACTGCATTAGTACTCTATAAGGACATTTTAATTAATTAATTTTTTTCTATTACTTAGAATCAACATTTATTTATAAATACTTTATAAAATAATTTAAGATATATTTTGCAATTGCACTACTGATAAGTTATTATGATGTTTCTAAATCGTAGTATGATTATAGAGAATTTTTTATTAATTTTATTGGAGTATAGTTGCTTTACAATGTTGTGTGAGTTTCTGCTGTACAGCAAAGTAAATCAGCTATATACCCTCTGTTTTGGATTTCCTTCCCATTGATGTTACCACAGAGCATTGAGTAGAGTTCCCTGTGCTATACAGTAGGTTCTCATTAGTTACCTATTTTATACATAGTAGTGTATATATGTCAATCCCAATCTCCCTATTTACCCAACCTCCCCTTTCTCCCTTGGTATCATATGTTTGTTCTCTACATCTGTGTCTCTATTTCTGCTTTGCAAATGAGTTCATCTGTACCATTTTTCTAGATTCCACGTATAAGTGATATTATATGATATGGTTATAAGGATTTATAAAGCAATTAGAGACTATGGGTTATTATTTCATATATATTATCTTTTTTCAGCTGACATGAATATTCTGAAGTTAGATCTTACTAATATTCAGATTGTTTCATAACAGGAAACTGAGTCTCAGATTCTTACAGAATAAGATAAGTTCTTAAAACCTTTGAGACTATTCAAACTCATTACCTCAATGTAGTGTATACTTCATAATTAATAGAGGCCAAAATAGTGGATGCAGATGGTGACATACCCTGTGCAATATGTTTGGTCACTTCCTATGTGGTTTTCTCCTGTACATCAGCTTTGAAACAAAGGCAATTAAGTTTTTTACCTCACCTCAGCAAAATCACAAACCATTACGAAAACTCAGAAACTTTCTAGGTTACCCACAGATAGCTGAAACTATAATTGTGCAAACTTGAAATAACAATCTTACATTTCAAATTCTATCTTCTCAGTATAATAAGCAATCTAATTTTATTAATTATTTGGTACCTCAAAATATTAATGCACAAGCAGACTATCCAATATCAAAATTAATATTATTAAGAATTTCATTGTATTTCATATAAAAATGAAAAGAACATCAATATATTCATTGTTTTCTTCTATTATAATTTTCCCTAAGATTTACCTATATCAAGGTATTCAAATATATTTTTTAAAAATTTACTTGTGAGAGTGTGTATCCTTTTCTTATTTTTTTCTGAATATTTCTCTGGAAACAAGCATAGACATTCTCTTACCCTGAATATAAATCTTCTTCCCTCTTTTTATGATGACCATAAACTGCTTTATATGGATAAGATAAAACATATGCACATGTCTCTTTAAGACCTTTATATCAAATTGGCTGCAATGGACTTGTGGTTGCCTATCAAACAGGCAAGTTTCTTACAATGAATGTGATGTACCTGCTGTGCAGTAAGAAGTATAATTGCTTTTATAAGTTAACAGATATTTCCAACTCCAAGACTCAATCAAAAATCTTCATCTTTACCTGAAATATTCCCAATACTCCCAATCCTGATATCAATTTTCTAATGTTAATATTTATAATAAAGTTAACATTTGGTAGTTAATCAAAGACAAGAATAAAAGTCTGCTACTGTTTATATTACTATTTACATTAGAATATGTTTGCATTCTTGTTCCTTATTTATTTTAATAGCATTTTCACAGAAATACTATATAGCTGCTTCTGACTTACAAAAACATGATTTACAAATATCTCACTTGACCCATAAATCCATAAATCATTGCTGCTGTCTCTTATCGTTCTCTATACTCTTCAAGACAATAGCACCTTCTATCAAAATCATGGAAGCCGTATAGAAGCAGACCAAACTAATGAGCAAAGAAAAACCAACCACAAAAAAAAGAGAGACTTTTAAAGAATCAGTGGTAAGAAGTGAAAGGAAAATATGTCAATGAATATGAGAAACAATATTTCTCAAAGAGTGGACATTAGTTCCACTTTTATCAAAATTTTCTCTCTTGGTTGCTAAAATACAGATTTCCAGGCTCTTAGGTCTATTAAATTAGATTCTCTAAGAATACACACAGAATATATTAAAATTTTAGCTAAAACCCCATTGATTTTGACACACAGAAAATTTAATAACTCATCTAGTAGACCTGGACTGGAGTCCCATGAACCTGCACTACAAACAAATATTCACTTATTTTAATGGAGTTATTTATTCTGCAAACACTTTCCTAACATCCTCTGTTGCAATCAGGAAGACTGACAGAATCAGAATCTTAAATTTGGAAATGAAAAAGTAATTTTGGAAAGTGGCCTTCACGAAGTGATAAGGCTGGTGTTGGTGGAATGTTATATGTGATGTTAGGTGACATTCCTTTGTCACTAAAAAGATGGACATTCAAACGTGTAAGATTTGCATTAACAGAAAGTAGATTCATAGTTTTAATCCTCTGCTTATGTTTGGCCTGATGGGAAAATTAAAAATTTTATAATACTCTGATTAAACATAACCTCTTTTCCCAGGATGCCAGACTGTTTTGTTTTGTACAAAAATGGAATATTACTGCATTTCAGAAATAAAAAGGAAACTGCTGTTGATGAAGCAAGCATGAACTACTAGAAGTTCTAGATCATAGGCACTAGATTTTAAAAACCCATGCAAACAAGGGATGAGAACATAGGTTTAACATGAGGCAGGGAACTAGAGAAGTTTATTTGCATAAAGCAAGGAGTTGAAATACATTGCTCCATCATCCATAAATGGGAACCCATCTTTGACTGTAAAACTTGAAAGATAAGATTAAAACCTATATTATTTTTCTATAGCTGTGTAATAAATTACCTCAAAACTTAGTGGCTTAAACATCTCACAGCTTCTGAGGGTCAGGAACTTACAAGTAGTTTAGCTGGGTGATACTGGCCCTAGGTTTCTTATGCCAATGTATTAAATCTCTCCAGAAACAGAACCAATAAGAGATAACTAAATAAATTGAAATATTTATTATAGGAACTGGCTCATGTGGTTATGGAATCTAACAAGTCCCACGATCTGCCATCTACAAGATGGAGAACTAGGAAAGTTAATGGGACAATTCAGCTTGTGTCCAAAGGTCTGATAATCAGGGCTTGGGAGGAGAGGGTTGGAACTGATGGTGTAGGTCCTGAACTGAGTCCAAAAGCCCAAAAACCAAGAGCACCAATGTCTGACAGTAGGATAAATGTATGCCTCAACTCAAACAGAGAGTGAATGAATTCACCCATCTTCTACCTTTTTGTCCTATTTGGACCCTCAACAGAGTAGATGATGTCACCTGCATTGGGGAGGACCATCTGCCCCACGCTGGACTTGAGGGAAAGAGTAAAACACCATTTCTACCCTTTGAGAGATTAATCTTGCTTGGATTGACAGCATGCTATAGACATGGTCCAAAGTCTCTACAGAGTCTCCTCTCCCTTTTCCCATTCTAGACTACTTGACAGACTCAATTTCTTTAGTGCACATGGAAGAAAGTTTTATGAAATTGTGCATTTAAGTCTACTCATGTACTATTTATTCATTTTGAAGCCCAGATCAAAACATCTATGAAAGCCACTTTATCCTAACATATTTGGGTTGGGTGGAGATATCCACTGCCTTAATCTCATGATGTTGGAGATACTCAAGATATCTAAAAAGTATCCCTCTATTATTTTTAAGTTAAAATGACTTAGATTTCAAAGATGAGCTTTATTTGTGTGTAAACCAGTGATCTCTAGTTGATGACTTTACTTCTATGCTGGTTCTTTTTCTCTCTTTCTTCTCTTTTTAGTTTCCTGCTTTTTCTTTTAATATCCCCTTCCTAAGATAATGAACGATTCAAAGTGTAGCTGTCTTATTGTGATAGATAAGCCAAGAGGATGGATTCAAGAAAATTGGAGAGAGGCACTGTGATTATCTTATATATATAAACACTGGGTATCAACCCACTAGAGGAGCTCAGCATCAGCTGTTCTATGTTTCAGGTTATCTTCCTTCAGAAATTTATTGGTTAATCCACTGTCTTCTTCAAGTTTTTGCTTAAATCTCACCTTCTAAATGAATATTGCTCTAATAGTCAATTTAATAAAGCAAACTTTCCCATACCTTCCCCCATTTTGTATTCCAAACTTTCATACATGGTTCTAAATTTCCTCCACAATATTTATCACCTTCTTACCCACTATGCAGTTTACTTACTTGTTATATTGTTTATGATCTGTACTGGGAGGCTAAAAACACAAACAGACAATGACAAGACGATGATAAAAATGCATCTGACTTACAACCTGCAGCAACCTGTCCAGGAAACCAACCCCCATATTTACAGTAAACAGCCCAGAAGCCAGCCTTCTGTAAGTTAAGCTTGTAGGAAGTCAGACTGTAACTGCCATCTCCAGAAAGCCAAACAAGAACTTCTGTTCCAATTGGCCCCAAATGGTCAAGACTTGATTAGTAACTGACAGCTTCCCTAATTTTTGTCCCTCTTTCCAACTTAGAGCCAACTAAAGAAAACCAAATATGCAGCCCTAACCAATGATGAGAGAGACAGACAACAAATAGAGATAGAAACAGAAAGAGAGAGTTACAAATATGCACATAGAAAAAGAGAGAGAGAGATTATACCAGATAAGCCAAGATCTTATGAGTCTAAGAAAGAAACAATCAAGTAGAAGCCATTGAATTTTGCCTAGGCTTACCACTGCTCTCTGTTAAACTAGAAACAAAATAGAAAGGAAACCAACATCATACCTCTTATTAATGGATTTTCATGAACACATTTCATCTCAATTTATATTTCATGGCACCCAGGTGCTAAGTGCAGTTTCAAGCCTACTCTACCCTCCCATAAATTATACAGTAAATCATCACTTGGTAATGGGCACTTTATTTTTCATGCTGATTTCCTTAAGTACTCTACTCTGAGGTCTCTCAGTCATGGCCATATTCTTTTCTTTCCTTTCACATATTTGAATATAGAACCATACTGATAGTTCCAAGATTTTTTTTTTTTTACTTTTTTTATGAGCCCTGGGTTATTCAAAATTGTTCTTTCAGATCAAGAACAGAGTGAGAATCTTTCACAGAAAACCAACATGTAGCAAAGCTTTTTTTTTTTCCTTTTATCACTCCTGCTAAGTTTCATTTGAAAAAGATTTTCCTGAAAAAGATGAAAGAAAGTATGACAACTTTGGAACCAAAAATGCCTTGAAAAGTAGAAACATAGCTCAAGAAAATGTGTTTCAGTGTTTAAGAACTTTGACACATTAAAATATGTGCTATTTTATTTGTTTTGCTTTGCTGTTTTTACTCTCTTGCTCTTTTATTTGGATGTAGGTATAGTTGGTGTCAGATACTGGATGGAAGATAAATCATGTTTCACAAATATATATCATTTAAAGTTGTACTGCTATAGACTGATAAACTATTTTTTCCCTCATCTTCCTCAGAAATATTCATCGCAATTGTTCATTTGCATTTTGACAACCAAGCCTTCAGGCAATCTTGGGCTACTGTCTATGCAAATGTTTCTCCATGCTGCTAATTCCATGTACTGTTCTCTGGCCTGTTCTCAGCTGTTCAATTTATCTTGCCTCAAACTTTTAGTTTTCATTTTTCAAAGGTTCCTAACATTCTTCTGGACAGGTTTTTAAGAGTAAGTGTTTTCTACTTTAAATTTTGGTACCTAATTCTCAAATAGCACATCTGGCTGTCATTGTCCATTATTATAGGTTGTTATGACTTGAACTTTGAAAGATAGGTTAGAGGAATCATTATACATTATTCTGTCTGGATTCCTATAAAATGTGATTTCTTCCTGTATTTTCCTTTTTAATGATTTCTAACATTAAGTGCAAAATTAAAATCATTTTTACAAGTTATTTATAAGGATGTATAAAGAAATATTCTTTTGTGGTCTTGGAGATCAAATTATAAGAATGATTCTTAAGCAACCAGGGTAGAATAGAAGAAAAGCAGCTTTATTAGAAAAGTTCACACTTCCACGAGGGACTTATTCATTTGCCCAAATGGCAGAGGCTTGAGTAAATATCTGTAACAGTTGTTAATCAATATGTTTTAGCTTTATGGCAAAATGTTTTAAAATGAAATGGAAATGTGTTTTCAATAAATTCTAATGCATATTAATTTCAAAAAATGAACTTTAATAGTCATCATCTTTCAGCACATAGATTTTTAATGTTTTACAAATAAAATAATTTTAATTATTGGGCAAGATATTTAAAGAGTAGAAAAATTTATTTGGAGTTTTCAGGAAAAAGAGGCCTTTTCCTGAAGCCTCTTTTTGTAATTAACTTTTCAGACTTCAAACAGTTCTTCCCCTGATTTTATGGAACAATTTCTAAAATTTAATGTTTGTAAGATGCAATGTTTTACCTTCTTAACCGAAATATGTGTATATTCTATATTCCTTGACTAGCTGAATTATTATATTATTTTGAGCATTCTTTTGACAAAACATGAAGAACTGATGCCATCAAGAAACAGTAATGTATCTTGAATTGCTTGGCTATAGTTTTAATTATGCTTTTTTTTTTTTTCTTACTCGGTGTTAGACTACTACTTGTTAATCTATAACATCCTCTGGTCTCATTAATACCTTTGAAGGTTCAGATTTTCTTGATCCATCAGATCACCATGAAGGTTTTTAAAACCGCATATTCATGTACCCCATAATCAAACTATATCGTTAGTAAGATTGGTGTGGGTTAGTTAATCCTGAATACTTTTTCTAAAGCCATCCAGAGGATTGTTTCTTTTAGCCAGTTTCAAGAACAATTATTCTAATTACTACATTCTCCTTGGATGTGGGCTGGGAATTTGGATGATTTCATGTCATATATATTTCTCACCACTAGCCTGAAATGAGACCATCAGTGAGATTTCAAAACAAATGTCTTCCTTCTGAAATATACATTGAAATTTTATCCCCCCTTATTTATCCTGCTCTCCAGAAGTGTTAGTGTGAGTTGTATGGAGGAGAAGAGGAAAGATAACAAACATTTCTTTTTTAGCTCTCTAATTATGTTAGACAATAGCCTCAATCTCTTATTTTAAAGTTGTGAGATACTGTGTTACCTGCCATATATATCTTGTGATAATCCTCTGTATTGCTGTCCTACTATTTCTGTTGACAACATCACTTTGGCTTCTCTTTGTTGGTGGATGTTGCCACTACTCCTTTGTTAAATGTTATCAATCCTCATGGTCATTCTCACTAGGACCTCCACCAGGGAGGCTACAGACATGAAGTCAGGACATACACTGTTAGCTTCCAGATGGTTACATGTTCTCTTCAAGAGATGCAAGCACCATGGTCTGATTCTCCCCTTCAGCTCTGTGTGTTTCTATTTGAAGGATGTGCCTTTATGTTATAACATGTATTATTATTGGTAGTACATTGTTGAATGAGATTGTTATTCTCTTGAGGAACTTGCATTTCAGTAAGGGGCAAGAAAAGTAATACATAATAAAATAAATAATATATAATTTCAGGGAAAGATTAATCTTTTGAAAAAAATAATAAAACAGTAAAAGGATCAAGAATCCTCTGGGGGCAGGGAGTGATAATATCTTCTTTCAACCTTGAGAAAAGAAGAAACTAAGTAATATGTAAATGTCTGGGGGAAGAGCATTCCAGGAAAGAAAACAAGGAATGCAAACTATTAAATAAAAGCAAAGGAAATAAGTAACAACAAACAAAGGCCAATATGACAGGAGCAGAAATGAGCACTAGGTAAAAGGGGAAAGTAGGGTTGGAGAGAGAACCCTGAAAAATGATCACATACAACTTTGTGAGTCATGTAAGTGTTTTGCATTTTATTCTAGTTAAAATGGAGGGGTGTGACTAGGATGGAAAATGTAGATAAGTGAGGTTTTCTTTTTAATTTTTTTCATATATGACACCTATTAAATATGTTTAGGAAAGAGCCTATATAAAAGGAGAGCTTAAAGAAACTTGAAAGTTCAAAGTTGACAAAAAGGAAATTAGCCTAGGAGAGGAGGTCTATATAATGTGAAGAAAATAAAGAGGGATGTATATGCAACTGTTGTGGTATGTTTGTTAATATGCTTTTGAAGATGCAGATCTGTCTTCAAGGAAGCATTGATTGACATAGCTTTCTGGTTCCGCGTTGGTCTCAGCTACAGAGAGACACCTCACCTTGCTCAAGGGAGTGGCCTCCCCAGGACAGCCCACATCAATGACTGACTGAGGCTGAGATATATTCCCTCAACATAGGACAACTCTGATGTGGCATATATGTTCCAGAGTTCTCCATGGGATTGTCTAAAAGTGCAGTTCTAATTCTCTCTCTGCTCAATCCTGCTTTCAACCCCTTCCTTCAACAGATGTTGATCTCTAATAAATACCCAGCAAGACAAACTGACACTAAGAACCTAATAGGTGACAGAAAACTGAAAACAGTTTTCTGGTAATTTTTTCTCCTGTTAGTTAGGAGCCAAACCTTCTTGAGAATGAGATATAAAATGCATATAGGTATAGAAATAGTAAGTTCAAAATGGTAGTAAATGTTTGAACTAGTTGTTAGGGAAAAAGGGGGCTAAGAATAATCTAAGGAAACAGAAGTATCACTGGGCTGGCTTGGCAACCAAAAACGGGTCATAGATCAAGACAACTGTGGACACTTCTGTTTTTAAAAATATCTTCTCTCAGCTATTTTGGAAACACACGTATGGCTTTCTTCCCATCTGTCTTATACTTCTTTTCACTCTATTCTAATGATCCTTTTTCTTTTCCTTATCCTGTTAAATTTAATGTTTATCAGAATCCGTCTGGATTCACTTCACACATTTTCCTGAATAGACTCATCTATTCCTATATATCACTTACCATCCATCTACTGATGAATTCCCAAACGCTTTGCATCCCAAATCTCTTTCTCAGACATATGGCTATATAACTAGTAGTCTTTTGATCATCTCTGACTTAGAAATCTCAGAGGTTCCCCAAACCCAGCATATACAAAATTTAACTCTTTGTGTTTTGTTTTGTTTTGTTTTGTTTTTTGTCTTGTTTTGAAAAATTTGTTCCTCTTTAATAGTGCATTCCATGGATTAGGTTATTTTAATTTTGAAATGAAGATATTTCTCTATAATTTCCTCTTAATGTTGTCAACTCGATAGCCTAAATAATACTTGAATCCATCTAATATACCCTTCTTTATGGCCTCCAATGTGCCTGACCTGTATTATTTCAATACCCTGAAAATTGGTTTCCCTAACTTGAGTCATTTTTCTCCCATCAGTCTTTTTTTTTTAAGTTAAAACCTATCATTTTATTAGCTCTTCATTAAACTGTTGAAACTGAGAGTTAGACATAAGTTAACAAAACAAAACAAAACAAAAAAAACACCTCAAAAATAGATCCTGAAAGGCATCTTCTTCTTCAGGCAATCAGTCATGGAGTAAACATGTAAAAAACTGGCTTGTCTGTACCACACTAGCCACAGCCAGCCATACAATCTCTGCACTCCTTTCACTTAACATCACCCAGACTGCCTATAGATCTCACTCAAGGTTTATTTCGTAGGATGCCTTGACCTTTTCATGAATGCTGAAAACATAGTTTTCCTCACGATGCTGAGGGGGCCAAAAAAAAAAAAAACTTTTAAAAGCTGTCATTTGAGATGCTGAATTCCTTGTACTTCTGCCATACCTCAGTGTACAATAAATAAGTAATTAGAAAATGTTCAAGTATGAAAAGATTTTTTCTTCCCACCAAAAGCACTTCTTTCTGAAGGAAATTTGTTTCTCAGTTCAGCCATGTTAAGGCATTTAAAATTTATAATTATTACAAGGACAATGGGAAAGCATTGAGGCATTTGAAGCAAAAGAAGCATTCAGATGTCCTTTCAAAAAACAGATTGGATTCAACACTAGCCAAATCTCACAGACTCATAGCTCTAGAAAAACAAGTACTTGGTATCCTTCTGAAGTCAAACAGAGAAGTCACAGGGTAGTACCTGAGGGACTGTAGTTTGCAGACTGAGAACTCCACACTGCACAGATCATCACAGCATTTTAACTTTTCTTTCTGAGCAGCCAGTAGATCAACTGAGTGAACAACTCTTTATGGTCTCCATGCTAAACATTTCTTTGGTGCTTGAGTCTGTGAGTCTGTGATTTAGGCTGGTCTTACTTGGATGCACTTACTGATCTATACTGGCCTTGGCTGAGATGATTGCATATGGTGGGCTGAAAAATGACGCCCCCAAAATATCAGGTCCTAATCCCTGGCATTTGTAAATCACTGTATTAAGAAAGAGAGTCTTTGCAGATACAATTAAGTTAAGGATCTTGATATGACTAAGAATCTTGAGATGGGGGGATCAACCTGGATTATCTCGGTGGGCCTAAAATATAATCTTATATGTCCTTATAAAAGAGAAGGCAGAGCCATAGGCCTGGGGGACAGAGCCTTGAGCCAGAGGCTGGAACACCCAGCCTCAGAAGTTTATTCTGAGGCCTTGAACCTAATGGAATTTGCCCTGCTAGCAAATTTAAGTTTCTCGGGATTGGTGATCTCCTTCTTCCTTCCATTTTCTCCCTTTTGGAATAGGAATGTCTATAATTTTTATCCTATGCCTGCCCCTCCCACTTTGTATTTTGGAACATCAATTTATTTTCTAGTTTCACATGTCCACAGATAGGGAGGGATTTTTCTCCTTGATGAATCATACACAGTCTCACACATATATGATTTAAATGATACAGATCATGAGATTTGAGACTTTTGAACAAATGATATTTTGAGAGATTTTGAAATTGACTTGATGTTGTAATCAATTATGACATTTGGGAATGCTGGGATGTGATAAATGTATTTTGCATGTGTCATGGATGTAAATCTTTTAGACCAGAGGAAAGACTGTGGTAGACTAAAAAAAATAATGTGCTAAAAGATATCTGACACTAAATCCCAGGATTTGTAAATATTGCCTTATTTGGAAAACAGCCTTTGCAGATATGATTAATTTAAGGATTTTGAGATGGGGAGATTATCTTGGATTATCTGGTTGGGCCCTAAAAGAAACCACAAGTGTCCTTACAAGAAAGAGGCAGGGCAAGATTATTAGAGAACACAGAGAAGAGAAGACAATGTGACCATGGAGGTGGAGATTAGAGTAATGTGGCTACAAGCCAAGGAATGCTGGCAGCCACCAGCAGCTGGAAGAAGCTAGAATAAATTCTCCCTTACAGCCCTTGCAGGATGTGTGATTCTGCCAACACCTTGATTTTGGCCCAGTGACACTGATTTCAGATTTCTGCCTACAAGTATTTTGAGAGAACAAATCTCTGCTGCTTTAAGCCAACCAGGAGACTAATACACTGGGATGAACAATCCCTTCTACATGTTTCTCTCATCCTCTTGCATTCTGTCAGTGTGCTCTTTTTTCATGGAAATTTCAAAAGGCAAAAACAGAATGGGAAAAGGCCAAGGTCTTTTCAAGTCTCTGCTTACAACAAGTTTGCTCATAGCCAGCTGATAAAAGTAAATCACATGACAGGTAACTAAGTGGTCCATAGTCAAAGTGAGAGAGCACTGAAATTTTGCAAAGTAAAGAATATGGATATGGAGTAAAAGGAAGGGTTGGGGCCATTTTTGCAATCTACCATCCATAGGTTTATTTTCACTAAATTTGATTATTATCTTTGAGCCTATCTCTGGTTAAATCCCGCTTATTTTCAGATTTTTCCCTTTCTTAATGCTTATGTTATGTTATACTACTGTGGTACAATTCTATTTTCACTATTACAGCAGTTATCCCAAAATGTTAATTTCACAGGTCCTCACTAGACTGTAGTTTCATTGGGGACAAGCATGCAGTCCTTGACATCTTTATGTCTCCAGTGACTAATGTAGAACCTTGGATGGTAGTGCAAAATATGCTAGTTGAACTACTATACAAATTATACTCTGCTACATTAGACATTCCGCTAATGCACTAAAAAAAACAATGTTAATACCTTTATTTCAAAGGATTTTAAATAAATATAATACAACTTGTTTTTCTTTTTGCAAATAAGTTCATATAATTTTTTTTTTTTTTTTTTTTTTTGCGGTACGTGGGCCTCTTACTGTTGTGGCCTCTCCCGTTGCGGAGCACAGGCTCTGGACGTGCAGGCTCAGCGGCCATGGCTCACGGGCCCAGCCGCTCCGCGGCATGCGGGATCCTCCCAGACCGGGGCACGAACCCGTGTCCCCTGAATCGGCAGGCGGACTCTCAACCACTGCGCCACCAGGGAAACCCAGTTCATATACTTTTATACTTTTATTCTCATTTCGTATATTATGACGTGTGTTAAAATCAAAGTGGAAAATTTTTAACTACCATTTGAAAAAGCAGCACTAATTGCCATGTGATTATATTCAAACGACAAAATTACTAATATTAAAATTTTCTGTTCAGTTTATATTTTCTATCATTCTTCAATTTATTTTCCCGAGAAACTTTAGGAAACAGGTTGAAAACACTATAAAGATATTTCTGCTCACGTATATCCACTTAAACATTTACCTATTGTTGAACAAATATATTCAGGTACCTGATACTCCTGTTAAAAATGATTAATATGTTGTAACTGGTTTGATTTTTTTCATCTCTTTTAGTAACTCTGGAATGGTGAGTATAGAGTGAGCATTACTCAGATGTTTTACTTTGGTTTTGTACAAAGTGAATAGAAATATTTTGAGAGTGATCTTAACTTTAACCAGGAATGCAGGTGAAAAAATTGAATGCTAGAAAAAGTAATTAATGTTTCAAACACACACACACACACCTTTCTCTTTATTTTACATGATTTCTTATTGATATTACATTTTATCCTTTTTCTGATATTGATATGTATGAGTATTTTTAATTGTAATGATAATAAATGTAATTAATTCCAGGAATATCACTTTATGGTTTTATATCTGTTTGTAATTTGATAAATATTTATGAAAAAGAAAAAGAGAAGTAGTAGCTAATATTGGCTCGAAAAATATTTTAGACACATTCGCCATCAGGTTCCCCTAAACAGCTGTGCCACTATACCTCCGTCCAAAACCACTTGTCAAGCTCTAGGCCTTAGCAACACACAGGGTGCCAACTCTGCTGGCCTGTGCCAGTCTGTGGGGGAGTTGCCTGACGCTGACTCAGATCCAGTTGGAATTGTTTTTAAAAACTCTAAAATCAGTACATTTTTATTTTAGGAAGAAAACCATACATTCCTTTCTTCTTTTTCTTTATCATATCACTTTTGAAATAATATAAACTGTCTACAATAAGAATCACAAAATGAGTGTCGTTTCTGAAATCATATTTGCCATTTTGCAGCTTCCAGACTACAAAAATCTCATAATGTCTGGAAAATTGGATCTCATCCATTCAAACATAATTATTTATCAAACTTTTTTTGGCAAAAGACTACAGTGCATCGTAGCTTAATTTGCACACATGCAAGCAATACAAACATTCTGAGTTATTGAACAATTATTAGCTGAATAGTAGTCACTGAATTCAGTCATCCCGGTCAAGCCAGTGATCTATATAGATGCAACTTCAATGAGAATAGTAGCAAGTGTCAGAATACATAGTAAGTGTAATAAATTAAAGCCCATGGTATATTAGATCTTTTGATTTCCTAAATAAATTTAAGGAGAGCACAATGAAAGTCAAAAGATCAACAACAACAAAGATACTCTGCCGATGCCTTATAAAATGTGTCTTGTCTTGCAGTAATCATAAGAAAATTTTACTTGCAATCATTGCCAGCCACATCATGATAGATGTCTTAGGAAAATGAACAAACCATAAAAATAGAACAAGCATTAATCACAAAAAGTGTACCATCTATAGTCTGATGTTATCACCACCAACAACACAAAAAATAAAGTTGAAAACTTTAATTGAACAAATACTTCCAAAGTTTAAAAAGTTAACCATGAAGAAAATAAAAATATAAATTTGATTCTCTACTAAGCGTGAAATATTTCAGAATTGAAAAATGCAAAGTATTATACTACTCACATTGTGCCATGTTAGCTATTAGCGTGCTGTGATGATAAAAGAAAGAAATTATTACAGAAGATAATGCATCCCCTCCTCTGCTCTCAGTGGAGACAATTATTGAATTTTGTCTATACTGAAGTATTTATTCATAGCCCTTTTCAGACAGACAATGTGAAATTAATTTTTTTAATATTTCTGTATATAAAAATTGTGTATAACTGTAATTATCATATAGAGTTAATGTAAATAGTGTTAGCATATTTTGTGGTTCAGAGTAAATGTTGAATAAATTGTAATTATTGTTAATATTTCTAAAATTACCATTGAACTTCATTAAAATGAATGTTTTCTTTCACTAGTTAAATTGGTTGCAGTGAGATATTAACTTTTGATAGTGAACACAGATCACTGGTGTAAAATTTAATCCAGGTCACCTTAACCACTCAAAATTCACAGGTAAAGTGGGAACCTGGAAGATTTTCTGAATGGTAAATGAAAACTTTAAATTGTATTTATACATATGTAAACATATTCCCCCTTTGGTTTTCCTTTTAATAGTGTTTTACAATAATCATTGGCATGATAACTTGCAATAAGTAAAATTACGTCATTAGGCGGATATTATTGATGGCAATTTTTCTGTCGATATTGTTAATTATTAGGTCTACATTTTCCAGCATCCCTTCGGAAATTCAGTTGAGAGAATTTAATATTAATTTGGAGGATAGTCATGGGTCCCATAATTTGAACATTTTTCTTGGAAAATATTAACAAAAAAATAGAAAAAATCATATCTTCATTAAAGATAATAGATTTATGAATACAAAAGTATATACAATGTACTCATGTTCATATTAATTTTTTTCAAATAAAATCTATTTCTACTCTATATCTTGTAATATATATGTAAAAGTATTTAATGAAAAATTGAGCATACAGAAATATTGCAGCATCTCCTTTTAAAGTATCAGGGCAAATTTAAGAATAAGCAACTTATATCTAATGCATGCTTAGGCAACACATGAAATAAAAGAAAAATTATTACAAATTAAATAAATCTCTAAGCAGGTATTTTATGGTTCTAAGATTTTTTTTTTTTAAATAGCAATGTTTCAAAACAAGAGATCCTTCTACAATGCCATGTGAAAACACAGTGATGGAATCTGTTAAGAGTTCACATTGCACATCTCCCTCAGATGTCTCCAAGGTGACACTAGAGTCTACCAATATTAGATAGGAGCTAGATCTATTACACATTAAATATTTTACTAAATTTAGGGCTGGCTAGGGACCTATAAAGTTATCACTTTGTAGCCTAGTAACATGTTCATAATTAAATGCTAACTAAGGAGAAAATTGCAAATGATAAACAAATAATAGGCAGTATAAGAAAGCATGCAGAGAATCCCTCCAAAATAATTTTATGATTTTGTGTCTCTAAAAACTCTTCAAATTCTCAGTAACCCTAAAGGAGAGATTCTTCCAACTCTTACTTTAGTTCTCCCTCAGCTTGAAATGCAGAGTTGAATTATGATGTATGATGGCACTTATACCTATGAATATCCTGAATTGGAAGATAGAGAACAGAGAAAGAGAAAATTGTTAATCCCCTCATCTTTAGGAAGAAATAAAGAATTGTTTAAAAGCAGCTGGCAAGAGAAAACTCAAGTCACCTTCCGAGAAAGCAGGTTAACTGTCGTATTTGATGTGTGACTGATAAAGGGAGGAAAGGCAGAAACAAAACTGGAGGGATTTTCTGCTCAACAGGACATCTGCTATCACACTAACAAATCAAAGTATTGGGGGACATGTATGGTTTAGTAATTATTCAAATGAATTAATATCAAATAGAAAATCACCAAAAGATTGACTGCTGGGCAGTCTAGAGTGATATTGACAAAAATAACATTGGTTTTTTGTTTGTTATTTTTTATTGGTGATACAAAAGGGTAGTTTCATTATAGTCACAAAGAGAGTTGAAGCAGTTCTTAAGGCATAATCACTAAGAGCACACACACAAAAAGTAGATAGAGGGCTTCCCTGGTGGTGCAGTGATTGAGAATCTGCCTGTCAATGCAGGGGACACGAGTTCGATCCCTGGTCTGGGAAGAACCCACAAGCCACGGAACAACTAAGCCCGTGCACCACAATTACTGAGCCTGTGCTCTAGAGCCAGGGGACCACAACTACTGAGCCCGCATGACACAACTACTGAAGCCCACATGCCTAGAACCCATGCTCTGCAACGAGAAGCCACCACAATGCAAAGCCCACTCACTGCAACGAAGACCCAATGCAGCCAAAAATAAATAAATAAATTTATATAAAAAAAATAGAACTCCACTTATGAGAAATTATACACTATTTGCATATTAATTTATGTAGCAATAATAACTGCTTTGAAATCCAGTATCTTAAGTATAGAAACATCCATATAAGGTTTGTGGAATAAAATGATGTTTGCAAGGCTTAATATTTTACAATGATTAAACACTCCCTTCTAAATAACAATTATATGATCCAACTATACAGGTACATATTCAAACTCAGTTTTAGAAATTGGAAAAAAAATAATGTATATGTAATTGTATACTTAATGATTATATAAACTGATACAAATATTTAATACATTTTATAATGTTCAAACATAGTTTTCATAATACTCAGATGTTTTAGGGTGCACAGTCACATATTTTTACTACCGTCTTTAAAAAGGCAGCTCTCCTGGCATGTTAAATCACAATATTTCATCTTTAATCTTAGCTAGCCTTAACAGATATTATCTAATTAGAAGCACAAAAGAGTCAACGATATATTTTTTTCATTGTACCACTGCTGATATTTGGTTGATTATGAAATGGTTTCACTGTAATACATTAAGTTGGCATGCAAATATTTAATATTAAAGCCTCTTTAAAAAAATAACTGTAGTCGCTTACTTAGCTTCTGTATCAATATTTCTTGCTTTCTTTCCTACTAGGCATACGGGATGATCACATTTCTCTGTCCCCTTGAAGTTTAGGGTAGTTTTAGGACTTACTTTTTCCAAAGAAAAATAAGGCAATGAAAAGTGAATCAGTTCTTGGCAGAAATACAAAAGAATTTGTAGGCAATTCTCCACGCTCTTTTCTTCGTCATGCTGATTGTGGAAATAGAGAATTCTGTATAGTGGAGACCCCATCAATATGGATTGCTGAGATGTTTCACAGAGGAGAGTTGCCCTAGAAGGACACTCATATTCACAGCTAACTTAAGGACTGAAATGTAAACATTAATTATTAAACTACAGAAATTGGAGGGTAGGGGTTGTCAGCATGGTATAACCTAGCTTATCTTGATTCATATAATATTTTTTTCCCAATTCCCACAACTGAGTAGCCTACTCCACTAACTTCACATGTTTAAAAGTATCCTATTTCTATAGAGAAGAGATATAAAAGGCATTCATGTAAAATCTATCAGAAACATTTAGCTGCATTTAGTGCTTTGGTAAACACCATTTAAGTAACAGGCTTACTCCTAAGTTATTTATTCACAATAATGATAAGATTGGTCCTTGTTCTACAGGAACATATGTTCTAGAGAGAAGGCAGACAGAAATACAAATGAATCAGTTCAATACAGTGTGATCATTGAATTAATGGAAATACATACAAAGAGAGTGAAAGCAGACAGAAAGAAATCACATCCCTGCTTGAGGGAGTTAAGGAAAACTTTGCAGAGAAGAGTAAATTTGGTGACTGAACACAAAGTCTGAGCATATTCTAAACAAAGGGAATATGCAAAGGCCTGATAATGTGTGAGCTCAGGACAAGTTTGTGGTTAAATATTGCCAAGTAAATATAATGGAGGTATTGGGATAGATCAGACTGGACAGCTGGACCAAGCTATATCACAATGAATCATATGTGAAGGACTTTATATGTTTATAAATGAGAAATTCTGGAAAAACATTGCATTTTAGAAAACAAAAGATGTAGAATAGAGAATGAACAGAACAATATTTTAAATGGAAAAAAATGTGGGTAGCAATATTTGAAAAATGAGGGACCTGGATGTATCTAAGATGCCTCAAAGGTTTCAAGTGGAAAAATATATGGAACTGACTGAGATGTGAGAATGTAAGAAGAAAAACTGATTTGAGGAATGGAAAGAAAACGTAGTGATTAATTCAGTTTGGGGCACACTGAATTTGTATTTATGTTTCATTTGAGTAAAGATGTCTAGCAAGAGCTCAAAATAAAGTTTTTGATCTGTGATTCTTCCCACTTTCCTAAAATTGTGTAACACAAACTGGTCAAAGAAAACATATAGATTGAATTGAAAAAGTGAGGATTAAGTGGTAGGGGATAAAGGAGACAGCTAGAAATAACCTTTCTGAAATCTCACATGTATATTTTTCTTGGTGCTTGAATCCCTCACGTGTTTCCTTAGTTTCCCTGTGAAGAATACCTATCTTGTTACTCACTAGAGCTTAAATTTTGTGAAATCAAGGGTTTTGCTTTATTTATATTTTAGAGCCTACAGAAGTTACAGCAATGTGTATAGTTAGGAATCTCAATAAATTATAGATCAGAATTTAGTCCTTACTTCAGTTATCTACATGTGTAGGCAATAGGAGAATTGTGTGGTATCAGGATTTGCTAGCATAAGAATTTAACGTAGAGAACAACTAGATACACTTAATTCCCCAGCTATGGAATTTATAACAAAGAGATTTAGTCATGTGATCAGGATTATGCAGGAGGTAGGCATATCTGAATATACTAACTGGAAGTGGCTGGCCATTGTCCTGCATTGTTCTGATATGCTCTTTTTAATCATCTTTGAAAAGTTAAGAAAACCTAAAAGTATACCTTCAAAGTATTCTTTGTTAGAAATAAATTTCTGACCCTGTAACAGCTTGGTTTAATACCACTTTTGGCCTCACAAACAAGAGAGATAATTTGGTTGGTTCCCTCCATGGTGATAAGGTCAAAAGGACTTATTAAAAGATCAATGTCCATGGTCAAATTTCTGAACCTTTAGAGAATCTGTGACATCTTGTCAGCAGAGTGCCCAAGAAGGTCTGTGTGCAATGTAACCATACGCATTCAATGAGACACAATTTCACATCGTCAGATAATAAACAAACATATCACAATTCTGATTGTAACTGAGCTCTGTCTTGGCACTCAAGTCCTGAAAAAACATTTATCTGCCCTTAAGTTTTACTGTTTACGTTTCTCCATTGAAATTCCATTCTCACTTTAACCACACCACAATACAGATTACCTGACTTCTGTGATGCTAATTGACATTTCAGAATTATTACCAATCTTTTAGACTTTTCCTGCTTGCCTTCCATGGCCCTGGTCATAAAGACATATGGATATTTGATTTTGGTTTGGAACATTCACTTATGGTAATAATGCCAGGTCTGTTTTTATACCTGTAAATCATTTTTAGTCCCAAAACTCTATTTGGAAGCATGCTCCCCTACCTTCCACTAAAGCCTTGACCCTATTCCCAAATCAGACCCATGGTTATATATTCATTCCTGTTTTACTCCATCTGCCAACTGTCATAAAACCTTGTGCTTTACATTCAAGCAGATTTAGCATATGGTTTCCTAATGTTTATTAATTCAAGAGGCTGTTCCAAGTGAAGAGACAAACATTTCATGAAAGATCAAGGATCTGTAGAAAACTAGGCAAGTAATTGGCTTATATATCTTTGTTTCAGAATGTGTTTACTGAGAGGACTACTTACCCATTTACAGAATAATAGCACCACAGATTCAGTAGCATTAAATTGGCAAGAGATTGCTTTGTAGGTCAGGAAGTCTGTATTGTAGAGATTACCAGGATATTAAAATGACATTTGTGATCAAAAGAAAAGACAACTAAGAACATGACTAGCACAATTTACTGTGATGTGGGATGACATTATTCATAAATATTCTTAATCACAGCATGCTACCATTTCCAACGCAAGACCAAAAACATACGTAGTTAATTTGGATTCATTTTTATTGGCTCCCTCCATTTTGGCTTTAACTTTTAATTTACTCTTGATTGTATTTATATTTAAGTAATTTGTCATTTGCATGATTTACTAGAAAATAACTTGATTTAGACTCTATCGCATATAACCACTTTTTAAAGAAATTACACCCTTTTTCTGCTCCATACTTATAGTATTACAAATATGGTGTGAACTGTAAATGGTTTACGAATATGCTTGTAAAATATACATGTGTTTTCTTATTTTTCAAGTTACCTGATCATAGATACAGTTCTAGAGACTTTGGGCAATATTCTAATGTGAAAGTTTCTAGAATACCTGTGGAATTCTTTGAGAATGCACAGGAATCTTTAGGAATCATGGAGGATAAAATGTTTATTGAACACCAATATGTTAGTGTCATCAGAAGCTTATACCAGTTCAATAAATCTCCAATAAAAGTGGAATTTTACAAAGTTGACAATAATGGTAAACCAATAACAAGGAAAATAATAGAAAAAGAAAGAAAAGAATTTTAGGGCACTAACCATGTATAGTATGTATAATTTCCTGATTCACAGTAGTGCATTTGATACAATGATGGCTGAAGACTGATGAGATGGAAAGGATCTTGAAATTGGTGTGTGTGGATCTGTGTTCTGGGCTGAGCTCTGTCACTAATGATCTCAGTGAACTTAAGCAAGTCACTTAATCTCATAAGTTCTTCATCTTTAAAAATTGGTCAAACCATTTCTTGGATAATTTCTCTGATTATAACCTAAATTGTGTTTCCTCAAAATTCATATGCCCATGCCCTAACCCTCAGTATTTCACAGTGTGACTGCGTTTGGAGACAAGAAATTTAAAGAGTGAACTAAGATGAAATGAGTCAGTAGATGGGTCCTTATCCAATATGACTGGTGTCTTTATGAGAAGAGAAGATTAGCAGGGGGAGAAGGAAAGAAAGAGACAGAGAGAAGCCAGACACATGTATGCAGAGAGAAAAATGTGTGACCATACCACAAGAAGGGAGCATCTGGAAGACAAGGAGAGGGAACTCAGAAGAAATCATACCTGTTGACACCTGGGTCTTGCAGTTCTACCCTCTAGAACTGTGGGAAAATAAATTTATGTGTTTAAGGCATGCAGTCTGTGGTATTTTGTTATGGCAGCCCTAGCAAATTAATAAACCCTTTGGCCTCTAGAAATATGTAATCAAATACTCTTTGAACTATATTTCTTGACTAGATTTGGGGATAGAAAATGACATGGTGAAGATTCATTTTAGTGGCATAAATGCAAATGATTTACAGAAAGAGAACTAAAGGCATTTACTTCAGTCCATATTTAACATATCATGGCAACATATATGTCTCCCTAATCTTGTACCTCTTGTCCAGTAGAAACCAGAGACACAAAACTAAAAGACGTTTTCTCTTTCAACAGATAAGAGAGTATTTAGTGAAACCTTCACAAAGTATAAGTTTAATGCAACCCTAATGTCTAATGTAATGAGTGATTGATTGGCACTATGATTCTAAATAACTGTAAAATGTATAACCTCTACAGAGATTATTCCATCATTGAAAGTTATCTCCATTGTGTGGCATGGCCACTTTTAATGTTTCCTCTGATATGTTTATATCAAAATGTATGTAGAAATGTTTACCTTTAATTTATTACTAAACATTTCATACAAGTGGACAATAGTAGAATATAACTTAAAGCACATTGACCGTGTCAGAGTTACTCAGGAAAACAGAAGCTATGCTATTTTAACTGAGGGACATTAATTATAAGAAATTAAATTCCTTAGACTTTAAGTGTTTGTTAGAAGATTAATATTAGCATGGAACACTGGGGTAACAAAAGATAACTGTAGGAAGCATCTACCATTCTAAGGCTGAGGGAACCCTATGGAATTATCAGAACCTAAAAGACAATTACTTCTTGGTATTGCTTATACATGGACATATTTTTTTTTAATGTCAAATGCATAGAAACAGGGAGTAGAAAAGTTGTTACCAGGGGTGTTGGGAAAATAGAGAGAAGTTGGTTAAAGCATACAAACTTTCAGCAATAAGATGAAAAAGATCTGAGGATATAAGATACATAACCCATATATCATATCATATATGTAATTACTTTACAAAAAGACCTAATTACTAAAGCAATAAAATTTAATAATTCTTTTCTACAATATCTCTTATAAATTTTAGATCATAACCTCCTAAAACACTATCAATTTATTTAATACTCTTGACTAAGCTAATATTGTTAAAATAGAAACTCAATTTGATTTTAATGACTTTTTTTCCAAGAATAAAATAAATGTACGCTCATTATTTAGGAGTCAGTAGACTAAATCTATAGCTTCTAAAAAATGACTTTGTTACCATATGGAAATGATAATAAAATTATTTGAAAAATTAAGCTAGCAAAACAAAGCAATATACTTTTAAAAAATGAGTCAGTAAATACTAGAGGAAATTGATTTTACCAAGTTTAAAACCAGAAAGGGAGTTATTTTTTATTAAATTAAGATTGTGGAGACATTCATCTATAATTATAATTTCAGGCTAGTCTTTTTTTTGAAACAGATGTACTACAGTATTTTCAAAATTTGAAATATGTATAATATAGTCTTTAGAAAGGTATTAATAAATAATTATTTCTAAAAGTTTCTCAAATAAGGCATATCACATATTTTTGGCAACCATCTAAAAGAGATTGTATTTATTTTCTAACTATTATAAAGATTCATCTACATTCACTTTAACTTTGCCATTTTGAATATTTTGTTTCAATGTCCTGGCAGAAGAAATTACTGAAAAGAGCTATAGAAGACATTTGATGTTACACTTTTATTTGGCAAAAATGCTGTCTCCTGTGTGAATTAAAAACCAATGTCATTGTGTATTGAGTTATTTTTTAATATATTATGTGCTCTCTCTGTCTCTCAAGATTTTTTTTTTTAATGACTGCAAGGACCTACATTAAAACCAAAACAATAACAAAAAAAATCTGTTCTCAGGTAGGTACAGAAACACATTTGCTTCATCATTTCTTCACTGAAAAACACCCTTTGCAGTGTACCTAGAATATTTTTCTAAGAAATAGATTTGTATAAGACTTCTCCCAGAGTGCATTATATTAATCTCAACATATTTACTAGAAAAACAGCACTATCTTATAAAGAAATGCACTTTTCATCATAAAGATAATAATAAAATATTATTGGAAAACATATGTATCACCCTATTAACTGATGAATTGAAATAAAAGACATAGTCTATAGAAGTTCACTTAATATCTATTTTATTGTTACTTGTAACCCATGAATTAAAAAAATATATTTTTGATCATATGTAAATTAAACTTGATCTACTAATTTCAAATAATTTTAAAATAACAATACACATTCTGGTCACAAAACCTAGAATTTGAACAATATTATCTTTTGTAGCTTTGGGGGGAGGCACCCCCAAATGCTGTGGCCTCAGAGTGAGTTCTGTGATTAACATGATAGAAAAATTAATACATTCTCTATATGCCTCATGACCAAAACATTGATTTTTTTGGTCTGTTTGCAGTATGGGGAATACATATGTGGAAAAGAAAAAAAAAAAAGAAAATCCAAATGAAGCGACTGTGTGTGTGTGTTTTAATTTAAATCTCCATTTTCTTTCTCTTCTCATTTGACATAATATCTAGTAGAAATGTATTTCATAATTAGATCTCTGACCAACCAATGAAAAGCAACAAGAGAAACTGGTCACTTACAGGCCAAAGATAACTCTAAGAGGAAAGAGAAAGACAGAAGGAAAAATGAAAGAAGAAAAAATTAGAATAAAAAAAGAAGCAAAGGAGAAAGGAAAGAAGGAAGGGAGACAGAAAAAAAGAAAGTGAAAAGTGGATGACTATATTCCTTTTTCCTCTCTTTCTTTTTTTTTTTTCTGGCTTTGCAAGTTAATTTGTGACAATTGATGTATACATAATTGAATGATAACTCAGAGGCAGAGCAGATTGGCAGAAGTGATCATAATCCCTAGAGACTGTGCTCTTCTGGGTTGGTTTTGTCTCACAGTTTAGAGAGAAGATCCAAAGAGACTTGCTTGAGGATATTCTCACAATAGAAACCAATCCCTTTCTCTACAACTGAGCTAGGAACTAGAAAGGCAAATCTTTCTTTACATATTATTCTAGAGGAAAGTGAGATGGGGGCTGGGGATATGTGTAGTGTGTAATTAACTACTGTTAAAATAATTTAATTTTGTGCCAGTGGCTAATATTCTTATTTTGGAAGCATTTGAATTTAAATACCAAAACCATTATTAAATATTTCTACTGGTTGGAAACACACCAGTAAAGTTGCAGTCATCAAAAAATTATGTAGACATTAATAAAAATAGGTTGAACTTTTCTATAGTGCATCATATATGCTTATCACTAAACTTGAAGTCTGATTGAAAAGGAAATCTTTATTTAAGAATGTTATTATGAACTTTTCCAGTAATCATTTATTTTGATTTAATTTTTATTTGTCTTTGGAAATTTGAAAGTTTCTTCAAGAAAATAAGATAGCCGCAAAGGATTTCCCCTTTGTCCTCTTGTCACAGCTGGGTGTGGGACATTATCATAACCTGATGTATTGATCTACTTTTTAAAATATTTCAAAATTAGGTGTTACATTTTAAACAATTACTGAAAATTAAGGTCCCAGATATTTAATATTGCTATGATTCTACGTCTCAACATTAATTTTACCTTATGAGATAAATCATTTCAATATTGCCTGATAGGCCTTATATTTTGCCTTTGCATTTAATATTTTATATTGGAAAAAACATAGAGTAAGCCAAATTACTGTAATTAATTGGTGAGAAAAAAAATGTCGTCCAATCTGTACATATTGTGATAAGTAAAATGGGAAGCATTGTTAGTAAGAAATGTGCTAAAGGAAATATTTATGCATCCATTTTTTAATTCAGTTTTGAAGAACTCCAAAAACCTTATAATTTATTGGTTAAGAGAACAAAGAAGATTTAAATCTTGACTATACTATCTGTTTTGGTTTTTTTTTAACCTTTTACATAATTACTCTAAGCCTCCGAATACTCATAATTTTAAAAAGATAACACTAATAAGAATAAAACAAATAGATAATATTTATTATCTATTTCTAAACCTGTCCAGAGAATGACTTAAACAGCAAGGATTGTGCTTCTTTTTAAGAGTGAGATTAGTAGATATTTTTATATAATATAAAAAAATTATAATGTTGATATTAATGAATAACAAGTAGAGTTATGTATAATTAATGAGATAATTTATTATTATTATTATTGTATAATGGCTTTCAAACTAATTTTATAACAAATATTTTCCAAGCTGTATAAAATTAGGAAGTAGATTATATTTTATTACATTATATTTTTCAAACATAGATTATTTACCATCAATTTGTCATTCTTGTAATATGAATTAGTTTTGTCCAAAAACAAAAGCCTTACTTCTTTCTTCCTATCCACTCCAATTCTCTGAATGTTCACTTTTTGATTAAAATTAAAACTGGATTAAAAGCACAGATATCACAAGAGGCTGATTCTTGAGCTATTCCCTGCTGTTTCTACATCACAGATTTCTTTTTTAATTCTTCCTAGATTTAAAATAATATGTTTCTTACTTCTATTCCTCAGTGCCACTTTTTGAGTTGTCTCAATCATAAGTCAAACAAACTGGCAGTTTTAGATTAGGGGAGGACTCTTGAGATGGAATAAGTAAACTAGGAATCTTCAGAACATCTTCTTAATCAGCTATCTTCTCCCCTTTCTATAGCTAAATGAAAGTAGCAGCTATCAACCTTTTTATGTTAGCGTGACCACCATGAGTCACACTATTAATCATTTTCATGGTGATATTTTAGCTTAAATTAATATTGTATTTTATTTTAACCTCAAGTTTCACTTGAATATCTTTTCCATTGATTATTGTTATACTATACTGTTGTGTATAAATAACTTAATAAATACAGGGATCATTGGCATATATTTCTGTATGACAGATAAAAAATTAGAATAAGCTATGTATACATTTGTTGACCACTAGTTAATATACCAAAAGGAGTTATTTCAGTGGTAAACATGACATGGTTATTTCCCAGTGAAGCATAGCATGCATAAAAGAGAGTAAAACAAGTTAGTAGGCAATTACTCTAAGTGTCCGGGAAGTAGAGATCACATAGAAGAGTCATGTCCTGTGGACACTTTCACTTACATAGCAGGGAGGGATGCAGTTGGCAGTCACCTAAGGGATTCACAAAATAAATTACACATACACTAAACTCTTAAGATAAAAATGGAGTTAGCCAGGCAAAGAAGGTGGAGAGTTTTGCTGGGATAGAAAACAGTAGGTTCAAGCTGTCAGAGGCTAGAGAAAGAGCATCACCATCAAGGAAGTGAAAAGAAATCTCTGTGGGGACATGCAGAGAAGTAGTTATGAGAAAAGATGGTGAACGTATAAGCAGGAACAGTACAAAAATGATGGTGGCAATCATGTAAATGCTTTGCATTTTAGTCTCAGTTTACTGGTTTATAGATCTTTTCTTGCTTCTGGAAAAAGCTATGCATGATGCTAGTTGACAAGGACAATCAGGTTTTAGATATTCTAAAGCAGTCAAAGAGATGACACACCTATCAGATGAGTCGTTTACAGAGAAACATAGAAAATCGGCATTTATTAATGTCATTACATTTTATGCTTATTTTATATTGCTAAGGAATTTTAAAAGTAATTCATAAATTTTAAAAAGAGGATGAAAATAAACAATTTCTAGCAACTGAAGAGATAAATCTTATAGAATTTACTTGACACCTGAGTAAATCTTTTGAACTAAGGTCAAGAAAGAGAAAAGCTTGGAGAGGCCAAGGTCACTGTAGAGCATCTATCCTGACATCCATGACCACCACTTTTAGGTACAGAACATTAACTGGTATGCTATTTTCAGAGGCAGTGTAGTGAAGTAGAATACTGTCTGCATGGACTCAGAAGTTAACTGCCTGAGATCAGATGCTGACTTTGCAAAAGACTACTGGGGAGACCTAAGTTATTTAAACTCTCAGTGCTCTTTTCTGTAAGTTGGAGATAAAAATAGTACTATTACATCTTAGGATTATCGTGATAATTAAATTAATTGACATCTGCAAAAACAGTATGTGGAGTATGGAGATCAGCAGCAGTACTCCTTACTGGAGTACAGGGATGGATCTGAGGATGAAGAGAGTAGAAGTATTCACGCTTTAAAGCTGTTTATCCTATGTCATCCCTATCTAATGAGTTTTGTGTTTAAATACTTAAATACATGTATATTAAATCCTTGTGGAAAGAACAATTGAGTATGTAGATAAGGTCACCATATGCCTTATTGCCCAAACTGGAACACTTTTTAGAGTGAAAGTGGGTGTTAGTAATAATTAGAACTAAAGAATGGTGATTCTAGGACCATCTTCAAGTAGGGAAATTGTACCCTCAGAACCAGGTGGGATGTTAAATTTGTTGCTTTAAGAGCCAAAAATTCCTTGATTACATCTTTTTTGTAGGCAACTTTTACATGAAGATTTCAGTAATGACAATAATGATTGATGGCATTTATGTAATTCTTTAATGTTTTTCATATATATTACATGTTTTATTCCCAATAATAAACCCATCCAGAAGGTGATACTTTTAATTATCACTGCTTCACAGGTGAGGAAATTGATACATGATAAATACAAATAAATTTCTATGAAGTCAGGTTCACTCAGCAATGAGCATTAAAGCCAAGATTCCAATAATGGCAGTTCCGTGTCATAGCCTACATTCTTTTTTTTTTTTTTTTTTTTTTTTTCATAGCCTACATTCTTAAAGGTATGCCATAGAACCTTGAAGGAGTGGTTGTGTGGAGAATTAGGTAAGAAGTAGAATTAATATGGATTTAGATACTGATTAGGCATTGGTGGAGAGGAAGAGAGAAGAGAGTGGGTTTGGCCTTTTAAAATTCCTTCAGAAAATGTGTACATCATAATACCATCTATTCATCGATTATTAGTTAGCAGGTGTTTTCCTCTGTTCCTCCCCAAATATATGAACTTTGATTTAATAAGGTATTATCCAGAGAAATGAATGTCCTTACAATCATATTTATTATAGAAAGAAGACATTATAGAATAATCAGTTTTGAGGTTTCAGATTAAAAATATGCTAAAATTATTATAAAAACTTGAATTTTAAATAATTATGTGACAATTGCTTTTCACTTGCTTGATTATATATTGTTCTTTTACATACATAAATAAAGATATTTTAAGGGAAAATTAAGAGACATATTTCCAAAAGTTTCCATACTAATAATTTTCTTATTCTGAATATATTTATTTTTAAATAAGAATGAAAGATAGTCATTTAAAAAACCTTTCATGATTCCAGGTTAATATAGCAGCCATGGATAAATTATTTCAAATTTTAAGTTCAATTACAGGTCCTCTCATTTTCTTAAGGCGATTTAAAACGTGGTGTTATGGATTGAGTCCCCTTAAAATTCACATGTTGAAGCCTAACCCTGAGTACCACAGAATGTAACCTTATTTGGAAATAACATTGTTGCAGATGTAATTAGCTAAGATAAGGTCATTAAGGTGGATCCTCATCCTCTGTGACTGGTGTCATTATAAAAAGAGGAAATTTAGAGACAGAGACATACATACAAGGGAGAACTATGTGAACATGAAGCCAGAAATGGAGCTGATACTTCTATAAGTCAAGGAGCACAAAAAACTGTCAGCAAACCACCAGAACCTAGCAGTGAGGCATGGAACACACTCTTCCTCAGAGTCTCAGAACAAGCCAACCCTACTGACACTTTAATCTCAGACTTCTATCCTCCAGAGTTGTGAGACAATACATTTTTCTTGTTTATTCTACCCAGTTTGTTATGGCAGACCTAGAAAACTAATCCACCTATATATATATATATTTAATACATTTGTATACTAGTTTAAAAATATTAGTCAATGTTTCTTCTGGTTTCCTCTATGTTATAAATTTTGACATGGCTTCTCTTTTCTATTTATATGTAAGTGAGATGACATATAATTAGTGTAAAACTAAGTTATATGCCTAATATTACAATGCTTTCCAAATGTTAACAGCTAAAATTCTGAAACTACCTTGGGACAACCCATTATTATTAAATGTGTTATAACTAAATAGCCATGTGGCTTTGGAGCAATAGTTTAACACGTCTGGGCCACAATTTTCTCATATTGTGTTACATAGTCTTTGAATTAAAGATCTCTATGGATCTTTTTCATTATAAACTCTATGCTTTGTAATTTTTTAAGGAACTTTACATGTTACGAAGTTAGATATACTGAGTAACCTATTCCAGTACTTCTCAATCTAATGTGCAAAAGAATTACTTGGAATTCTTGTCATAATGCAGATTCTGGGTCACTGAATATTGCGTGGTCCTGAGATTCTGCATTTCTAGAAAGCTTCTAACTGATGCCCTTGCTGCTGGTTCTGGACTATATTTGTGTAGCAAAGGGTTTTAACTTTGCCATGGTTATCAGATGAATTTTAGTCTCCACCCTCACCCGGGCTGCCATCACTAATGACATTAACACCAAAGTTTTCATTTTTAAAAAAAATCCTAGAATCAAAATTCCTTGATATAATTAATTATAATTTTGCTAATTATGAAATAATAAATGATAACAAAACAAAAATTGTTAACCATTTATTGACTGTTTATTATGTTTTAAGCAGATCAAGCAGGATGAGGTTAGAAATATTGTTGCTAAAGTGGTTGTGCTGGGATCCAACCCTTTTCCAATTCCAGATCTCACCTCCTGAATCACTGCATATAAGAGTGTATGTGCATAGGTAGTTGCGTGTACACATATGCACATATGTATGTACGTGAGTGTGTATGTATTCATCCTCTGAGACCATTTCCGTTACCATGAGCAATTTCAATATTTAGGAACGATTTTGTGTTATTTACCCATCTCTAACTTTAACGAGTTTACATGTGCATTCTTAACTGTTTGATTTCTTTTTCTCTATTATGACTTCAGCCTCTGATTGTTTCATGCTTCCTCGTTTTTTAGTTAAATTCTACTCTTTTTAACCATTATAAATTGCTAAATCCCTTGGCCTCTCCACACTCATCAGGCCAATCTAGGTTTTGCAGTCCTTTCTCCATAATCCTGCTTCAACTGTTTCCATTTTTTACAGCAACCATTCCAAAGATATGTTATAAAACATGGGTTCATTGGATCTATTTCAGTTCCAAATATCTTACTCATAAAAAGTATACTAATTATTCTGTTTATTTGTTTCTCTTTTCAAAAATTTTACACATTTTTTAAGTTAAAGATGTATCAAATAAACAACTAACAATACAAGACCCAAGGCTTATTCTAGAATGCATGAACTATGAAGGGATATTTCCAAAATCTTTCATTCGATAGAAAAATGTATTATATAAACATTCCAGTGGGCAACCATATAACTATACTTTCACATTATAGAACCACATCTGTGGTACTAGATTCAGCTACTGTCACCACCATTGGGGAAACTTAAATAAGACTATCAAATTTCAATTCAACAATGAGAATGAGCAAAGTATTGATAGGCTCAACAGCAAGGGTGATCCCTCAAACATAATGTTGAGCAAAGTAAGCGAGAGAAAATTGTCTACACTATGTGATTGCATTTTTTGACATTCATAAGCAATTCTAACTAACCTATGATTTTAGAAGTCAGGATGTTTTTTACCTTTAGGGGCACAGTGTGTGGGACAAGATGCAGGTGCTACTCAACTGTGTAAAATTTCTTGGAGCTGCATTCTTCTGTCTGATGTACTTTCCTGTGTGAATACAATGTTTCAATTAAAAGTAGCTTCAAAAAAAGAAAAATGTGACAATTTACAAAATTTTAGAAGTTGGTGACTTTGAGTGTTAGCATGTTATTTTCTAAAACTTTTAAAATATTTTAATATTTCACACTAAAATATTAATCAAAACTATAGTGCATTGGCCTCATTTTGTCTTGCACCACATTTGTCAATGTAATATTAAGATAGATGGAGATGATATGTTATATAGAATAGAATATTCTCCTGGCCATTGAGATAATTTGCACAGGAAATGACTCCTCATCTCCTGACTGGGCATCACTACACAACATCTATCTAGTAAGAAAAGTTTGTACACTAGCTGAATGTTAAGGCTCAAGTAACTGCTGGTCCCTCCCACATCCCTCTCCTCTGATTGACAGGATGGGCTCTGGGTGCTCTTGAGAAAACAGCATTGTGTCCTCATCCTCAGACGGAGAAACTGTTTTGAGTATTGTCTCATCATTCTGAACTATCTTCTACTCTGTCATAGTGTTTGTTGCTTCTCATTCTATTGTCACTAATAATCTCGGCTGCTGCCAGCACCACAGCGACCTTTTATTCTTTCTTCTTATCTTGTTCATTATCCGCAGCTTTCCATTTGCTTTATACAAAAATTTAGTCCTCCTCCTATTCTTTTTCTTTCTCTCTCTCTCCCTTTCTCTCTTTCTCTCTCTCTCCCTCTCTCTCGCTGTCTCTCATATTTTGTCTTCATTGGTATGATGTTAGTCATCCAAAGACTTCTCTGGGTGAACTGTACAATGTATGGAGTATATGTTTTACCACGTCTAACTATTTTGTTCTTTTTTTTCTCCCACAGTTGACATTAATATCAAATTCTTCCCCTCCCTCCTTTCTTTCTTTCTGAATCTAGTAGTTTTTTCTTCTTCTCAATATGAAGGAAGAGTAAAATTTGGAACCCTGTGTATATAGATGTGTTTGTGTTGTGTGTGGTGGGTTGACTAAAATTGTCAATAGTAGCTCATATTTTGAAAAGTGTAAACGGTATTCAGGTAAAAATAATAATTTAGTTGATGAAGTAATGATGACGTGTGGGGTATTTGGAGCCTTGCAAAGGGAAAAACAGTTGCAAGTCTTTTATTTTTCAAATATTAACATTTAATTAATTTCAGGCCTTAAATGAATCAGCTTCTCCAATCCCATTCAAACACAAACAATGTAGAACTTTAAATTCATTTTTTAAATTGTTTTTTTTTAATGTAATTACTAACTGTAGTCTTCCTAAACTTTAGAAATTTCAGAAATTCTGGTCAATAAATATTGTGATGTTTCTTCCTTAATTAACTTGAATAATTTTTTTCTGGCTGTTCTTGAGCTTTTTTTTAAACTACCACATTGGTTGCTTTGAGATCTAAATATGAAGGTGTCTGAAAAACATTTAGATAGTGCCTAATGCACAATAAGAGCACTGAAAGGAATACTTATATTTTTCTTGCTTATAACTATAATAATTATTATATAAGCTGGCAAACATTATTTTTGCTCTTACTATGAGCTAGGAATATAACCTTAAAAAAATCAGTCAATGTCAATTTGTAAACCACTAATGCTAATCTTTGGAGAGTAGTTCCATGACTTGAGGCAGAAAAGACACTAGATGTATCTGGGACTCTTGTTGTTGCCAGAAAGCAAGTATTCCTGTAAAAACATCAAGAGAGAGCTCTAAATGACTGAAGAAGCTGCTTAAATATATCTATGGATTTTAGACTTTGCAAACATGAAAGAGGAACAGCGTTAAATATTAGTAAGCCTAGTAAGCTCTTAAATAAAAAGGTAATGTGCCAAGACCTGAAGCTTCCATTGGCTTTGGTGACCACATATCATTACTATGTAGGAAGAAGCAGAGAGAGTCCAATAAATAGTTAAAAATAATAAAATAACCAATGCCTAGAAGAAAGATAACTCCACAGATAAGCTCCAATTCCCTAGGAGAACTTAGATGATATTTCTAATTATAATGAAGCATTAAAAAAAACAAATCAGGTTAATATATCATATATATAGCACAATGGGTCAGGTACTACTGTGAATGCAAATATAAAAACCTAAGTTCTGGGAAAGATCAGTGTTTCAGAAATTAAAGTCCGTAAGTAAGTCTGACATTTCATAGACCCATCATATAAAAGTGAAACTATATTTAAAAATGTATCTCATCACTCATTACTTGGTGTGGAATTAATTCAAGTCTGTTTAGTCAGAAGAGGCTTCTTTGAAAAAGGGATTTATTATTTTCAACTGTTTTCTTTCCACTCTTGAAAAACATTTCTCTGCTCCACTCTCAAACAACAATTCAGTGTAGTGATGAATAGTGAAAAAAAAAATCTAGATCCCAATATTCATCATCATTAAACATTTATCAAGTACACTGTTAATTGCCAAGCTGGTGAAATGTTTAATTGTTATATCGTAAATTTCAACCACTTCCCTCCACTTGCAAGCCACCTTTATGGGCAATATCACACCTGCAAACCATGCTGTGTTGGATGGTTTAGGCAAAGATATTTTCTATCAGATGAATTTGCACCCTTGGCCACAGCTTATTGTTCAAAGTGAGTTGCAATGATTTCAAGTACCGTTATAGATTTGTAGAAATTACTGCAGTATGGGATTGAAACAATTAAATATATAGAAAGATTAGAGAGTGACCAATTAAAATTGTGATGGAAATTAGGAGAATCAAAGAATTTAAATCAAATAGTCTTGATCTCAGTGAAGAATAAGTTTTTTTTTATATGCAGATGATAATGATGGTACAAGTAGATACTGGATTACCAAATTTTTAAAAAACAAAGGGAAAAGAGTATTGTGCAGAGAATAATCAATGACCCAGATAAAAAGGAGGGCAAGTTGTAAGACCAAGATCTTGAATGTAACAGTAAGGGTAGAAGGAAGAACACAGAGATAAGTTTCTGAGGCAGAGAAGATATTTCCACTGGGTAGGTAGACTTTATAAAGAAGAGTGACAGTGACAATGTACAGAGAATGTTTACATGCTCTGATCTGAGGTTAAAATTTCAATCATCAAATATTACTTGAATCTAATTTCTAATCTTTAGCAAATTTAGACATCTCAATCTGGCAGCTCCACATTTTAGATTATGATTTTTCTTCCCTCAATGTCCATTCATATCATTTGTGTATTTTTCCTTGTATCTATTATTTAAGGCCTATATCAGATAACATTATATTCATTAATGTTTCTGAAAATTCTCAGCCATTAACCTTTGTTAGTATTTTAATTTATAGTTTTTGATGGTAATTCTAAAATGTAAGCTCATTGAGAGGATTTTTTTATTGTGCTGTCTCCAATACTTAGGATCACAAATGTATATTTTATGTGTACTTTGTTTACATTCAATGATTAAAGTTTTGAATAGTAAATGTTTATTAAAATTAAATTGACTCTAACATTAACTAGATTGCATACTGATCTAGTAATCTCGAGTAATATTTTCAAGAAATTCAATGTGAAATTATTTAAAAGTGAATAAAGTCATTATTAGAGAACAGTTGCAAATTTTTCTGGGAGGGAGTCATGTTGCTGATACAAGTAGTCTAAGATATTTGGCACAATAATTAAGATTCTGCATAGCTGCAAAGAAAAGCACTGAACTAAAATTAGATTTAAGATCAGGAGTAAACTATAGTAAATAATAGCTAAGTAATTTTAAAAAATGACAACTATTTTCATTTTAAAATGGTTTCATTAAAATCAGTGACATTTGCTCATTGTTTAAAAATAAAGCCTAATAATGTTGATTAAGTTTGCCTGATGTGTAAAATATTATATATACCTATAAATCTGTATAGATATATTGATGCTATATACACAGATGGTATACATGTGGGTAATTCGTTTATGTGTGTAGGCCAAATAATGCCCCACCTTGAAGACTCCACACCCTAATCCCTGGAGCAAGTTAGTTACATGACAAAAGGGATTTTGCATATGGAATAAAATTTGCAAATCAGCTGACCTTTAAATAGGTTATCTTGGATTTTCCATAGTCCCAAGTAACCACAGGGATCCTTAAAAGATGGAAGAGAGGCAGAAGAGTCAGACTGAGAGATGCTACAGGGGAGGAGGCAGAGGTCAGATGAAACTGAAAGGGAGGTCAGTTAAATGTGAAGTATAAAACAGGGGTCCCCATCCCTCACCCACAGACGGCTCCCGGGCTGCACAGCAGGAGGTGAGCAGCAGGTGAGCAAGCGAAGCTTCATCTGTATTTACAGCCACTCCCCATCGCTCGCATTACTGCCTGAACTCCGCCCCCTGTAACCATTATGATGAGTTGTATAATTATTTCATTATATATTACAATGTAAGAATAATAAAAATAAAGTTCACAATAAATCCCCCACCCACCCCCACCCCCGGTCCGTGGAAAAATTGTCTTCCACGAAACCGGTCCCTGGCGCCATAAAGGTTGGGGATGGCTGGTATAAAAGCACCTGACACACCTTTGCAGTTATGAGATGAAGAAGGCTGTCATACAGGGAATGCAGGCAGCCTCCAGAAACTGAGAAGGAGACCCAGCCAATGACCAGTAAGGAAAGAGAACCTCGGTCCCACAACTGCATAGAACTGAAATTTGCCAATAATCTGCATTAACCTGGAAGCATTTTCTTCCCCAGACCCTCCAGAAAGGAACACAGCCCTGTGGATCCCTTGATTTCAGTCTTAGGAGACTCTAAGCCAAGTCCCAGCTTGAGTTCACTGGACTTCTGAAAACTGTGAGATACTAAAAGGGTGCTATTTAAGCCACTAAACCTGTGGTAATTTGTTACGGCAGTAACAGAAAACATCTTTTAGATTTAGAGCCAAATATTTTTTATAGCACTTATAAATACAGTTATGACACTCTTAATCTCTGTTTTCTTATCATGAACTTAAAACTTCAGGGATTGTAAGATTCTATGACTGCCTAAGACAGCATATCTGATTATGAACTTTGGGAACTGTGCACAAATTTTTCAAATGTGGACAATATAAATCTAAAAAGAAGAAGTATTACAAAGTCTTGGAAGGATTGTTGAATATCCTATAAAAATGCTAATTATTTTGGAATTTTAATATATATATTATCTAAGAATAGTCATATACTTGCTCTGCTTAAATGCCAAATTGTGGGCTAAACTAACAAGTGCTTTTGAACAAAATCTAAGCATAATTCACTCATTTCTTTCAAGATTACTTTTTTCTCCTTTTAATCTTATTTCTTCTGCATTTTTCTCCCTCAGTACCTATGTTTTTTCTTATTCATCATCCCATCTTGGTTTTTATTTGCGGTTTTTATGTTTTACCTGTTTAAAATTTCATGTACAAATGTTTGGGGATTTTTTTCTGGGAAGGTAGTATAAAATATAAAAATCAATAATACATATAGTAGTCCATTTAAAAAGAATGCTTTTATTGCATGGTGAGATCAGAAAATGTTCAATAAATGCTGACTTCTGCTGTTTCAGCATATTTCAAGATCAAGTCAGGAAGAACGATACAGTTCAGCCTAAACTGAATATAAAAGGAAAGAGAATTATGTAAGGCACAACTGTTGAAATAGCTACTTTTTCCAGTATAAAAAGATAGCAAATAGTAGTTAGTCAATAGGTTTTATAAAATGAACACACTGTCCAGAGAAATAGGACTTGTCAGTGGTGATATTCTTAAGTCACAGTTGTCAGTGAGTTTTCTTAACACTTGGCATTCACCACAGCAGGTATACTATTATTGTGAAAACATTACCCAAAATTAAATTAAAAACATAATTCTTTGAACATAGCACCTATTGAAAACTATTTGTGAGATGAAGGAGAGAGCAATTTTTATTAAATACATTTAAGAAAAACAAAAGAAAGGACTTCCCTGGTGGTGTAGTGGTTAAAACTTTGAGCTCCCAATGCAGGGGGCCCAGGTTCGATCCCTGGTCAGGGAAATAGATTCCACACACATTCCACAACTAAGAGTTTGTATGCCATTACTTAGGAGCCCACAAGCTGCAACTAAGGAGCACATGTGCCTCAACTAAGGAGCTGGTGAACCACAACTAACAAGCCTGTCTGCTGCAACTAAGACCCAGTGCAACATAATTAATTAATTAATTAAATATTTAAAAAAAGAAAAACACAAGTCTCAGAGAAACAATATTTCATTGAATCATTCTAATCTGTAACTATCTAAAAATGCTGTATATTAAGCATGTAATTCACTGTGCTAGAAGAAAACCAGCCTCTTATAATATGTGTTTTATATTTCCTTGAATTTAATGTCCTTGACATATGTTAAAACAACCCTAAGTATTTTGAATAACTTAAGTAAAGTTTTTCTTCAGACATGCCTATATAGATTCCCACATTAAATGAAACATCATTGTGAAACATCAATATATTTGAGTTGCCAAGAGAAGTCTTTGGAAGTTTACCTTTTGCAAATCTCCCAATGACTTCAGATGTGTTTGTCATTCTGAAAAGCAGTCTCTTTGTCATTATTTGGTACTTGAGAATGAATATTTAGCCAATATGAGAAATCATACCTGGATACTTAAATTCTGTAAGCAAATAGTCTTCAAACCCTTGCTTCTTTTTTATGTTTTCAAACTTCCCCACTCACATCCTCACCCTCTATGATGTGTGATGAAATATAGATTTTATAGAGCGAGATCTCATGTAGAGACATCATAGAGATACATGAGGTAATAAGAGTTAAAATAGAGGATCTGACCTAGCCTTAAGAGTCAAAAAAAGTATCCATGAGAAAGCCATGGTTGGTTATAAAGGTGTAGAATGTGAGTAAAAATGTGTTAGGCAAAGTGAAGAGAACCGAGTTCAAGATATTAGAAGTGTGAGATCTTGTGGAGAGATGAGTATTATTTTTTTCTCAGAAACGTTCCTGAAGCACAAAGGGTGCTTGATAAGGTAGGATGAGAGCTCCATACAGGGAAAACCATCTAAGCATTTGAAGTAATATGAATGGCCTACTTAGGTTTATAATGGTGAGAGACTGCTTCCTTGGGCAAACCATTGACCTGAAGAGTAGGAACTTCTTTTTTTCTTATTACCAATCATTATTTATATTTCAGATTTCAGTGCATGGAATAGGCCTCATTTTTTCTTTCCTTTCTCTCTTCCTTGTGGCTAGTCTGGTGAGAGAGCAGAAACTGTCATATATGTTTTCTTAGTTTTCTACACTGTGTAACAAACTACCACAAAATTAGAAGCTTAAAATAACACATATATATTATCTCACAGTTTCTTTGGGTCAGTGTTCATGTATGGCTTAGCTGTGTTCTCTGCAGAGGATCTCACATGACTGAAATGCAGGTGTCATCAAAGTCTAGCTTCTCATCTGGAGTGTTGACTAGGAAAGCTTCTACTTTGTCACACTTGTGGCTCTTGGCAGCATTCAGTTCATTGTGATTTTAAGATTCTAGAAACTAGAAAGAGCCTGCTAGCAAGACAGAATCTTATTTAAGGTAGCCTAATTATGAAAGTCCCATCCCCTTTGCCATAGTATTGGTTAGTCACAGTCCTGTCCAAATTGGAGGTCAAGGGTGGCATTGGGAGAGGTGGTGATTATATAAGAGCATTAACAGCAAGAGGTAGAGATCATGGGGCCATTTTAAAGTCTGTCTGCCACACTCCTGCTTTCTGTCTTTGTCTTTGGATGCTCTTTCCTCCTATATGTGTATCTGGATACGGCCCTGGCTGTGTACTAGATGTACAAATGCACCTGTTGCTTTCTGGTTTCATCTTCCTGATGTTTATAGTATGAAATAATTTCATGATTCATAGTGATAAGTACAGAGGCTTAGAGTTTAATGTTTGGATAAATATGGGTTGAAACTGAAACAGGCTCTTGTACAGAATTACCCCATGAAGATATTGGATCAATTTCCTGTTTGTAAATCACATATTTAATCATTTTATTGACAAAATAACAAAAGAAAGCCAAGAATGACTTTATTTAAAACAGAAACAAAATGATTTTATTTTGTTTTGTTTTGTTCACCAAAATATTTCCACACTGACAACATTGCCCAGATCATAGTCAAAGGTAAGCAAACAATTGACAAATGCTTGAATACATACATGCATAAATAAAAACAAAATGAATGGATGAATCATGCTGGTTAATATGCCTCCAAGTGGGAGAGCATGATATCAATGCCCATGCTGCTCAAAAGAGTGATCATTTCAGGTTCAGAAGCTAAAGGTCATGCCATTTGAAGTATAACACCCTTGAAAGATAATCAATGTGTTCTCTGGACATGTTTTACACTAGGAAATTACTGAATGCATTTTTTCTTCAGAAACAAATGCACATGTCATGTCTCTTTTGTTCTTTCTAAACAACAATTAAAAAAAATAAAAAATATTTCTCAGCATAAAGTTGGAAATACCTTACTAATTTGAGAATTGTCCACAAGAACCCTCCTATCAAGACTCTATTAATTTGCCAAACGTTTTTCATTTGCTCTAATGTTATAAATTACTTTGGGTACCATTTGAGAAATTTAGTTTCTAGAGCCATTCAAACAGCATTAACTTGTAAAAAATAACATTGATTTAATAAATGTACTATAAAATGAGACTAAATATTTATAAACTACAAAAATGTCATGGTTAAGTACAGTGAAAAACCCACTGGTTTTTCCTCTCATAATGTGAAGCTGTTATAAATAGTTTTCAAGTTGACCCAATAATTTTTCTTGGATTTTTTTTTTCTCATCAATGATCACATGAGGGAATATGTATAAAAGGAATTTTATTGTCACCTTTTTTTACAATAGTGGAAAACAAACAGCATAAGAGGAACGTTAGTGAGATGATCTAAAGTCCTTTTAATGCTGCAGTTGGTCCCAAGGCCATAACTGACACTCATCATTTTCTTCCTAAACCACCCATTCTAGACCCCCAACTAGTAATTCCTCAGGTCTAAGTAACCTGCCTGTTGGAGTGACCCAGCCTCTCATCAACAAAGGATCGGGGATTCTGTGTCACACGTTAAGTTCTTCAGAAAATAAGTTAAAGAGTTTGGGGTCTAGGATTTATATTAAGGATCAGTGATTGTGAAAGAAGGAAGAAAAAGGAGGATTAAGCAGAGGGAGAACACTATATAAGCGTGATAAAGTCTTGGTCAATCCTGCAATGTGTTCTGGGGCAAAGGTTGCCTGTTGGAGTTATTATTTGTCAGGACAAATTGGCCAGGCCTCTATACATGTGCCTCATACCATCAGAGAAAGGCTCCCCCCTGGAAGAGTGGAACCTCAAGAGAAGTGACTACACTTTTGAGCCAGCACTGAAGGAACTGACAGCTAAAGGCTGTCTGTTGACTACATTTTCTAAAACCCGGCAGAACATCCTTCCTTAAAGGGAGAACTGGGTGACACAGCAACATACCTACCATACACTAATTCCTATATTTTTAGCAGGCCACAGACCATGGCTACTGTGAGACCATTTACAATTACAGCTGGCCAAGAGAAACTCCAGATCACCTGCATTTAAAACATATTCTTGGGGATTTCCTGGCGGTCCAACGGTTAGGGCTCTGAGCTCTACTGCCGAGGGCCCGGTAAGGCCTAGGTCAGGGAACTAAGATCTCACAAGCTGCACAGCCTGGCCTAAATTAATTAATTAAACATATTCTCCCCTGCCTCTATTATATAGTGGTAGCCCTACATCATGATGGTCAGGATTAATAACCCATGTCATTATGGTAACTCACTGACAATCTCCTGAATGTCGAGGCCAAGATGTGAAGGCAATAGAAGTAGAGTATTGACTGAGAAACATCTGGACAGTAGAATTGGAATGATCATATAAGGAAGATCCAAATGACTCTAGTATCTCAATCTCCCAAACATCCCTCATGTTGAGTGAAGCAGCTCTTTTCTATCTGATGAAGTTGTTCTTGTCTTTTGGGGGAACATATTGCAATGACTTTACTAAAATGTTTAGATTTAGAACTAGAACCAGATTTTATCATTCTTTGAATAGTTGATCACAAAGTCAAATCCAGGAAAACTGCACCAAAAACTTGACAGGTAGGTAGATAGATATGACATATAGATATCTATATAGATATCAGTATCTATATCTACATCTATAACCACTAATAAAATTGTAGGAAATGTAGGTGGAAATAAATACTAACTCTATTATACCAAGAAAGGAAAAAATGACTATTTTGAACTTAACATTGTGATATATTTAACAGTTAATCTTACTCACATGTGTAGGGGAGGAAATACTTTTTCCCTCTGCTCTCCTAGGTTCTCCAGATAGGACTCTGCAAATTAGACTGACAAGAGACAGGTCAACAAAATAAAAGAAAACACTTTACTAACTTATGCAGTGCTCATCAGCGGAAAAACCTCAATGATGAGTAACTAAAAGCAGTGGTTATAACATGAGATTATAATGGCATTTTAACAAAGGACAATAAATTTGCACAGAAGGGACAAGACAAAGGAAAAGGGATTTTAGGCTTTCAGGGGCAGTAAACTGCGGGAAGTTAAATATATGGGGAAACTAATGGAAGATAAGGGCTAGTTAGTAAGGTTTGTTTGTGTAGACTTTTTCTCAGTTCCACGTTTTCTCTGGTGATAAGGATGTTATCTCCATCCTGGTAGAGAAATGGGGGAGGGACAACTTCACAAGAGAAATGCACGTTCTGCTTTCATGCAGATAAGTGGAGGGCAGAGAGTTCATCCTGTGTCTGCATCTTCCCACTTACCTTCAGCTCAAAATAATTTTTATGTCAAAGTGACACAGTTTGGGGTGTCATGCTTGAAACCCCTTCATATACTTTTTGCAACTACCTGAGTGTTTTTCTAATTAGTTGCTTGTTGGCTGACTGAAACCTGGACTCAATAATGACCTATTGGGGTTGAGATCCCAACAATGCCTCAAGGTAATGCCGGCTACATAATTTGTGGAACAGTACAAAATTAAAATATGAATTCCCCTTGTTCAAAAATTAGGAAAACTGTCCTGTTAAGGGCACTAAAATATAAAACTTTCTCTGTGGGCTCTCAACTTGTAGTGTTTTTTTTGCTTTGTTTTGTTTTTTGTATTTGCTGTTTGAAATTTTAAATTATTAGCATAGACTTTACATTTTATTTTTACATTGTGAAATGCCAGCTTTAAATGCAAATATAAGGGCACTCAACTCATGCAGAATCATTGAAATTTATATTTCATAGTTCATCATGCATATGCATTTCCTTTTCCCACAACAATGGATATACTGTACAATAGTAACTTAACTCCTTTTATTTCATTTCTTGACACTTGCACATTCTACCAACACTCTCTACCTTTAGATTACTGATGGGTAAGGAAAGACTGAATGGTACTATATTTCCCTTTTCTTTAATGACATCATTTTCAGTGTGAGTGGTTGGCAAACACAGGAAAGTAACACACATAAGAAAGGAAGGGATAAGGCTCTTTGGTCATTCCTACTTTTTAGAATGTCACTGCCTTCTTTTTATATTTGGATTACATTCTAGTTTGAACAGAAAGGATTACCTCTCAGGGCTGTCAGAACCTCTGCTTACTTAATCACAGATGTAGCAAGCTTACCTTATACTTGCTTTGAGTCTTATAGAATCCCATGGATTGTGGGTCACCTGGAATTCTGTGCTCATGGACCATTGTAAATGCTATATGCAAATGGAGAGGGAAGGAACAGAGAATATGAATATGGTACATATATCCTTTGCTTATGTGTATGCTGCATTGTTTCTTGGGCAGCAGAACATTAAGCCAATTGTGGGGGCCTTTTGAGTTCACGTCCCTGTGTGATTACACAAGTCAAGTTTTTCTGAAACTGATCCTGTCTTGGCGTGATGTAGCAGAAAAAGTTTAAAGACTTCAGACAATATAAACACTGTCATGTTTTTATCCCATAAAATATATAGCATCACACATGTATTCAAATAAAGGTTAGAGAAAATACTTCACTTCATTAGGATAAATATACTGGAGAAATATATTGGTGAGGATTGTACAAGTACTTCTGGAAAACCACTGTAATGGATCTTTTCCATATGTTAGTGATGAAATGAGAGATGCAGCCATTGGAATAAGCTCTTATGGAGGCCGAAGCTAATTTAACAAGAGCAAGAAGGGCACGGTTACTCTAATATGTATCAAGACAGAATGGTGTTCAGAAAGGTCTGATCCAGTGGCTTATTGATCATCCTTTCTTTAGGAATGAGTCAGATGTGTGATTTACCTGTATAACCAAAATAAATGATGAATAGGAAAATTAATGTTCCCCAGGACTCCAGAGCAAGACCCTTCATTTTACGTCAAATAAATCTTGACTCACTACTGTGCCCTGGTAGAGGAAACAAAGAAACTAAAAAACAATCTCTGTTTATGGAATCAGAGGTTCTGATAATGATAGACCTTTGAAAACAAGCCCGGAGTATGAGAATGTGGCGGCATACAAGAGAAGCCCCCTAAGGAGATGGCTTTTAAAGTCAAATGAACAATGACTTGACCTGTGGATATCAGTCACCTCTTCCCACAGTGTAATAGTCATGTAGGGCTGACATAACAAAGTAACACAGACTTGGAGGAGTAACAGCAGAAATTCATTTTCTCAAAATTCTGGAGGCTGGAAGTCCAAGATCAAGATGTCAGCAGGCTTCATTTCTTCTTCGGGCTTTTCCTTGGCTTGGAAATGGCTGTCTTCTCTGTCTTCCTGTGGTTTTGTCCTCTCTGTGCTTATCTATATCCAAATCTCCTTTTCTTATAAGTACTCATTATATGAGATTACGACCTACCTATATGACCTTCTTTTACCTTAATTACCTCTCTGTAGGTCCTATCTTCAAATAAAGTCACATTCTGAGGATGCTGTGAGGTAGGACTTCAATATATAAGTTTTGGGGAGACATAAATTAGCTCAAAACATGCAGCTATGAATTCAAGGACAAAGTAGCCATGGTGACAAGAGTATAGGTTAGGCAAGAATTCAAGAACATAGTCTCCTTTCACCAGGTATCTGTCATGGCTACCACCATCACTGGGTGCCTTTCTTGACAGCAACAGTGAGCAATGTTGTGCATTAGAAATAATACAGTAAATGGTGTCTCCAGGATTACATCTAGTGGTATAGTGATTTCATTGGATGTTTTCCATAGAAACTGTGTTCTGAGTTATTCAATAGCCTATTCAGTACTTAGTTACTGTGCTTACTGTGAGCATAGCCTCAGGAGTTGGATTTTTAGTCCTATATCCTAAGAACCAGTGGATGATATGCTGTTTTCCCCAGAGCCAGAATACATGAGTCCAGAAACTAAAGAGTAGAATTGGAGGTGGTCTATATCACTATTACAACCAAAAACCACTTGTAAAATGCTTATTCTCTGACCTCAAATACTGGACTCTGCTGGTTTAAGAGGCTCTGTGCATTTAAGAATTCTGACCTCGAAACTGAGCTTTCCTAGTTTAAGAGGTTTTACTGGTAACCAAGGGCGTAATCCCTCTACCAGGGGTTATAAGAACTTTTCTATTAAATTGGAAGTTAAGATTTTCACCTTGCCTTTTGTGTCCTAATGATACAAGATTAAACAAACAAAATAACATTTATCCTGTATAGTATTAAAAAAGGAATCTGAAGACCTAGTAATCTAGAAATGTAGTTTCAGTTTTAAATAATGTAATGTGTGATCAAATCATCTTCCCTAATTATACCTAAATGGACATATTTCAAGGGGAAAAATAGCAAAAATAAGTCTGGTTTGTTTAATTATTAATGCAAATTAGGTTATATGACAAACACTTTCCATAACTCGAAAGAACTAAGTCTGCATTTCTGAATTTAGTGAAAAATATACAGAAAGGACATAAAAAGATAAACATATTTTCATCAAACATGATATTCTTAAAGATATTTTAAAATCAACATTTTTTTTTCAATTTGCAGAAACCTTCTTGTGTATGACAGCTTTAAAAATGTGCCTGTAAATGAAAGGGTAACAAACAAAATTAATAGTCACTTGATAAGTATAAGTAAATCCTGTTTTGTTACACTTCCCAGAAACTGTGAAAGTGAGTGACTCAAATGATTGGGTTTTCAAATATTTTGTGATTTGTTTGGTTTCCAATTCTTTAATTTTGACAAAGCTAAAATAATGCCTAAATATATCATTAGCAAAAACGATTGAAAGTTATTTTCAATATTGGACATGATGTGACTTTTATCATATAATTCTGAGGAAATACAAAATATTGAGTGTCCTATTAAAAACTCCCCAAATTCCCATATACTTTTTAATAAAATAAAATTTTCCAAGTGTTTAAATCAATAAGATGAACATAGAAATAGAATCCTATATCACTCTGTCATAATTGAAATTAATCCATGGATAGATGAGACAATGTATTAAAGAGAGTCATCATCTCATTAAGTGATTTTAAATACAATATTAAACTTTATACTTCAAAACTGCATATCAAAGTGTGAAATATATTTATATTATTTTGAGTAACTAATAATTTTTCCAGAAAAATATTTTAATATGTGTTTAACTTAAACTTTCAAAAATGATTTTTAATTTATCTACATATCTATGGCTGAGAATTATAATAGGATAATCAATAAAAGACTTTCCAGAGTAAGTAATATATTAGATTAGGATAAAATTTTGTTCAGGAAGTGGAATAGAAAGAAAGAGGAGAAGAAACATGAAGAAAACATTTAATTACTTTTTACTTGTAAAAAAAATGCTTAGTGATGTAATTTTTCAAGGGATGATGATAAATATTGAATGTATATGGCATTTAGACTCCAAAGGATATATTTTTAAAGTATTGGATTATTTTTAAAGGTCAATATTTAACATACTATTTACTATACAATGAAGTATTACTCAGCCATAAAAAAGAATGAAGTGATGTCATTTGCAGCAACACAGATGGACCTAGAGATGATCATACTAAGTGACGTAAGCCAGACAAAGGTAAATATCATATGATATCACTTATATGTGGAACTTAAAACAAGGATACAAATGAACTTATTAACAAAACAGAAATAGACTCACAGACATAGAAAACAAACTTATGATTACCAAAGGGGAGGGCTGGGGAGGGATAAATTAGGAGTTTGGGATTAAAATATACACACTTCTATATTTAAAATAGACAACCAACAAGGTCCTACTATATAGCACAGGGAACTATACTCAGTATCTTATAATAACCTATAATGGAAGAGAAAGTAAAAAAAAGAATATATATATATTTATATATATGTATACCTGAATCACTTTACTATATACCTGAAACTAACACATTGTAAATCAACTATATTTCAATAAAAATTTAAAATAAAGTGCTATTTATTTTGTAACTTTTAAAATTATCACATCAACAAATTTGTAGATTATTTAAGAAGAAAGGGAGGAACAAGCACTGGAATTTCAAATAGGGCACTAGAGACATAAGAGTAAAATAAAGTGCATGTAGTATTCTGAAAGTCAAATTCAGAGTTTCATAAAGCAAGGAATTTCCAATAATGTCAAATACTGTTGAGAAGCTAAATAGGAAGAAGACAGAAAACCAGTCATTGATTTGACCAAAAAATGGGTTAATGGTGGCCTTCATAAGAGCTGTACATTTCAATGTTAGATGATTTAGAATGTCCTGGCAACCTAACTATATAGAGCACTGAATTAAAATTAGAAACAAATGGAGACAATTGGCAGGCACAACTTTTTGAGGCCCTGGGGAGAGGAATAGAAATGAGTACATGGGGTTATAGAATTTTCCTTAGGTGGGTGAAGGTCAATAAAGAATGTTATATGAAAATGGTAATTTTATGACAATAATGATGGTAATTATTCTGTAGAAGGAAAGAAAGTGGTGCTAAAGGAGAAAATTGATACAAGTGTGAGATTGAGGAATTTTTGTTTGATTGCTTTTGCTTTTGTTGTATTTTCCTTTTACTGGACATATGGGATGGGATCTAGGGTATAAAGAGAGAAGTTTTCTTCAAATTGGGACAAGCACTTATTATCCTATCCTACTAGGAGCGAAAGCATAGTGTGTGATTTCAGGTACATACAGGAAAGTGAGTGAATTGACAAGGGTAACAGCAGAGAGTAATGGGGGAGTTGAATTGGAGGAGATGTGACCAACAGGGGATGTTACAAAACAGAAATTCAGAAAGTGATTTTACAAAAGAAGTATATAGTATGATTGTCTGGCAGTGGTAATAACTATTTTACATTTTCATCATAATTTTTAAATACTTAACACTTTGTATGATTTTCTCCAAGAACATTCCATGGCTTTAAAAAGACAGATTAATATGTCAGAGAGGAGAGGGGTAATGGAGTTAACTTTATTTTCCAGTCAGTTATAGAGGATGAAAATTAGATCTATACTGGGTCCAGAAGGAAGGGGCACATAATGCTGGTGAAGTATACTTTACATAACACAGATTCACCCACTCTAAGTGTACAATTCAATAATTTTTTTGTAAATTAACCAATTTGTGCAACCATCACCACCAGTTTTAGAACATTCCTATAACTCCAGTAAGATTCTAACAGCCCCTTTACAGTTAATCCTCATTCCCACCTCCATCCCCAGGAAACCACTAATCTTATATCCATATCTAAAGATTTATTTCTTTTGAACTTTTCTTATAAATGAAATAATATAATCTGTGGTCTTTGGGGTCTTGCTATTTTAACTTAGCAAAATGCTTTCAAAGTTCCCCCAGGTGGTAGCATGTAACAGTACTTTATTTCTTTTATATGTCAAATAGTATTCCATTGTATGGATATACCAAATTTTGTTTATCCATCTACCAGTTGACGGATATTTGGGCTAGTTCCACATTTTGACTACAATGGATAAAAAGGGAAATATTCAAAATCAATAATTTTGGACATTCATAGTAATGATAAGTCATAAATATGAACAAGTGTTTTAGGGGTTTATGACTTTATTAAAGAAAGATCATTGTCCTGGATAAGGAGGTAAATCATCAATTATGAGAAGAGTAGTGGAGGAGAAAGACAAGCTGAGTGAGGTAGTGAAGTTATCAGTGAAAGTCAGTAAATGACAATAAAGGGATGAAATGCAGTGAACTTTGATGACCTTCACTTAACATGGACTATACATTAAGAAGGAAGGAAGTGAGGCAACTGGCAAGCAGCAATATGAAACAAAGGTTTTATTTATATTTCCTTAATGCCATTTGGTACATATGAGAGGAAGAAATTAATAGTCTCTACTTAAGAATGTTGTAGAAGAAGTAACGTATTCAGGGAGAACTAGATTTAAATTAGAGCAAAAACATTATTGGGCAGCAGAAGGAGATTTTATTTAGAAATGATACAGTGGAACAATTTGGAAGTTGGGGAGAAATGGGAATGGGACCAATTCAGGGCAATGTTTCCCATAATTCATATTAGTGTCAAAGTCCCATTTATAATAAATATTATGTAACTCCATTTTAATATTGTGAAATGAAATTCAAAGAAAATATAAACAACTTAAAACACACTTTAAAAAAAATCAAGGCAGTGTCCTAGGTTTAATATGGATAAATAAAAGGAAATGTGTGTCAATATATTAAATAATGTGTGTCAATATATATTCAAACATGACTACTGCGAGATATATTAACATAGTCGGAAGCTTGCATTTCTACTTAGAATTATCCTGAAGGAAATGAAAATGTGGACAGCTAGTGGTACACTGCACTGACAACTCAAACACCATGACAGGCAATTGCTGAACCAATTTTCCAATATGGTGAACAGTTGTGGTGAAATTCCATGTTTTTAAAAAATGCAGTCTTCCCTTGATTTGCATGGTTAAATCCTGGAAAACAAATTATACAATATTGAAAACATACAAAGTTCTTTATATTTATATGTGAAAGATAATTAAGGTACAAATTTATGGATATCTTGAATGTCACAGGTAGCTATGAAATCAAATTATACCTGTTGTTTCTAAATGCAGACCATTAAATACCACTAGTTACCTCCTCTCCACAGTCATTGTGCAAAGAAAAATACAGTTTCTGAAGAAGGAACAAGTACATATTTAGTGCTAGTAATTCAAGGGAATATGCAGAGTAGCATGGGAATTAGTACTCATAAATGAGGGATTATTTTTTACACTTTTATGTTAAATAGTAAAAGAGAAAACAAAACTTTACTTCTAGCTACATGTTCCATTTTCTCTGATAGGCAGTTAACTAAAAGGAACTTTCTCTATCTCATTTAAATTCCTGTGATACTATAGTGCCCCTTTAATATTCGTGCAGTTGTCTCCAGCATATCTGGTTAACCACTTTGTCTATGCTTTAAATTTTTTTCAAAAATCTAGATAATCCAATGGGAAAAGTGAGGTCCAATGAGGCTATCTAAATTCTCATATGTAGATACTGCATATTATTAACAGAACCAAGACAAATAAAGGACTTTTTGTCTCTACTTATTTTTTCCTCTGTGAGGAAAAACTACGGAGGACTGGAAAGACTGTATATGAAATTCTGTTATTTGCACCCATTTTTTTTCTCCTGTTGAAAGCATTAATAATAATGTTTGGATTAATATGGTGAAGATAACATCGTTCACAACCTTACAGGTCATACATAGATATTTTCCAATATTTAACTACAATTCTAAAGAATGTACAGGAAACTAGAAAATTTTCATATTTCATAGACAATATTCAATACAGGTTTCAGAAATATAGATGTTCTCACATATCAATATTTACTTAGGAGATAGTGATCATTTTATTTTCATTATAATCTATAATGTTTAAAAATACTATACAGTTTCTGATTAACCTAAAAGCATTGACAAGTTTCCAGGCTTAAAATTGACACTCGTTTGTGATTACTTTTGTACTCAACGTGAAAGGAGTGACCAGATAAACTTAGGGTTTTAAATCTTCATATACAGACAAATATTCCACTGCAAAAGAATCTTTAGTTAACATATTTTAGGTTTAGCATGTATTAAGTCAAAGAAGGCAGAACACGTTTTCCTAATTAACTTTCCCCAAAGTTTATTTCAATCACGATGTTTAAATTTTAATTACATTGTTTTATTTCCATATATGAATGTTCAATCTATGTAGATGAATGTGAATGTGTAACATTATTTTAAATAGCTTGAAAAAATATACTTCAAAACATCTGATGTGCAACCAGTTTGAATAATGAATGACTTTAGAGTGATTTTTTTTTTTCCTAGGAGAACTTAAAGTGAATGCTATTATATTAAATATGCTAAAGTTATTTCAAATAATTAACAAAGAGAAATATTTTAATTGTTACCTATTTAAAAAGATTATCTTAAACAATGAGATCAGCCATATCATATAACTGAAACCACTGCATAAGCTACCATATCATCCTCAAAAATACACTAGAACTCAATTTGAAAGCAAATAACGTTATGCAAATTTTAAAACTGAAACAATATATGAACAATTTTACATCAGACATAAATACTGAGAAATTATTTGGAATGTGGTTTTGGGATTTTTATTAGATGAAATTTATTTCCTTTCCTTCAAAGTATCTTGTAAAGTACAAAACTATATATTTGATTCTTTAAATTTTAATACAAATCCAAAGTCTACCACAGTAAACTGATAGAGAAAGTGTGGAAATTATACACTACTTGTTCAGCAATCTTTAGTTGTTCCACAGGTTCATTTTTTACTTTCCCTGGAGGAACACACCATTATATTTTCTAAGTCTTTAAGATGTAATGATCTTCCATTTTTAACCTGTTGCCAGTTATCAGCCCCACAGAAGCTATCTGAACATGTGGTTAGTGCACAGATTAATAGCATTGCCAAACTGTTTTCCATTTCATTCAGTGTTCTAGAGTCCAAAACAGAACCAGTCTTGAATTGAATTACTCATAAATTGCTTATTAAGGTGCTAACATTACACTGTTACTGCTTCCTCATATTCCAGGGGCCTTCGGAGCTATCGACCGTGGCATTTTATTATTATACCTGCTCTTCATTTTAGGTCTGCTGTGGAATAACAGTGATACTTCTCTAATTGGTTTTAGCTCCTTAAATATGGTTGGCTTCACATCCTCCCCATCTGCTGCTCCTTTTTTCATCCCTTCGTGTTTAGTTCTTGACCATTTCATATTCATAAAAGTTTTATATTTTAAAATTGCCAAAATATTGCTTGCGACCACCTACAACTTTATCATTAAAATATAAAAAACTGTTCAACCAGCAGACATTGCTCCATTATGCACTGGTGTTTGAATAACTACTTTTTAAAATAACAAGGGCATTTCATGGTTATAATTCAAGTCTTAAATAAAGTATTTAGTGTGGAAACGTTTTCTGAATGCCATACTTATTCAGTATATTACCTACATGTATAAAAAATGGAATTTTAAGCATATTATAAGAATAATTGGTTTGAGCTGATGAACAATCTTATTTTTTACATGTAACAACGTCTTTAATTTTCATATATTAACTTTCTCAATGAATAAAATGTAGCTTCATATTCAAAATAATTCTTTCATGATCAAAAAGTAGAAATGATGACTCAGTACTGCCATTATCAGCATATTAATTTACCCAAAAGTAAGTTTAGGATAGATATTTTTATTAGTTGTTTTAAATAAAATAATAACTCCTGCCTCCCTATTAACTCTTCTCAGTGGCCTGGAATCCTTAGTATTTTTAAGTTCTGACTGAACAACTTTGAAAAAATACATCTTAGAACATCAAAACCATTTTTCCAACAGGAGACAGAATATCTGCCTCTTTATTAACTCTTTAACTGAATAAAACTACTGAAATGCATGTAGTCATGTTACCTAGAAGAATGGACTACACGAGTGATTATATGTCTTATCTTCATTGGTTTAGAAATTAAAATTTGAATTTCACAACTGAAGGACTTTACATGTTTTACCTGGCAAACTTCTACAATTTCTTAGCATATTGTTTTATACTTTAGTACTGTATATTAATCTTATTTAGGTATATTCTTTCTCTCAGTGTGTTACTATTTTATGGTCATCTCTCAGAAGTACATCTAAATGTTTCATTTATTTTCTCACTTTATAATGTTGCAGTAAACGTATTTTGCTTTAATTAAGAATTTGCTTTATTCAAGTATCCCTGCAATTAATTTGGCGAAGATGAATCATGTAAAACACCTTTCCTAAGTTAGCATAAAATCAACTTGATATAGCATGCCATTATATTTGTCAGTATGCCTGCTTCATCTCTTATATTCCAGTACTCCTTGTTTCTGTGTCACTGGGATCATTTTACAAGGTCAAGATACTTCACACCAAGAAATTTTTTCCATAATTTTTTGGATGTTTTCTGCAGGATTACATATCAATGCCACTATTTTTTCTATATCAATAACATCTTCTCTGATTCTCTTATGCTATTTCTGGCTACATATCATCTCTTTCACCATTATTATTTTTTCTTTAACCATTAACTTGAAAAACATCAGAAGGCTTGTAGTATAGTGAACATTATTCTGAACTCTTTTTATTTCCTTTTTTTCAGGGTATAGGGGGCTTAGTTAATACACAATATCCTCCCCTGTCTTCTAAGAGTCATTCATTTTTTTACCCATTCATTGTTTTGTTAATTCATTTATTCATTCATTTACAAATCCAAAATGAATTGAATTAGAGCAACATAAATTTAAAATAATAAAAGTAGTCTGCATCACATATTTTCTCTGAAATTTTCACTTCATATATTGTCTCTATAATTCTCAATAAGTCTTGGCTCTTTAAGATTTGTCCTAGAATCATGTATATTCATATATTTTATAAGTTCTTCCATCAATAAATCTTGGCAATCATGTCTTTGATAAATCTTGATCTCTCACCAACTCATATTTGACATTAGCTATCTTGTTTCTCTTATTTCCATCATTTAATTTTTCATTTCACACCAAACCCTAACATAGCTAGCTAGGATTTTCTTTCTCAAATGCTATGTACTCCCTCACTTTCCGTTGAGGAGCTAGATTGATTTCCTCTCTGCAAATTCTTTTTTCTCTTGGACTCAAGATAACTGTTAGACCTCTTCTATATATTCCTCCTTAATTTAATTTATACTACATGCCACCCCACTAGATAAATCAAATTATCTACATGAAACCAATACACATTTAATTTCACTCATATTCTTTTCTTGCTTCCAAACATACATGTAGTGAAACCCTAAAGATATAGTTTGTAGAAATTGGTTATTCTCCTACATATAAAATTATGGCAGGTTGTAATATTGATGATCTAATTCCTTTATTTTTGTCTGTTTTTTCTTCACTCTTCCTTTTCCAGTGAGTTAGCAGCACCCATCATTCCTTTAAAGAGAAGTAAGATTTTATATCAGTAATGTAAAAACAAATAAACATTTAATCTTTTTAATATTTATTTAATATTTAATCTCCTTATTTAATATTTAATCTCCTCCTCCCGGCAGGAGGGAGTTGCTTGTGTGTAGAGCAATCCTGGTGGACCACCTACCCATTGAAATAAACAGCCTATTTTATCTGCTTTGAGGAACAGATATTTAAGTCACTGATGGATTAGGGCTCCTTAAAAGGGACTGAATTTGGTGCATCAAAACAGGAAAAGTCAAATTCTAGTTTGGGGCCTATCTGAATGATCCTGAGAAAATTGCCTTACTTTTCTGTATTCTTAGTTTCCGCAACTGTAAAATAGAACAATAATGATAAGAATGTCTACTCTTAGAGTTATTGTGAGAAATAAAGTGATGATATACTTAAAGAGCTAAGGTAAATTCTTGATACATAGTCTTAAATAAATTAAGGCAATCTAAATGTGCTTTGATTAATAACATTTTTAAAGAAATATTTTTGTCAACAATTAACTATTTCTGTATAATTTCTGGTGCCTATTTTTCCCAAAATGAACATTAAATTAAAAGCTGTGTGTTTTACTGATTATTTACCACTTTAAATCTCATACACCCCACTTTTGACTTCAGAATCCAGGTACTTTTCTTTTGGTTGTGATTTGACAGTGCCTTCATGTAAGTCTATGCCATGTAAAATACTGCTTTCTTCTTTTATTCCACAAAATAGGGAAGGCTGTAGGAATCTGATCAACACTTTCACATGCACAGCCCCTAAGTTCCAGGATGGTAGGGGAGGGTGGGAAATAATTTTTGGTTACTGGGGAATGAAAACTAATGCTTCTCCCTTTCCTCTCTCAGATAAGCACCTCTGAAATAAATATTTCAAAAAGGTCCCCAGAAATTACTGTGGGATCCAGCACTAGTCAGGAGTTGCCTACCCTATTGTTGGATTTCCCACCTTCCTTATTTTACTATCCCTGGAACCCACACACACAACTCTTGGTCCTCCCTTCTGCTCTCTGGGATCAACCTCCAAATAAACTCTATACATGAAAGATGGCCTTAGGCATAAGTAAATCTGAGCTATGACAAGCTGCTAAACCCCTGCCTAGGTAACTGAAATAATTTATCGTGCAGATTCTAATATTAATTTGTACCTTACATTATTTAAACACCCTTTGTAATGATGTTTTAATGTTTCAGATAGTAATGTTTTGTTCTCAGCAAGATTTTTTTTTTAACATCTTTATTGGAGTATAATTGCTTTACAATGGTGTGTTAGTTTCTGCTTTTTAACAAAGTGAATCATCTATACATATACATATATCCCCATATTTCTTCCCTCTTGTGTCTCCCTCCCTCCCACACTCCCTATCCCACCCCTCTAGGTGGTCACAAAGCACTGAGCTGATCTCCCTGTGCTACGCGGCTGCTTCCCACTAGCTACCTATTTTACGTATGGTAGTGTATATATGTCCATGCCACTCTCTCACTTTGTTCCAGCTTACCCTACCCCCTCCCCATATCCTCAAGTCAATTCTCAGCAAGATTTTGAAATTCTTAAATGTGGGGATTTTATTTTCAATGAGCACTGGTAATATTTCAAAACTGTATATACTGATCTGAAAATGACTTTCTACCAACCGATTCTTAGAAATAGGAAACCACTTCAAAATGGTTGCAATCTCATAAGGTAGCCAAGACAAGGCCACAGTTGTATAACCTCAACAATATCTCCAGATGCACCTCTGCTGCCTGCCAGTATTCAATTGAGAAAGGGAGCCAACAGAGGTGACACCAAAGAGTTAGCCATGGGTCCCGATGCTTTGAATTGAACATACATTCAGACTTTGACATCTGGTTCCTACTTTTGCCAAATGTGCCTTGTTTGTATCCACAGCTGTTAAATGTGTTTGCTGAAAAGTGATAGACCAGGGAAAAGAAAGAGATTGGCAAGAGATATGCCAGCTTCTGTGGAAGGCAGTGTCAAGTCAATATGCAGTTTGCTCACAGATAATTATTTGCTTTAGAAATCCAGTGTCATTTATGAGGATAACTGTGGTATGTGGTGAGCAGAAACCTCATGTTATAGCAGTGTTCTTTATACTTCACTGTAAAGTAGGAATTTATAATTGTGAGAACTGATCAACACCTAAAGAACAGATATGTCTTCATTTACTACAAATAATATAAACTGACTGTTTAGATTGAATTATTAAAAGCAGGGATTTATATAATTCTCTGATTTGGGGCATTTCCAAACATATTAGCAAATAAAGTGCCTTTCTGGTGAAAGTGGAAGGTTAAAGCTATTATATATTAGAATAATTGGCATGATTAAATTAAATTAATTTAGAAAAATAGTATAATTTGTTATGAAAAGGTGGAGTAGGTAAGTTTGACAATGTACTCAAACAAGTCATATTAGTATTTATTTATTTAGTTAGTTAGTTTTAGTTTTAGTTTTGAAAAAAATTATTGATGCACCATATCAGGGGGCAGAGTAAAATTAATTGCAGTTGGATAATTTGCATAGTGTGTGTAGTGTGATAAAAATTATAGTTTATCTACGAGGTAGTCAATTTTTGCTTGTCATTTCAGACCAATGACTGTTGATTAAATTTCAAAAGCACCTCCCTTTACTCTGATGCCCTACATTAGTTTACATTACACATATCACGTACTTTTCATGTCCTATCTCCAGTGTCCAAGTCCCCTTAGAGTACCCTGCTGAACTCAAGGAATACAGGAGTGGATAAATGAATTTATGAATCACTGTCCTTTTTATCTTATTTATCTTAATGACTTGACCATTGGGGATTAAGACATTAGGTAGATTTTTATAGTTGAAAAAAGCAATCTTAGAGATTCAAACCACTTTTCCATCTTAGAAAATAGGCCTAGAAGTTCTAAATATTCTCAGAATCATAGTCTTCCTTCCTAAACGTCACGACCTTCTTATTCCAAAACTTGTTTCAAAAGGACATATGGGAAAAGAAATTCACTTTGCTCATGATAAAGGGAGAGTCCTGCTGCTCTTGTGATAAAAGAAAAAACTACTTTTCATAACTTTCCTCTTCCTTTGTGATTAAAGTATCTCTTATGATCATAGAAAAGTTTCTCCTCCTCTTGTGACAATAAAAACTAATGACAAGTTTCCTGATAATAAAAAGAGAACATTTTTCTTCACCTACATCCTTCTTCAGAAGTTAACACATAGGTGATAAGTCTAAACCGACATTCTGTTTCAGTATATTCTAAAAGAACTGTCAGTCCCACAGATAAGTTTATTTGGGGTAACTAGGCTGATATCGAACATCCTGTACAATTAAAAAAACTTGGCCAAGATTAGATTTGATGTTTCTACTAACTGTTGAGGTCAACATGCTGCCAGGCACAGGCAGTAGACCGTGTTCATTGCCTCTTTAGTCCAACTACCTCTTTTTTAGTGCATGAATTGTGTGTGTGTGTGTGTGTGTGTGTGTGTGTGTTTTGCCTACCTATAGATCATTGTAAGTGTAGTATCTTCCAAATGATTTTATGGTGATCTTTAAAAACATTTCATGAATAGAGTGATGGCACCTAATGATATCCAGGCACACACAGATAGGAAGTACATAAAAAATATGCTAAAAATCAGAGGGGCAAAAGTGGCATAGCTTAATTTAAAGGTAAAGTTTAAATTATCAGCTCCAGCGCTTTCCTTTGCAGTTAACAAAACCCCAACTAAACTTTTCTAAACAATATAAAGTTTTAATGGTCATGTAACTGAAAATGGACATTTAGATTGGGCTTCAGGGCTCCAGTTCCCACTTTGAGAGGGTCTCTGTCTCGCTCAAATTTGAGCTGTGTCCTGGGTTCCTTCAGGATTGGCAATATGCTGTCACCAGTTACAAGCTACATGCTTCCTCCTTCATGCCTACGGGCAAACAAATAATTGTTTTCTATAAGTCAACAAAATCCTGAACCTTGATCTTTTTCGATCAACTGAAACCAATCATTGTAGCCAGTGTAATATCAGATGATTGGTTTAATTAAATGACTTAACCTGGATTATTTCTCACTCCAGATATAACCATCATTGTAATGGAGGTTTGATTTATAATGCTTGACCTAACTAATAGTATCAGTGGAACAGAATGGTTGATTTTCTAAAATTTGGTTAATGTGAAGAGGGAGGTGTATATTGGGTATGCAATGATTTTCTCTCCCTAACATTTACAAAAACAAAAACAAAATGGTGTTAGTTAATGTTTAGAAACACACTAAATGTGAGTTTTCAGATTTAACTTCTTTGTGTCTATAAAATATTTATTACTGTAATTTACACTTAATTTACTTTAAAGTATAATGCATTTTACATGTGTAATTCTAAAATTGTGGGAGTTTTAATTATTATAATTTATATTTTGTAAATATTAAGTCAAAGGCAATAAAATCATTATTAGATCTTGGGTAAAAAAATATACAGAATAAAATGTCTGTTCAGATAACAACACTAAACTTCCAGTAGCTTTTCTCATTACTCACCTTCTAGGAGAAAATCAGGAGATATTATATATACATGTATTTTATATATATATATATATATACACACACACACAATTATGTATATATATACACACATATATATATATGTATCTGCATATCATGCACACATACACACAAACATATATGTATATGTGTAGGTATGCATATATATGGTGTATGCATATATATGTGTATGCATATACATATTAATATATATAAGCAAGTGACAGGGAATATACACCAATGAATTCATTACTTTTTAGTCATTTTCAGTAAGTGTCAGTCTCTATTTTTCAGAGAAAAAATATATACTTGAGGGATTATGAATTTTAGACATATTAAATGCTCTAACTGGAACCCCTACCACTGTTTGCTATGCAGTGCTGGTTGTTAAGACCATAAGTCTTGGCATATAATATTAAGGACAGGGTTGGAGCTGTCTGATTTGAAGCATATAAAGTCTTAACTGTCACAGATAATGTCACCCCAAATTATTATTTTCATTTCAACACAGATTATAGGACAGGAAGACATAAATGGAAATCAAAAAATAAACTCAGCACATATTTCAGAAAGCACCTTTTCACGTACAGAATGATAAATGCTTAGAAGAGCCTGCAGGCAAAGTTGTTGAGTCAAAAAGCAGGAATGTCATTCAAGAAACAATTAGATGCCATCCTTGGGGAAATGGAGTACTAAAAAGGATATGCCTTGATGGACAAAATGACCTTTATTCTCTCTCCAAAAATCTCTCATGTTCTTATAATTCTAATCGAGAAAAATATTTCAGCAATTTGGCCTCCAGCAATGTCAATTCTTATTTGAATTATTCACCTCACCAGTTCACTGCTGAGGAAGAACCTTTCTCTTAGTGCTACAAAGATTGCATATTGACCAGATGTAATCTCACAATTGTTGTTCATAAGCACTTTATTCACAAGGACACTTTAGGTCAGATACTTTAAAGTGGTTGATTATAGAAGGCTGTTTTAAATCCACTGTGATTGCAAACTGGTCCAAACTGGAGAAGAGAGGTTCAATTATCTTCATTAATTATAGAAGGCATGAAGATTATTTAAAATATTTTCTTGGCCAAACATTTCAACATATAGTTGGTTCTTGAGGAATGAAGTGTATATACATGATTGTTTCTTAATTATTTTGGTTAGGTTAAAAGGCTATCTCTAACTACAGACTTCATTTCAATAGAATATTATGGAAATAAAAATAAGAAAATAGGGATCTTAAAAGAGGTTAATTACAGTTTATCTAAAACACATGCACTCAATAATTGCATGCTTTAGAAAGCTAGCTGTTGGTACTGAAGAAATGTAATATGCAAAATGTACTTGGTACATTCAAGTAAAGTTGGAGAAATGAGCTATCTACAGTCTTATGATTCTCGATAGATTTAGCTGAACACAGAATTCTTAAGAACCCAGAGACATTGTGAAAACTACATTCCTCCTATTATGTTCTTAAAGTGACATTCAGTGAAAAAAAAAGGAACATGTTTCTATCTATCATCTAAATGGACTCCTAGAGTTCTCTCTGTGTATCACAAATTGGAACTCAGTGGTGAACTGAGTGTCAAGAGATATGTGATAGAAGGTCACATAAATGGGACAGTTCAAAGCAAAAGAAACTAGAGGTTTGAAAAATGCCAGTATATTTAAGTGTTTTAAAAACAAATCAATATTTTAGGAATTGTTGTCAAAGATGAGAACATTTACAAATGTGTATGTTCATTATAGTGTGAATTATTTTTATAATGGATGGAATCTGCTAATAATGTGTGACACTTTTATAAAGTACTGTAACAAAGCATTACACTAATAAAGGAAATAATAAAATTTATAGGTCAGTCTGTACTAAAGAGATAATAGGCAAAAATATTATGCTAAGTAATATGCTCTGTGGACTAGATCTTAGAACCTTTTAAATTATGCAACCATAGCTAAAATAAGAGTTCAATCTGAACTTCCAATTGATAGAAAGATTATTTCCCATTTAGAAAATAAAGTTTTAACCCAGTGTTTAATGTATAGAGAATAATGTTATGACATAAATTACAAACAGGACAAAAACATTAAATCAGTTCTCAATCCATGCATAATCAAATGAGAACTCTGTAACAAAAGTGTCAAACAATTACTACTCTGATGCTCATAACAATTATGTCAATTTGGCTAGTATTTCATTAGTTTATGAGATTTTTTAAAATCTCATAAATATGGAATACTTATTACAATTAATTACTCCAATACTCTGTAAGAATGCCTATTACTGGTTTACTTTAGTTAAAAATGGCATTTAGGGCTTCCCTGGTGGCGCAGTGGTTGAGAGTCCACCTGCCGATGCAGGGGACACGGGTTCGTGCCCCAGTCCGGGAAGATCCCACATGCCACGGAGCGGCTGGGTTGCCCAGGAACTATATAGTTCTAAGAGTGAGGAGCAGGGAAAGAGAGAGATTTACTTTTAAGGAATTGGCCCACATGCTTGTGGATGCTAGCAAGTCTAAAATCTGCAGGTTAAGTCTGCAGTCTGTAGAGTCTGGAAGGAGATTTGTTGCAGTTCACGTCTGAAGGCAGTGGGCTTGCAGAATCCCCTCTTCCTCAAGGGAGGACAGTCTTTTTCTTAATGTCTTCAACTTATTGGATGAGGTCCGTCCATTTCAAGGAGGGTAATCTACTTTACTCAAAGTCTACTGTGTTAAATATTAATCTTATTTTAAAAAATACCTTCATAGCAACACCCATGTTTGACCAAATCTCTGGGTATGGTAGCCCAGTCCAGCTGACACATAAAATTAATTACCACACCAACCTATATATATATTATGGAATTTTACAGTGAACAACACATTAAATTCTATCATTAATATATCACCATACTGTACTTGCTTTATCACATATCTATTAAAGGAGCCATTCCTCTATTTATGCATTAATCTATTTTGGGAAGAATTTCCATAAATGTCAACATACTTCCCCCGAATTCTTTTTTTTTTTTTTTTTCCGGTACACGGGCCTCTCAGTGTTGTGGCCTCTCCCGTTGCGGAGCGCAGGCTCCGGATGCGCAGGCTCAACGGCCATGGCTCACGGGCACAGTCGCTCTGCGGCATGTGGGATCTTCCCGTACCGGGGAACGAACCCGTGTCCTCTGCATCGGCAGGTGGACGCTCAACCACTACGCCACCAGGGAAGCCACCCCCACCCCCCGCCAAATTCTTAATCATGCATATCATTAGCTATATTTCAACATTTGTTTAAACTTGTATATTTGAGGCAAAGTTTACATAAAATGAAATGCAAAATATTGAGTATACACTGAGTTGTTACAAATGTATACATCTGTGTGCACCAAAATTATGCAGAGATATAGAACATTTCCATTACATCTTAAACTCCCTCTTTCACTCTACCAGTTAATCTCCACTCCTACAACAAACTCCACAGAGTCAATATGGTAAGTTACCAACATCCTTAAATGTATATTTGCCCTTTGAGTCTATAATTCTAAAGCAAGGCAATTTTACTAAGTAAATTATTTTAAATGTTTTCAAAATAAACATGAAAGGTAGTTCCTTATATTATTTTCTGTGATAGCAAATATTTTGATACAAGCTAAATGTGTTATACAAAATTGCTTAATTAAATAACCTTTGTAACTATCATCATTAAAAACCATGTTTTATTAAAAAAAACATGTTTTATAAGAATGAATGGAGCACGGGAAGTATTTAATCATGTAAGGTTGTAGAAATTAGGGTAATATAAGTAATTGTTTTAGAAAAAGATGTATATGTACGAATAAAGATGGAGAAATACTATGAGAAAATATTCCTTTTGTTTACATATATTTTGTTTTATTAGACTACAGGTGACCCCTTCTCTTTTATTTTCTTGGTATATAAGATTTCTCTCTTCTAGCTCAATCCCCACTAAGTTACCTCACGCCATGAACCACTTCCTCTGTCTTGGTCAAGATAAATTAGGTTAATCTTGTCAACGCATAGTGTAGCTCTGGGAATTGAAGTCTCCTAGGATGAAACAAATTAAGGTGGCTATTGAAAATAATGATTTTTATTAAAATTTCTTTAAAAACAATAATCAATATACTTTATATTACCAATGAATTTGGTTCAACATGTTAGTCTTTTCAGTCCTTTGTTGTAAGCTAAATCATGTTGCCCCAAAGAAAAAGTTGAAACCTCATAAGTTTGTCCTATACAGAAAATTATCCTTTCTAAGACTGACAAAATTGATAGTCTGAAGACAGAATTGCTGTTTTTGATTCTACTGTATAATAAACCAAAAATAGTAGAATTATACAGAGAAGACTATGTGGCAATTTATTTCTTCAAGCTAGGAGTGCAGACAATTAACAGAAGTGATGGAAAATCTTAGGGAACAGAAGCATCAAGATTCCCAAGAAAAGAGAGATGTTAATAACAATAACATTTTATAAGGTATTAACATTGTTACTTGGGAAAAGAAAGTAGTTTAAGTAAAGCCAAGAAGGAAAAAAAAATAAAAAGCAAAAGAAGGTATTTTATGCTTTAAATAATATTTGTGGAAAAACAAGACAAAAATAACTATGAATGCAAATGATGCATGATATATTAAAATATATATTGTGATTAACTCATTTCAATTATATTTTGTAATATACTTTATCTTATAGAGACTTGGAAATATATAGCAGTGTCTAATTTTATTTCTCAGAATATCTTAAAGCAGAAATTTCCATGAACACCAATTTTGCCCACAATGTTGGATTGATTGCTTTGCTTTTCCTTGACCTTCTCCTCATATTTGTTTTAACTGAGGGAGAGCAAACTACTGAGTACATGTTCAGCATCAAGGGAGTTTATGTGTCTATGAGAATTGAAAGCTATAACTCCCTAAAATTGATGCCCTATGATTTAATTCTAATAACTGGAGTCTAGGATATTTGAACATAGAATTTAAACCATCAATTTGTGACTAAAAAAATAAAATAGCATCAATAGAAACAAAATTGAAAATCTTAAAATAACATTAAAGAAAGCTAAAACGACTACTACTAAAATTTCAATTAAATCTTGGGCTTCCCTGGTGGCTCAGTGGTTGAGAGTCCGCCTGCCAATGCAGGGTACATGGGTTCGTGCCCCAGTCCAGGAATATCCCACATGCTACAAACAGGCTGGGCCCGTGAGCCATGGCCGCTGAGCCTGCGCGTCCAGAAGCCTGTGCTCCACAACGGGAGAAGCCACAACAGTGGCTTTGTCAGATGGAACTACAAAATATCAGTAACCTACTTTTAAAGTAGGTAAAAAAAGAAAAAAAACTATGTATTAAACTGAACAAAAGGAAAATATAAGAACTTAAAAAAATAATTAAAAAATAAATAAAAATTAAAAAACAAAAGCAAAAAATCAAAAAATAAGTGGACACTTTATATCACCATACACAGATGGGCATGGGACATTGTGTCTTGTCAGGCTTACATTTTACAGTTACAGAATGAATAATTGGAGATTCAAGAAATTGTTAAGAAAAAAAAAAGGGGGAGGTTTGAGAAATATTCCTATGCATCATCTATTGTACTACATGCAGAATTATTTTTAATTTTAATTGAATTTGGAAAATGGACTCGGCTCAAAGTGACACCCCTTTTTATGTTATCATTTCAGAGGTCCCTAAAATATTTTTAAGGTGCAATTTAATGCATCAATATGTTGTTATGCAGATTTAATGTCCTTTGATTTAATCCCTATATTGTTACAAGAATATATAATAAGATGAATTTTATTTTAAACAGGAAGCCAGACATAGATATAGAGTCACAGATGCTATGCCTCACTGGATAAAATAATTTCTTCAAGAGAGCACGTAACATTTCAACTGCCTACTACCCTAAAAATGTAAAAAATAAGCTTCAAATTATTAATCACAACAACAACTAAGACTCGTATTAGACTAACTGTACTCTGAATGAAACATTTAAAACAAGAAAAACGTAATTATGCCATACAAAATTCTCAAATAATAGTGATCCCGAATTTTTAAAATAGATATTGTTGAAAGATGTATTTCATTTATTGTAATACCTAATGATAATAGAATGACTTTAAAACTTTAAACATTTTGTCTAACATGATTTCTTACTTTTTTCCAGTTTTATTGACATAGTGCATTGTATAAGTTTAAAGTGTACAACATAATAATTTGATGTATGTATACATTGTCAAACGATTACCACAATACGTTTCCTTAACATCCATCACCTCACATAGTTACATTTTTTTTTCCCCTTGTGGTGCAAACTTTCAATATCTACTCTCTTAGTAACTTTCAAATATACAGTACAGTATCGTTAATTATTGTCATCATACTTTTGATTTTCTCATTTAAAATTTGGCATGAAACTGTCAAAGTAATAGCTATCTCTTTCACAAAACTATTTTCTAAGAAAAGGATTAATATAAAGTATTTCAGTAGACATGAGAATTTGTCAGTTAACAATCAATCTTGAAGAGTATGAAAATATAATTTTCTATAAATTATTAATAATTTCTTACTCTATAAAATGTTAAAATATCTCTTTCAACAAGTATTTTGTTAGAGTGTCTTAATATTTCTATTTTCTAAGAAAATTACAAATGTATAATCTCTCAAAATAGATGTAATTCAAATGATCCCATTTTAACTTGTTCAGTTTGTAAATTTTTATTGCTTATTCACATAAAAGATATAATTTACAACAATTTACATAAAGGCATTTATCGGTGACCTAAGCCAATTTTATACTGATGAAAAGAAGGGTGTAGATCTGTGCTATCCAATACAGTATACTCTATCACATGTGGATATTTAAATATAAATTAATTAAATTAAATTAAAAATTAAGTAACACTGTTATTCTAGCTTTATTTCAAGTACTCAATGTCATATTTGGCTAGTGGCTACCTTATTGGACAGCACAGGTATAGAATATTTCTATCATCACAGAAAGTTCGTTGAACCATGCTGACCAGGATGGTTTTATTGTACTGTACATATGCAATACAATAATAAATATTATAAAAAATAATTTACCTAAAATATTGGAAATATGATGTACGGACACTGCCTACATTATCCATTATAATAGAGGAGAGACACATAAATCTGATCTTCATCTTCCATTTATCTCAAAAAAATTCAACATATTTGTTAAGGTAAAATTGATACATTAAGAACTGCACAGGGAATTCCCTGGTGGTCCAGTGGTTAAGACTCCACACTTTCACTACCGAGGGCACAAGTTCAATCCCTGGTCAGGGAACTACGATCCCACAAGTCATATGGAGTGACCAAAAAATAAATAAGTAAATAAATAAATAAAAACTGCACATATTTAATGTGTACAATTGGATGAGCTTGGACATGTGCAAACACCCATGATACCATCACCACAATCAAGGTAATAGACATATCCAACACCTTCCACAGTTTCCTGTGTCCCTTTATTTTGTTTGTTTTTATGTGATATGATCACTTAACATGAGCTCCACCCTCTTAAAAATTTTTAGTTGGACAATATTGTCTTGCTAACTATAGAGACTATGTTGTACAGAAAATCTTTAGCATAACTGAAACTTTATATTGTATTTCCAGCTTCTATGAGTTTGACTATTTTAGATATTTTATATAAGTAGAATTATGCAGTATTTGTGCTTATGTGACTGGCTTATCTCACTTAATATAATGGCCTTCAGGCTCATTCATGTTGTCACAAACTACAGAATTTCCTTCTTTTTTGAGGCTGAAAAAAATATGTAATGTTATCTTCATCCATTTATTTATTGATGGGCTTTTAGGTTGTTTCCATATTTTGGCTCTTATGAATAAACCTGAAATGAACCTGGGAGTGCAGATATCTCTTCAAGATCCTGACTTCAATTCTTTTGGATATATATCCATAAGTGCAAATGTGATCTTGTTTGAGCAAAATCACTCCTTCATGGGAAGAGAAGTTAGAGGGAAAACCTAACAGGATTCAAATATCTGACCAATAATGATCATACATACTTCCCTTATACAACATTATGTATTCATTCTAATAATATACACAACTGCCTGGTTGTGCTTTCTTTTGGTAAGTTTTGTTAATAATTACATCTAAAAATGTCATACAAGATAAGTATTGCATTAAGAAACTCATCTCCATACTGGAAAATATTCCTGCTGAGGCCTTCTGTTTTGCTTGAATACACGCTTGTTACTTTCTTTATTAAGAATCTAAGACTTCTCTGTATCTTTTTATATTATAATTATTTATTATTATTATATGTAATAGAGAAGATGAATTTGTAAGACCTATTTTTTGTTTTAATTTCATCAGAAGCATATGTAGCATCCTATAAAATGTGGATATTAGTTAATATAAAGCTATAAATATGTAGCTTAAAAACTCATTTCTATAGATTTTTGATGCCAAAGGTACTGAATATTCTCCACTGAGTCAAAAAGATTTATTGTCTCTTTTATTTTAAATCAGTGATGTTAAAAAAGACATGAAGTAAGAACTATAACTTTCACTTTAAATCATTTTAATAAGTTTGATTCTAATCACATCAGATATTTTCTGTTTTAGCATAAATAATAAAATGTTTGACTTTATTTTTACATTCTACTTATTTTAATATTAAAAAGTGCATCAATAAGAATTAACCATGGAAAGGTTATTTTTTGGAGCAGCAATGTTTTTAGGGAAATGGTGAATCAAAAAGTAGTTTTAAGAAACACTTTTCTGCATCTAAATAAATATAACAACCCCTGTATCCTCAAGTCCATTCCCTATGTCTGTGTCTTTATTCCTGTCCTGCCCCTAGGTTCTTCAGTGCCTTTTTTAAAATTTTTTTTTTAGATTCCATATATATGTGTTAGCAAACAGTATTTGTTTTTCTCTTTCTGACTTACTTCACTCTGTATGACAGACTCTAGGTCCATCCACCTCACTACAAATAACTCAATTTCATTTCTTTTTATGGCTGAGTAATATTCCATTGTATATATGTGCCATATCTTCTTTATCCATTCATCTGTCGATGGACACTTGGGTTGCTTCCATGTCCTGGCTATTGTAAATAGTGCTGCAATGAACATTGTGGTACATGACTCTTTTTGAATTATGGTTTTCTCAGGGTATATGCCCAGTAGTGGGATTGCTGGGTCATATGGTAGTTCTATTTTTAGTTTTTTAGCTGGGAAGAAGTGAAAGAGTGGCACTGACATATATACACTAACTAATGTAAAATAGATAGCTAGTGGGAAACAGCCACATAGCACAGGGTGATCAGCTTGGTGCTTTGTGACCACATAGAGGGGTGGGATAGGGAGGGTGGGAGGGAGATGCAAGAGGGAAGGGATACAGGGATATATGTATACTTATAGCTGATTCGCTTTATTATACAGCAGAAACTAATACAACAATATAAAGCAATTATACTCTAATAAAGATGTTAAAAAAAGAATTTAAAAATAAATAAATATAACCTTGTTTCATTTTTAATTTATTAATGGGTTTACAAAAGAAAGATATGGGAAAATAATATCTCCCTCTCATAATAAAAGAATAAGCAAATTATTACATAACGCAGGGGATCATGCTCTAATATTCAACAACTTTTCATTATTCACTGATCAAGTAACTATGAATATTTTGTTTGTGCACAAGGGATGATGATGGCCACTTGTCAAAGCCACTGCGGCAAGCACATTATCACCCATTGTTTACAGATGTGAATTGCCATAAGGTATATTTTCAAGGTTGAAAGGAGCCTCCATGGGGCCACAAGCATAAATCTGCCCCAGAAGAAGTCATGTAATCCTTCGTCAGTCAACCTGATGAAAAAACAACCAATTATTTAGTCCTTAATTTTCTTTTTATTCTTTAGTTTTTCATGTTTTTTTAAAAAAGATGGAATTATAACTTCATTTCAGAAATTTTTTCTATCCCCTTTTCAACACCTCATCCTGCACAGGAACTATTCTGATGAGTTTTACACAGTGTCTAAGAGGGTCACCAGGGGAACTAAGTCCTATATGCCCACTCAGGACCAGCCCAATAGCATATGCTTCAACGTCTTTTGTTCTCCATTTCACTCTCTCTAGTTCTTCACTCTGCTGCTTGAAGCCAACTCCCAATAAACTATTTGCACTCAAATCCCTGTCTTAGGCTCTGCTTTAGGAATAACCCAACTAAGAAAATAAAAGATAAGGAAAACTGGTTTTGTCATGGTTTTTCAGTATTTTTAAGAAATATAAATGGAAATATATAGACCATTCAATAGCTTCTGAAACTAGGCATGAATGAAATCCTTCATAGGGAGAGAGACACTGAACAGGGAAAATTGCCAAGAGCCTGGCTTTGATGAAATGAAATATATCAAAGTAGATGGAGGAGGATGAGCTGGCAACGGAAGCAGAGAGAGGCTAAGGAAATTAATAGAGTGACTCCAAATGAGGAGAAAAGTTTAGTGAAGCAAAACATAGTACATTTTCATGTTCCCAGTAGTTAAATAAAATAATGACTAAAAATATCTTTATTGTGTTTAAGAGACATGCATCATTTTTACTAGATTATGGGTAGAAGCCACCTGGCGCTGGTTTAGTGCCAACAATAGAGACCTTCCTTGTAAACAACTGATCCATGCATGAGTAGAGAACCTGTTAATTCAAGAACAATCCCATTCAATGAAAAATTCAGAGAATCTATTCACTTATTAGCTTTAGGACAATCTATTTGTTCATATTTGCATATGAACAGATCTCAGATCTTAACAGCAAACAATGTTTCAGTTATTCAACAATATACGAATGTTTTAACTTGAAAAGGCACAACTTTATTTTGTTAAAGTATTACCACAAAAATTCATCATGCACTTATGCACTTAAACAAATATGAAAAGTAGAACATCTTTTGGTATGCTGAATTTTGTCCCAGGCCGCATGACATGCAGTAAACTTAAATAAGCATGTATTGTCATCTTGTGTCTAAAATCGATATATATTAGTAATGTTAAAACCCCTTTTATTCAGATAAAAATAACATTATGGTAAAATAAATATTATTGATAATAATAAAAAAACCCTTATGACTTCCTGAGTAAGAAAAGGTATAGTTCAATCATTAAGAGAGCAAACTCTGAAATTAGACTACCCAGATTTGAATCCTTTGTTCACCCCTTCCTGTCATTGTGCTCTTAGGCAAGTTCTTTTATCTGCCTATGTCATAACATTTTGATCTGAAAACTGGGCATAATTATAAAAAGTGCTTCATAGGATTGGTGGGGAATTGAATGAGCTAATCCATGAAAGCACTTAAAACTTGAGTGGTATGGCGTAAGCACTCAGTCAATAGTAACTATTTCATATGCTCAACTCTACCATAAGTATTTTACATCATTATCATTTTTAAACCACTCTTTGAGCTACTGAGTTACTGAAGGTCACAGACTTTAAATAATTGGTTGATGAGCCCGGGACAAATAAGAACCGTGCTTATTAAAAAACAGCTTTTTCCTCAAATACTATGAATTTTGTAGCCTAGAACCCAGTAAGTTTTTATCTCCTTCTCCTTTGGGCAAATTACTCATTTTATTAATATACATTTGGGGATATTTGTGGCCAAGGTATAAAAAAAACACATAAAAACATCTCCAAAGTAATTTTTCATGTGGTGTTCAGCCTTCATTTTCTTTGAGAATGGATACTTGGGAAATTAGTAATATGTCTTCTCTACTTTTTTATGTTACAATTATTTAGGAAAGATTTAAAATTTTAGGCAGTATTACTTTTATAAGGAAAGACTAGACACATTGCTAAAGAATATCAGAGAATGGAGGATAGATTTCCATTTCCAGTGCAATAGAATATTGAAGGTAGTAAAAGATAGAAATGATCTTATCTCTACATACTTATCTGTTGTACTTATTAGTTTCTTTTTTCCTATATTCATAACTCCTTCCATTTCTATACATATCCGCTGTTCTCTACGTGGCCTAAGCTTTTCCTTCAACATCAGTAATCATAAAGATGACTGATTTAGGACAGATCCCATGATGGCTGTACTGTTCCATTTCAGTTCCACAATCCTCTAGCACAGGAGTCTCCAACCCCCGGGCCAGATTGACCTGTTAGGAGCTAGGCCACCCAGTAGTAGGTGAGCGGTGGGCTACCACGTGAAGCTTCATCTGCCGCTCCCCATTGCTCACATTACCACCTGAACCATCCCTCCCCCTCCCCAACCCTGTCCATGGAAAACTTGTCTTTCACGAAACGGGTTCCTGGTGCCAAAATGTTTGGGGACCGCTGCCGTAGCACTCTTAGATTTACAGATGAGTTGCTGATGGTTAGATAGTTAAGTAAGTTACACATAGGAGACCTGATAGTTAAAATTAAATACACCCTTCTCCCCCAAAACTTGTGGTTTTCTAAAATACTAGATTATATTGTTTTCTACTGATTTAATGTTTTCTACATTAGTTTTTGAAATGACAGTGGAACCGACACATGCTTGGGAATCATAACTCAAGCTGTAGGAATTGGCACTAATTGACACTAATGACTAATATGGTTTAATTTCCTTTCTAACAGTAGGCAAATTCTTAACCCAGAGGAATGGATATTGGATTGTTAGAATTTCCAATACTTTGGCAAGCATAAGGAGGAGAAATTATAGAGACTCAGAAACTATATAATCAGAAGTCTAACTTTGGTCTGGAGATGGTAAATGATTATTTAGGATGGATCATGGTCTCAACTCATGAGGAAGTTTTTATTGCAAAACAGTGATAAAGATGTCCACAGGATTAGCTTTGAAACAGAGTTGAAAGTATAGATAAAATAAAAGGGTAAGACTGTTTTTCTTGTTTAGTGCTGTTTGCACCTATTTTCAGAGTTATTGCTCTATGGAGTACTTCCTGTCTCTAGTGCAGTGCCTGAATAAGGGTCATATCTAACTAAAGTAAGAGATTAATAAATATCTGTATGAAATAGGAAAATTCTGTTGTCCACTTTAATTATATATTTAAGATTTAATACATTTTTAGGGTTAAAGATATACAAAAATTTGTTAATTTTAATTGAAATTATTTCTAAGGAGTAGTTATTTGTTAAACTGAAATTTACATTAAAAGGCTGAGTCATCTAACTCCAAGATGCAGAGCAATTTATTGAATTTAGGAATCTCTACTTGTGCCTCTTTCAATGCCTGAAACCATTCTTATTTTAATATTTCTCTCACCTTTTACCTTTTCTTAAATCACCCTTTTTTCTTTTCCTATAATAATGTTCTAAATTAAAATCTGAGAATCACGTGATCCAAAACACCATATTAATAAAATACTTTGATCTTAGTTATACAGTGCATATATTCTCTGATTGTCAAAGTAGATTTCATTGCTAGCTATGCTCATTTATAAAACAGACTATTCAAATGTAGAAGTGGGAAAATTATATTCATAATCTTATGGTATCTTTTAGGTAAGCTAACAGCAATTTTTAATTGTGAAAGTGAAGAATCTTAAACATATTTAAATGATTTGCAAAGATTCTCTTAGCTTAAAAGATGAGATTCTGCAAAATTTTTTTCAATGAATAATAAATAGATATATGTTGGCAAATAAACAGGATCAACATGACTGAGTCTAAAATGTAGTTTCTTATGCAGAGAGGATTTCCCAGGAGAAACAAAGATAAGAATCTAATTAAGCTGTTACTGTATGTAAATGAGAAATTGTAATTTAAGTTACCACAAAAAGGAAGAAATCTAAAAGCAAAATAACATATTGTTTTATTTCAAACAAGTCAAATGATAAGTTTTCAAAGGAGTAGGTAAGCTTCAGGTGATCAGGAGCTGAAGGGAATCGCTTTGTAAAATATATATCATGATGGATAGCTTTTGAGTGTTAGCAGAAAGCCATATCATCACTTCACAATTAAAAATTCATTAGAATATGCGAGGCTAGGATAACATTTAGTGAATAGAAGAAGCAGCATGTGAGAAATTTGAATGAGTACAAATGCTCAATATAATAATCAGTGTTCAAGCTAGTATACCTCAAAATAATAATTTATAAATATTCACACTCTAACAGTCTTACCACTAACTAAAAAACAAAAGTATGAATCTTGCTCCAATATTATTAAAATTAAACCATTTATTTTAATTATGCCATAGTATTAAAGTTAAATTGTTTATCTAAAATAAAAGAGACTATTCAAGTTCAAATGCTATATTCATGTTAAATATTCAAGTTCAAATTCAAGTTCTACCTCTTTCAGGGAAACTTTTTCAGTGTCCACGAAACACTATGATCTCTCTTTTAAACTCTCAAACCACTTTTCTCTAAGTTACGGTATTTCTCATGTATAGGTAGAGAGTGTTCCATTCAAAGACAGGGTAATCTTTAAGAAAAAAAAAAGGATTTTTGCAAATCTTAGGAAACTGAACAGTAGTCTTTTGTACATAACAGGAGCTACATTAACTTATGCAGTGAGGAAAAGAGAAATGAAAATATCCCTCTCATAGTTGAGTTTTCCCCTAGTGGTGGATTAAAAAAAAAAAAAAGTTTAGAGAAAGTGTGATTAAAAGCATTTTAAATGCATTCACTGGTAAATTCTCAAGAAAAACAAATTACTCATCCTATAAAATAAAACTCAGATTTAAAATAATAGCACACAAATGATAATGATTCACTAACTAGTAATTTTCTGAACTCTGCTTGCTTTTGTGATGAAGTGTTTTGTTGTTATTAATAAGATCTAAACAGGCAAATTAAATATTTGAACAGTTTCTTCCAGACTTCATACAGATTCTGTATTTCATCTGTTAATTCACTCTTTCTATTTGAAGCATTAGGGGCTTGAGAACCAAAACACCACCTGTAGTTCTATTTTATTCCTAATACATTCCTCACTTGAGATTTTCAATACTGCATCAAAAGGAAGTTCTTAAGGTGAATGTCCTCTTTGTCATTCCAGAAAAATAATATGGTATTACCTCTTAGTGATGTGGCTCACATCTATAACAGTGCTAAACCCAACTTATTCCTTTATTTTTTTCAAAGTTTTAACTGCTTAGCAGGGAGATAGAGTAGGAACCTCATATCTGATTGCATACTTTCTGTTTTGCTCAAGAAATGCAATTTAATTAACCATGGGCATTCTTCATTTATGCTTTACATTACATCCAGCTATCTTGCTGAATATTTTCAAGTGTAATCATAATCTATTAGATAATTATTAATGGGTATTTTCTTCAAAATAAAATAAGTTTATCTTTAAGTTGAGTACTTATAAAATGCCTAGGGATTTTAAAAATGCCCCTTACAACAATAAAAAAGAATTTTTTCTATTCATAACATATTAAGGTTAATAAATTAAATATCTTAATTATCTATAAATATTGCATCTTAAGACTAATAACAACTGTAAACTTCATGTTACATTTAGGTTTTCCAGTATTTTTTAAAATCTCTAAATTAAGATTGTGTAGAGAACTGTCTTGAAGGGAAATATAAATCTGAGTGAATTTTTTTGTAACATTAGATAGAGTATGACAAATATTTTTCACATTAATGTGCATTTAAACAGAGGCCAAGCTAGAGCTTTAAGATAAGTGCATTAATTACTGTTAACCAGCAAACTTTCAGTTTACCGTAGTTCAAGTGTCCAAATATTACAATTCCCTTAAAAAAGCATTAGTAGAAATTTTCTTTTTGAGTTCTCTGGCTTTCAATCGATTCAACGTGGGATATAGTGAGTTTTTTTTCAAAAAAAAATTGGCACAGATATTAGAATTCATATTTACATGTCCTTGAAGTTATGTATTTATTATTTTAACCACTTATTGTGTGGGTAACAGAAATCTCACAGGGGTTAAAATTGTGAATCGTGTGAATATAAATACTTGGTCAAATTTTTGAATGTTAGAAGCATAACAAGCTTGAAGGTTTTAAAATAAATGTGAAAATATTAGACGACAATACAGAGCATCAGAATATATTAAAAATCTTCCCAAGTATTACTTTTAGAATTGGCTATACTTCCTATTACAAAGATCTGGTTTCTTAACAGAAACTTAAATTTTATGGTTCTTTTTAACCAAAATCTCAAGAGAGTGAAAATTTTTCCTTAGAAATATAAGAAAAAAGGGAGCTTGTAAAAGAAAATAATTTTTAAAAATTATCTTTCTATGGCAAGAATTTCTTAATCAAATTATTTTAGGAGCTCTTAATAATTTCATTAGTATATTAAACACATGTTAGAAAAGGATTTCACTGATTTTAAAAGGTCAGCATATACTTTTCACTCCATATGCAAGAAAATATACCTAAGTTTTTAGTATAAAATTATTCAAAATTTTCAGTGTTAGTTGCTTCTCATAAATAATATACTTTATAGTAGAAAAAATATATATGCAATCTTTAAAATATTTACTACAATAGCACTCTAAATGTTACTCGTAATCTATAACATTTTAATTTTTTTTCAGAAAACCTGGAATTTTAAATTTCTTACTTACATATAAGCATTTTTTGGTGTAATAAATGTGATCCAAAATACAGATTTTTCTTATGAAAATAAAATGTGAAAATCAAGTTTACTTTAGATATACAGCCAAGATGTGAGTCAATCTTATACAATTGTGGAAAATGTATTGTAATTAAATAAAATGGCTGATTGTCCTTCAACATTAATGCAGTTTGAAATTTAAAATATTAAGAAATAAGTTATTGGAAATGGAGCATATAATAACAACTGTTACAATAGTCATGCTACAGAAGAGTACTTGGATGGTTGGAATCATTCCAACTTTTGCTAGGTAATTTTGCTGTATTATCATTTAAAATGTGTATGCTGACAGTGAATGTGTTTATGTGTATACTTGCATAAATAATGTCCAGGAAAATACACAAATATTAGAATTAGTAACAATTACTCTCTAAGATTATTTCTAAATAGGTTCCTATACACAAAATAATAAAAATTGAGCTTCTGTACTTTACAATTTAGATGTTATATCACATTTATCTCAATACACTGGAACTGTAATTGCAAATAATTGAACTTCCAATACACAAGTAAATGAAACTGCTGAACCAAAAGGAAATTAGCATTGATTGCAGTTTGAGTAACTGAACAGATCTGGTAGTTCTGATTTATCGAGGTGGAAACTAGTACTAAACCCATTAACACAAAAGTATAATTAAAGTGTTGTGATTTTTAGCAACAAATGCAAGAGGAGGAAACAACCATAAAAATATCCTTTTATTTTGATAATGAAAATCAATATGAAAATTGCAAGAGTAGTGCTCTCAAATTAATGCCAGGCAACTAAAAGAAAACTAAACACACAATTATATTTTGATAGACCCTATAAATATTAAAGAAACTACATGATCGGTATATTGATGTTTGTTTAGCTTTCATACCTGGAATTAATACTTGGAGCAACAGTGCATAATTTCTTGGAAGAACTCTGTAAAATGGGGATACCAACTGCTTACTTCCTTAAATAATTAACACTGCATCTTATATAACATTTACCCAGTAAATCCAAAGAAAAATTACATTATGTCCATGGTTACATAACACTTTTAGCCAAAAAGAGTCTATTCAAATGAAATGAAGATAATTTACACAAATCTCCATATCACTTTATGTAAACACAACAAAGATTTGTTTCAACTGTGTTTCATGGTCCTCCATTAATAAGTCATTCCACTAAAAAGATTATTAGGCAACCAAAAATACCATCTGCTCTCATTCTTTAAGTCAATTCTATTTTATGACAGTGTTTACAAGACAAATCTACTTCAGATTAATTAATTTTATAGGTGAGAAATGTATTCAGCTTGTTATTGTATTTCTCATGAAATAATTTTAATGAATTAATCACTCATTTAAACTTCGCTTCCTCCGACCTGAATAAAATCACTGAAACTGTCACCGAGAGTAATTCTGACTGAATTTACAAGTGGCCAGTACAAGCCTTCTTAGTAATAACTATTTTGAATTATCCAAATTGATGAAACCAAAGTGAAACCAATAAAAGGAATTAAAGAAATTACCCATGTAGTATCCAAGCTAATTAAGACTGGTCAGCTATGACTTTTGGCTAGAATTCCACTTGTGCTCACATTTTACTTGAATTAAATTACTATTAACAATGCTTCTGTTGCTATTATTCCCACTCATGCCCATCTACCTCTTCCTTTTCTACTTTATCCTCTTCCTCCTCCTGATGGTATTGCTACTTTTCATATTAGTGCTGTTGCTGCTAGAGGTATTGAAATTACTGCTACTGCAGAGTCATAGCAAACAATTCATGTTTCAGCTCTATCTGTATAGAGTATGCTGATCCTTGTGTTGGGTATTACTTGCTAACTGGCTTTGGATTATTTATTTATATTAAACAAGATGATGTTCATTATCTTAATCAGCTCTAATCATTGCATTGGAGACATCTATTTATCGAGTCCTACCTCTCCTCTTAAAATCTAGCTCTCTAGGGTCCTCATATTAAATGTAGATAGTGTTAACATCTTGATTAAAGAAGAATCACATTATGTATTTTAACTTTTAGGGTCAAATTCATGTGATGAGGGGAGGGGCCACATAGAAGTCAAAGTAACTGAAATCAGATCCCTTTTTCTTTTAAGAAACACATTACCCATAGATAAATCATCAATTTAATACTGAGGCTAAAAAGGAAATTTTATAAAAGGAAAAATATAAAAGAGAAAAAGAAAGTAATCTCTACTGAGAATATTCTATATTGAAAGTAACCACACAACTTTCCTAAGAGGGGAAACAGTATAATTGAGAAATGATGTTTTACATGCTTTCATTACTTGGGGTTAAGTAATATTTTATGAAAAAGTCAATTGAAGACAAGTCAAAATATTTGGGTGGTATTACTATCATCCAAATTTGAAAAAAAAAATACTATTGATTCCATGAAAAATAGTTACAGGCTTAAATTTCAATTATCAACTTTATTAACTATAAGAATGAAATGACAACATCAGTGCTGCTTTTTTGCCACTAAAATGGGAATACCTGGCTGCAATCTATTTTCCCATCGTAGTTAGGGTGATCTCTAAGAAGATAAATTTGGTTGCTTCATACTCTGTTAAAAAATTACATCACATTGCAATGGTGTGTTGGTTCACAAACTGGCCCCCATACTCATGCAGGGCAAGGAGAGACTGAAGAAAGAGGCGGATCACTCCAGAGTGTTAGGTGGAAGTTTTAATAAGCAAGGGAACTTACACATTAGGCTTGTCTTGGGAGGCCAAAAGGCCCACCTGCCAGAATCTTAAAAGTTTATGTAGAGGCCTTAACTGGATTCAGTCATATATACCATCCAGATGATCTCAACGCCACATTGCTTTTTCAAGGCTGTGCTTTTAAAAATGGTCCCCACTGTGGGACCGGTGGGCAGAATGTATATTCCAAGGATGGGGAGGAGGTGAGGAGTCTTTGATTCCCTGGGACCAGCTTGCAATTCAACCAGCTGTCACCTCCATTCAATGACCTCCTCCGACATGGTAAGAGAATTCAGATTCTATGACAACCTCAAAAAAATGTACAACTTTGTGCCACCTGTCAAGCTTTATCTAATCCTGCCATCCCCCATTCTCCCTACACTTTGTCCTAGTTTACTTTTGTTTTGTGAACACACATTTTCCTGAGTAAGGAAAGTTACATATGGTATGCCTTCTTTCTGGGAGGTCTCTTCCTTCTTCCTCCATAGGCTTGATCTTTTCATTTATTCAGTTATCATCACTCTCAATTTATACATTACATTCCTCTAAGAGATTCTCACTGTTTGAACTACATAAAAAGAGGATACCCCCCTCCCATGTTTTCTCTTACACCCTACAATCATTTTCTTTTAGAGAATTCACTACAATTAAGGGTTTTTATTTTGTTTGTTTGCTTAATTTTTTTATTATCTATGCTTCACTAGGTTGCTTCATGAGTGTAGGACCATACATGTTTTACTTGTTGTATTCTAGCTAGTAACACAGTATCTTCAGTACCTAGGTACTCAATAAATATTTCTAGAGTGAATGATTGAATGTATGCCTTAATTTGTTGATAATTTGAGAAGCATCAACCCTGAGTCACTTTTCTAGTGATTAATACTGAAACCAAATAATCTAATAGACTGTATATTTTTCTGGTTCATATCTAGCCCTCAGAATCTTCTTTGCTTTCAGAGATCTTATTTAAATAAAATATTTGGGATTTCTACTAATCATGACATTTTGCAATCAACTAAATGTGGAATATAGTAAGCTAAAATATTGAGCTAATGAAAAATATTATAAAATATAACTAAGAGCATAATATCCAAAATCAATTATGAAGATAGGAAGGTATGCACAAGTACACTAAAATAATTAAAACACTTGAAGTTATAATACAGATCCATAAAACAACTTATGAACTCGTTATTAATAAGCTCCACAAATTTGAGCCTCTGCTGCTAGGAAAAAGTAGGGTTTCATGTATAGTAGAAAGCATGATGATGACAAACAAGCAGCAATGGTTGCCTCACAAGGCAACCTGGGTATTTCAGGTTGAGATTTTTGTGTCCTTTGTTAATGGTTTTGTTTTGTTTTGACTCAGGAGATCAAGGGTTTTTTTATGTACATTGGGAGACAAGAAGACATATCAAATAAGCATTATATTTGTCAAGAGATTAGAGACATGTCTAATAAAGCATGATAACAGGAAGATATTCACTTATATTATTAGTTGTGAAGCTAAACAGTTTAGTTAAATAACCCAGGTGCAAAATCACTGTAGGCCTGGCAAGTCACACATCTCTGAACTATAAAGCATATGTCAGTCCCATGGAGTGAGGAAGCAGAGAAATAACAAATGTGGATTTCCACTCTAATAGACTAAGGAGACAATGCCCAAGAAAGAGTTCTTAGTGGTAGGACACCATCTTGGAAAATATCTTTAACTTATACGTTAGAAAAGGGAACATACATTTTTACATAATACTGAGTGACAATAATACTATAAAAATAATAATATTTTAAGAGAGTGCACAGATCCTTATTTTCGACTAAATGTGAGCACTTACTATGTGAAAACAAAACCATGTCATATTTTCCATATGTTTGTTTGAGGGAAACTTCTCATAGATAACATGACCATGGAAAGCTTTTGAAGAAGTGATATTTGTATTAGTTTCTTACTGCTACTGTAACCCATTACCACAAATTCAGTGGCTTAAACACAAATTTATGTTAGAAGTCTGGAGATCAGAAGTCTAAAAATAGGTCTGCAAGGTTGTATTCCTTCTGGAGGATTTATGGGAGAATCTGTTTCCTTGCCTCTTTCCAGCTTCTAGATGTTGCCTAGCTTCCTTGTTTTGTAGTCCTTCTTCCATCTTCGGAACCAGCAGTATACCGTCTTTTCTCCTCTCTGACTTCTGCTTCCATTCTCTCTTATTCTCTCTCTGAATCTTTATAAGGATCCTGTGATTACATTGGACAAGCCTAAGTATGCTAGGATAATCTCATCTCAAGAACCTGAAGTTAGTTGAGTGTGAAAAGTCCCTTTTACCATGTAAGGTAACATTCACAGATTCCAGGAATTAGGACATGGGCTTTTTTTTTTTTTTTTTTTTTTTTTTTTTTTTTGCGGTACGCGGGCCTCTCACTGCTGTGGCCTCTCCCGTTGCGGAGCACAGGCTCCGGACGCGCAGGCTCAGTGGCCAAGGCTCACCGGGCCTAGCCGCTCCACGGCATGTGAGATTTTCCCGGACCAGGGCACGAACCCGTGTCTCCTGCATCGGCAGGCGAACTCTCAACCACTGCGCCACCAGGGAAGCCCCTGGACTTTTTTGAGGGATCATTATTCAGCCTAATATTTAAGCTGAATTCGCAAGGAAAATCAGTCAGTGACACAAAAACTGGAAAAAACCTGGCCTAGTTTGGATTCCCTGGAGAGCCCACGCTCAGTCTAGTATTTGAGGGCAGGCGGTTTATTTGGGAAGTGATACCAGGAAGTACAAGTGAGAATAGAGAATTGAAACAGTGAAGAGAAAGTAGCTGATAAATGATGTGCTAATGAAAAAAAAAAAAAATATGAGTAACTGGAGCTTAATCCTCCCAGGTACTCTTTGAGCAGCACATATCAAACCTGTACCAATGGGATATAGAAAGCCTGGGAGTTGTGCCTGACATTCCAATCTCTCGCCAGTTGAGGGACATGAAATCCCTACTATGCTGCTAGGCACAAGGGCTAAGCAAGCTCACAAAATTATCAGGAAAACCTTTAGGCAGAACAGCAGAGAAACCAGGAGGAGAGAAGAAATGGTGCTTGATGTGGGAGGCTGTCAGCTCTTCATGAGTACACTGGGAACTCAGGAGGTTGACCAGATATTTTTTTTTAAAACAACAATAGTATCTGGTCCAGATGGCAACAATAATAAGACATTACAGGATACACCCAAGGCATTCAAAAGTCTTGCAACATAATGTAGTCTATGAAACTACACTGTTGAAATAATTAGAGAGCAATAATGCATAATAATGCATTACATGATTTGAAACAAATATACATTATTGCAAGAAAGTATTTTTAAAATGGAGTTAGAGGAGCAATGAGTTTGGTCTGAATGGTAGGTTGATTTGCAGACCTATAGACTGGCAAAAAAGAGTTTGGATAGACAAAAAGAAGAAAGATTTGTGAAGATAGAGAAAACAATACAAGCAAAATTTTAAAAACTATGATTATACATATTATCACATGTTTTGCAATAAGAAGAATATACTGGATGGAAAATAGTGTTTTGATTTTAAGGTAAAAAGATTGCTAGGTAGCCTGCCAATAATAATTATTTGGTTCAGACACTCAAAATAATAGCTATTAAATATCTAATATGTGTTAGACACAGTTTCAGACACTGGCTTTATATCATTGAATGGAACAGTGAAAAGCCCTAGCCTTCAAGCTGTTTCCATACTTGACGTTTATGTAAAACTTTACAATTACCAAAAGGTAACATGGGCTCATATATAAAGTTTATCTTTATATATAATCTGTATAATACAAATAATGAATATATTGAAGCATGATTCATGACATAATCAAAGCACACATGTACTTTTCTTTCCTACCATCCTTTTGAAATATATTCAGTATGGAGTGTTTTTTTGCTTTCATTAAATAAAAATTTCTCAGGCGCATGACTTATTCTGGTAAACTTACATATAAGTTTACAAAACTATTTAGATTACAAATATAGCATCATTTTTCTATTCAACCTTTCCAACATATTCAATTGTAAAACTTCTCCTTACACACAGAAATGACATTTAAGCTCAGAATTGTGTACCAGCTGAGGGCAGAAACTGGCATCTTGTCCCCTCCATAAATAAAAGACTTTGGCAGATCAAAATCAGTCATTAGCACTCCTCTCTCTTCTCAAGTCAGCTCTTTTACTTTTCTCCCTTTTTAGCTATAGTTTAGGTCTCTGCTAGCATCAATATGGGAGGAGGTGAAAATGTTGGAGGCTGTCTGATGAGCATCCCTCCTACAAGCACACATATAGCAGGGTAGCCAACCTCTCCTGAAAAGAAGATTTGGGAGATACATCCCCATGTCTACCACATTCCACCTATGTCATTACTCAGCTCTGTATCTCTAAATATGTTTGCTTGAGGAACAACTCCTACAGAATTCCAGTTGTCCTCTTTTCCTAAGAGAAAACATAGAAAAGGAAAAATGACAGCCCAGTCTGATTCAGTTATTCTTAAGGGCCACAATATATAAATACTGTCTTCCCAAAAATAAGATGTATTAAATCAAAACAAGAATCACATATTCTCCATCTAGGAGCAAGTTGAATTTATTAAAATAGTTATTAGGACTTTGTTTTTAGTGATAGGTTATGATTAGATATATTGTTGGTACTGGTATTCGTTGATAGATGATATCAATATTTGTTGAAAGATCCATCAAATACATTTTCGCCCTTTCAAATGCAGTATATACAAACTTGAAGCTAGTATTGAGTTGTACATGTAAATACTGATGAATCTTGTCAGAGCATCTGTATAAAGTAATAAATGTGGAACACGTATAAAAAATAAATACAGTCTCGCTGTGGCATACTTAATAATTGCATATTTCTGATTGTTCACTTTTGTCCTGGTATTACATGGCCATGAATTTCACATTAAATAAAATGGCTCAGCAACTGCTATGATACTTTAAAACAAACATGTTAGTACTCCCTGTAAAGAGAAACACAATTTATTGCAGATGCCAAATCTTTATTACTTTTCTGGCTAACGGCAGAAGGACTTGAAGAATGAATCTAAATGTGTTCACACTGGAAACAGAGATTATATAAAACAAGTGTGGCAGCCCCTTGTTTAAAGCACCTCAAAGTTACCAAAAGATTTTGGAAGTGATAGGTCACAAGGTTTTACCTAGATAGGAAGAAAAGGAATGACGAAAATAAGTTTTGGCTCCCAAATGGTTTCCCTCACTCTCAACATTTGTTTACTGACTAGGGCAAAGAGCAAATATGTTTTTTGCCATTTTGTCAAAGGAGGGAGATCAGTTTTCCTCAATGAATACCAATTTACTCTCTCTCTCTCTATTTCTCTCTCTCCTTACCAGAGGCAGCAGGAATTATTGAGAAATCCTGTGCTAATATCTACCTGTACTTAGGCAAGAAGTTCTTAACCCTTACTGCACAATAAACTCTTTTGGAGTCCTAGTAAATTACATCAGTTCTCAACCCCCTTCTCTCCCCATCAAATCTCTGGAGGTAGGTTTCCAGCAAAGGTAATTTTTTTTGTAAGACCACCAGGTGGTTCTAAGACATAGCCAGAATTGTGTACTTCTGCTCTATCAAAGCAATCTAGAAAACACACACACGCACACACACACACACACACACACAATTTTAAATTCCTAATTATAAAGATCCATCAGTCCAATATCAAATGTAAACTTTCACTTTATATAAGAAAATGTTCAAAGTCATATTCTTGATTAGTGGTTTTAATAGTGTTTGAGTATAACTTAGCTTCTATGTGATATGATCTTATAAAATGAAAAAAAAGAATAACCTCTTTCATATTGAAGATATTCTAGAAGGCTGAATAAAACTTTTCCACCCCATTGATCTGTACAAATGTAAATTATATTATGTCGGTGTCTAAGTCAGTTTAGGCTGCTCTAACAGAATACCACAGATAGGCGGCTTAAACAGCAAGAATTTATTTCTCACAGTTCTACAGACTGGGAAGTCCGAGATCAAGTGGACAGTAGATCCAGTATTATACTGAGGGCACTCTTCTTTGTTTGCAATCAGCTGAGCTAGGTGTGTCCTCACATGGCAGAGAGCAAGAAAGAAGGAAAGAAAGTGCTCTGGTCTATACTTATGAGGACACTCATCATATTCATGAGGGCTCCACCCACATGACCTAATTACTTCCCAAAGACCCCACTTCCTATAATACTATCAAATGGTGGGCTGAAATATTAACATATGATTTTGGGGGAGACCCAGCATTCAGTCCATAACAGTGAGCTAAGGGTGGTCTAAATTCTGAGAACAGAAAGGACAGTGCTTCTCTGTAAAAACAAAACAAAACAGGAGAATTATACATTCACTCTTAAAATGTAATATTAAGTAATTCTTCACTTGAAAAAAATTGAATCAAAAGAACTACTTGAAAGTATACAAAACGTGCATTTTAATTATGTTTAAACTGTTACACTTTGGCTCATTAATCACCACATTATATAAGACCAAGATAATTATTTTACATGAATAAAAGGGATTTTATATTATAGATTAGTAATACATAAAATGTTCAAACTAATGTCTAATATTGATGTATTCAATAAATAAAAATGTAAAGATTGGCAATAAGATATGTTTAAATATAATGATATTCTTATAATAAATAATCAAAGCCTGCATTCAAGATAAAATAAGCCTGGTGGTGGGAAGGGGTGGGATTTTGCCAGCCGTGGCTGCCACTGGAGCCGGTGTCCGGGCTGGTGATGGGGTTAATTCCCTTTCGTAAGACTCTTAACTTGCACCCACCCAGCCCCTCCGTCGCCCTGCTGCGTCGTGCTCCAAACGTCTCCTCCTCAGTAACGCAGGCCCCTGAAAGGTATGATATATTTTATCCTAGACAGTCCAGGAATCTACAGTGGTGACAAGGACATGGGACTCCTCCTGCCAGATTCCAAATTGGTCAAGACAATTGACATCCTGGCTGACAACTGTGAGAAAGAACCTTGGATTATTTTATTTTATTTTTGTGGGACACCACAATTCCACATCCATGGGACACATCAGGCTTCAAGTTCCCTGTAGAATTTTAAAATAACCTTTGCTAATGAGGATGTCTGATACTGTTACTGTAAAAAATGAAACTGAAACAATGAAGGATTTGGAGGCAGAAGTGAAAGATACAACCAGAGTTGTAAACCTTATCAAATCAGAAAACTATGGGAAGATTTTGGCAGAGAAGACTGAACACTGCATTGACAACAATATTGATTTGCAGGGGAAAATTCAGATACAGTTAACACAATCATTTGGAAAAGAGGAGAAGCCCTCAAAAGGGGAAGCAGAAGGAGAAAAAGCCAGTGATAAGTTGCCCAGAAAAATGTTATCAAGAGATTCTAGGTCAAGAAAACACTGATTCAACCAGCATAGGTCTACATGAATTTTTAGTAAATACATTGAAAAACAATCCCAGGGACAGTATGATGCTGTTGAAATTGGAACAAGAAATTTTAGATTCCATTGGTAATAATGAGTCTCCACGTAAAAAATTCCACCCAATGACATCTTACCATAGGATGCTATTACACAGAGTCGCTGCTTACTTTGGATTAGACCACAATGTTGATCAGAGTGGGAAGTCTGTCACAGTAAACAAAACTAGCAATACAAGAATACCTGATCAGAAATTTAATGAACATATTAAGGATGATAAAGGTGAAGACTTTCAGAAATGTTATATCCTCAAGAGAGATAACTCTACCTTTGACAAAGATGATAACCAAATGAGAATACGTTTGAAAGCTGACAGAAGAAGCAAATCTATAGAAGAAAGAGAAGAAGAGTACCAGAGAGCTAGAGACAGAATATTTTCCCAAGATCTCCTGTGTTCCCAAGAGAATTATATTATTGACAAAATAATCCAAGACGAGGATGCTAGTAGCACCCAGCAGAGGTGCCAGATATTTAGAGTTAATAAAGATTCTTCAGGGAGAGCAACAGATAGCCATCAAAGCAGCAATGAGAACGAGTTGAAGTACTCTGAATCACGTCCCTGGAGCAGCACAGATTCAGACAGCTCTCTCTGAAACTTCAAGCCTGCAGTAACCAAAGCCAGCAGCTTCGGTGGAATTTCAGTTCTGACAAGAGGTGATAGTTCTGGAAGAAGCAAAAGCATAGGCAGGCTTTCAAAAACAGGTCAGCCCTTCATAAACCCAGATGGGAATCCAGTTGTGTATAATTCTCCTATGACTCAACAACCAGTTAGAACCCAAGTGCCTGGACCTCCACAGCCACCTCTGCCTCCCCCATCACCTCAACAACAAGCAGCTCAGCACAATTTCTCACAGCAGGACAACCATGGGTCTCAGTGTAGCCACCTGAGTCTTGCCCGCCAGCCATGTGCAGATGGTTCTGATCCTCAAGCCACCATGTTCCAGTCCACTGTTGTTCTTCAGTACAGCAGTCTGGTTATATCACAACAGCAGCCCCCCCACCACCACTGCCTCCTCTTCCTCCCCTACCTCCTGGGCAGCCAGTCCCTACTGCTTGCTATTCTGCCTCTGGTCATCATGTCAGCCAGCCTGTGCTCCAGCAGCAAGGACATATTCAGCAGCCCTCTCCACAGATGCCAGCCTGTTATTGTGCTCCAGGCCACTACCACTCCAGTCAACCTCAGTATCGCCCAGTCCCTTCTGTCCATTACAATTCACATCTAAACCAACCACTACCCCAGCCTGCCCAGCAGACAGGTTATCAAGTTATGCCCAACCGGCAGCAAAACTACCAGGGGATAGTTGGAGTTCAGCAACCCCAGAGTCAGAGCCTAGTTGGTGGCCAGCCCAACAGCATTGGAAAACAGATTCAAGGAGTGGTCATTGCCTATCCTTCAGTGCCATCATTTCAGGTTTCACTGCCTCAAGGTTCTCAAGGAATTGCCCATCAGACTTATCAACAGCCTGCTATGTTTCCTAATCATTCTAATCAAGGATCTATGCCTACAGCAGGAATGCCAGTTTACTACAGCATCATTCCACCTGGCTAACAAAATAATTTAAGCTCCTCAGTAGGTTACTTGCAACATCCAGGATTAGAACAAGTACAGTTGCCTCGAACTACTTCACCATGCAATTCCCAGCAGCTCCAAGGCCACCAGTGTGCAACTGTGCCACCTCCACCACCTGGTGGCGGAATGGTGACGATGCAGCTCAGTGTACCAAACAATCCACAATCTTGTGCCCATTCACTCCCACAGTGGCAACAAAACAAATATTATGGTGATCACCAGAGAGGACAGAAGTGTATGGAATTTAGAAATAGAGACAATATTGTTCAGGAGATGCCAGATACCCGTTACTTGGCCAGCCCCTGCAGTACAACTCTCCTGCTGTTCTGCACAGACACATTCCAGCCCAACAGGGTCAGCCTGGCAACAGGCATGGAAACCGAGGAAGGAAACAAGCTAAAAAAGCTGCATCCACCGACCTTGGTGCAGGAGAAGCAGTTGTTGGGAAGGTCTTGGAAATTACTGAACTACCAGATGGAATAACTCGTGTGGAAGCTGAGAAGCTTTTTGGGGAACTCTTTAAAATTGGCGCCAAGATCTGGTGGCTTTGGGACCCCCAGTCCCAGGCCCAGCTGCATCGTCACCTCCTCTGCTGTGGCAGTGGGGACAGCACTTTCAACCCCGAAAGCTCTAAACCTAGTGACTTGGCCTCCATGTACACTGTCTTAGCCACATTCCCCTCCATCTCGGCTGCACAGAATTCTCTGAAGAAACAAATTAACTCAGTTAACGAGTTTAAGCTGAGAACGAGCAAGAAGCATTATGACTTTCACATTTTGGAAAGAGCAAGTTCTCAGTAACAGCCACTTTGGACCCATGGCCTTTGTGATTCCCCTGTCCTCACCCATCTTTAACTGGCTTGGTATTTGGAACTTCTGTTAACATGAGACTCCTAGGATGTGTGGTCGTGGCATTACAACTTCTGAAGACAGGCCAGTGATCCAGCAAAGGCGGCGGGGGCGGGGGGGGGGGAATACACATTTCACCCCAGATGACTGTAGGAAGCCACATCGGAATGATACAGAGTTAGCAGCTTTTTCTGAGGAAATGCTGTTCAACTTCCTCCTAACTTTTATAGTTATTTTGTTTCATATTTCTGAATTCTTGTATCAGCTGTATTGTACAGCAAATTATTCTTCAAAATGATTACAACCAGTTGCAACCTGTATTTCTTTTTTTGAAGCCAGCACAGTGTGATCCAACATAGAATTTTTTGGGAAAAGAATGCAGGAGTGTAATAACCAAGTCACAACGGTGTACTGTCTTTGGGGGGCTGGAGGGTGACTAAGGAGACCCCACAGATAGAAGACTACTCTTCCCCTGTATCTCTAAACACAGAAACAATTTCCAGAAAATATAGAATTCCCTCATAGGGTCTTTTCCTTACTCACTTAGGTCATATAAACATTAAGTGTAAAGTAAATTTTGTTCTTAACACCTCTTAATCAAACCACTTAGGTTCAAAGGGGAATAGGAATCATTCTAGGCAGGAAAATACTTCCATTTTTTTTTTTAAGTCTCCCTCCAATAATTAAATGCCACTTATTTTCATTCCCTTCCTTGTGGATTTTTTTATCACCTGAGGAAATGCATTTGATGAGTGCTGGAAACTTCTTAAGTGGTTTAAAATGTGTTTTCATTGTTTGCAGCAGATCACTGGACATCAAAGATTCATTGCACTTATGAACAAGGAACCTGTTTTTCAATTTACAAGGCTGTACAATGTGTGCTGATGCAAGCCTTTTTTAGTTCAAGAAAATAAATGTTTACAAATATATACCCACTTTGTCTTTTGTAAATTAAAATCATGTTTTTAAATGAGAAAAAATAAAAGATAAAATAAGCCCAATGCAATGCACTTTATTTTAACTAGGTTTAGTGATTGTCCAAAAAGTAATTCTCAAATTAGAAAAATTATGCTTCATGTATATCAGGAGTACTATCTTCCTGTTTACAACAAGGTTTTAATCACCTTGATTTTTATAATTACTCCAATAAAATATTTGTAATACCTTCTCATATTACAATTATAAATAATTATTTGTGGTAATCTAAATTTTACTTATGACATTAAGTTCAATTTAATGACTTATTTCTAAATATTTGGAGGAAAAACATTTTATTTTATCCTCTATTAGAAGAATATCAACTGTTTCTAAAAGCAACTGTCAGTTTTACTGTATTTACTATGGCAACAAGCCTAGTTAGTATGTGTGTATGATTTATTTTCAGCAGATGTATAATTATTTCTAAAACAAGCAGATATATACTCTTACAAAATTAACTTTTTAAATTTGAAGTTGTAAAGCATGGTAGTTCTAAATCATAGAACATAAAACCCTTAAAACTTCCACTTTTCATCCCCGACTTATAAATAATATTTAGCACTTCTGACAAAAAGAATCTTATAACAGAATTCACTTACTGGAATAAAGCAGTGCAATAGATAATATGCTTGCCACCTAATTTTTTCTCCTTTACCCTTGGTACCAGAATGACTTAGTCCTTATGATGGCCAGGACACCACAGTCCCTTTAATGCTCAAAGCAGTAAATCCTTCCAAATTAAGATTTCATCTTGATTGTAACCACCTGACTCTTTGATAGACCTCAGAGCTATTCATTTTGCTGTTTTGTAGTATAATCATTATACAACTACACAATGCTCCCTACCAGTCTTGTCATTAGGGTGATATAAATTTGTTCCTCTACTTCTGAACTTCCAACAAGGTGACAGTCCTCTGTTAATGGAAGCCTTGCAAATACCAAGGAGAGAATTGTGGCAGTATCAGAAAGTGTTATCCCAATCAGGGGAAGCAAAAGTGTATGTATAGCTTAGTGATAGAATAATTCTAATTTTCAAAGTGAAAAATCAAGGAAATAAAATTTTCCTTCAGGAAATTTGACTGCTTTTTATAAAATAACTTTGTTGCATGATTAGACCAAAAATCGCCTTTTTTTGCTCTGCCTTATCATACATACATGCTCATCACTGCTGATATTGTCCTAAATCTTCTAGGAAGATGGGAAAACCAATAGGATTCTAATTTTAAAACTAGCTAAACTTCAGATATATTTGTACTACCCTGAACAAAAGATTCTCCTCTGGCTTTATGTTCTTCCCCATGTGGGGTCCACAGACTCTCATTTTCGGAGATAGTGATGACTTTCCTATTAATTGAGAGACATCAAATCAGTCTCAGAATCTGTTATAAGCAGATATAGGTTATGACTGCAAGAGACTGAAGCATATAGTTAGTCTTATTATCAATGTGTTTGTGGTATCCTTTCTGTAACACCTGCTCAAGCAACCACTTCATGAGCTATAATCTGGATAACTGTTCTTTGTTCTTCTGTAAGACCAGACAAAATTAGCTCTTGAACCATGATGGAAAAAACCTTATTATGTCTTACTGACCACTGTAACTATAGTCAAACTATAAGGAATATCACTAGATTCACATATTCTCTTCTCAAAAAAGAATATATTGCATATCTATATATCTATATCTATATATCTTCTGCCTTTTATATGATGAAAAATATCATGGAAAAAACAGATTATTCAGTTATAATCCCCATATCTGGTTCTTCAAGCTCTTCACGTGAGGGTCAGCAGCTTTTCTCTTGACTTAATCTACACATGCTTAGCTCCTGGTTTAGCAGTGGATGACAAAAGTCTGGAGATAATCCTATTCCTATAATGCTGAAACATAGGATCTCCAGAGTTTTATATCCTTCTCAGTATCTGGTCTCTGACTAAAAGTCACAAAAGCAATCATGCAGTAGAAAAATTAGAAGGCATAGTACATGTTGAAACTCAAATAATTATCAGCGTGATAAGTAACAACTAAAACAAGAGTAGGGTGGATGGATCATGGAAATAAATAGTATATTCTGTAACCCCTGTAGAAAATTACTAAAAGGAAATATGAGAATTAAGAACAGAGCCCAATAGAATAGTTTCTAGACTCATCTTTTCCATATTATTTAGGCCATACAAGTTAATTTTCAATAAGATAATGTTAAAATAAATATTGTCATGTTATTTGTACATGATTTCTAATGGCTCTATTAATATTGTTTTGCTTATAATTTATAAGTGAAACAGCATGAGATATAACAATTAACTATTAACTAGACCCATCTGCATTTAAATATATTTAACTTATACTCTTACAGGTTTTTTGCCGAGTAACCTATTTTAAGAGCTATAATATTGACTTTTTCTCCCAATTCCAGTTCTCCTTAAAAAACTTAAATATCTAAAAAGTAGCATGTTTTGATTTCTCTTCTATATTTTAGAATCAAATTGACCTTGAGCCTCAAGACGGCTGAAGAGTAAGACCTGGAGATCACCTTCCTCCCCACAAATACATCAGAAATACATCTACACATGGAACAACTCCTACAGAACACCTACTGAACGCTGGCAGAAGACCTCAGACCTCCCGAAAGGCAAGAAACTCCCCACGTACCTGGGTAGGGCAAAAGAAAAAAGAATAAACAGAGACAAAAGAATAGGGACGGGACCTGCACCAGTGGGAGGGAGCTGTGAAGGAGGAAAGGTTTCCACACACTAAGAAGCCCCTTCGCGGGCGGAGACTGCGGGTGACGGAGTTGGGGAGCTTCGGAGCCGGGAGGAGAGCACAGCCACAGGGGTGCAGAGGGCAAAGCAGAGAGATTCCCGCACAGAGGACCGGTGCCGACCAGCACTCACCAGACCGAGAGGCTTGTCTGCTCACCCGCCAGGGATGGTGGGGGCTGGGAGCTGAGGTTCAGGCTTCGATTGGAGCGCAGGGAGAGGACTTGGGGTTGGTGGTGTGAACACAGCCTGAAAGGGGCTAGTGTGTCACAGCTAGCCAGGAGGGAGTCCAGGGAAAAGTCTGGAGCTGCCGAAGAGGCAATAGACTTTTTCTTCCCTCTTTGTTTCCTGGTGCGCGAGGAGAGGGGATTAAGAGCGCCATCAGCGTGGACCACAGAGATGGGCATGGGACGCTAAGGCTGCTACTGTGGCCACAGTAGGCCACGGGAGGGGAGGTGTGCGAGCACAGGTCACTATCCACACCTCCCCTCCCGGGAGCCTGTGCAACCCGCCACGGCCAGGGTCCCGTGATCCAGGGACAACTTCCCTGGGAGAACGCACGGCGCGCCTCAGGCTGGTGCAACGTCACGCCGGCCTCTGCCACCGCAGGCTCGCCCCGCACTCCGTACCCCTCCCTCCCCGCGGCCTGAGTGAGCCAGAGCCCCCGAATCAGCTGCTCCTTTAACCCCGTCCTGTCTGAGTGAAGAACAGACGCCCTCAGGTGACCTACACGCAGAGGCGGGGCCAAATCCAAAGCTGAACCCCCGGGAGCTGTGTGAACAAAGAAGAGAAAAACGAAATCTCTCCCAGCAGCCTCAGGAGCAGTGGATTAAATCTCCACAATCAACTTGATGTACCCTGTATCTGTGGAATATATGAATAGACAACGAATCATCCCAAATTGAGGGGGTGGACTTTGGGAGCAATGATATATATATATATATATATATATATATATATATATATATATATATATATATATATATAACTTTTTCTCTTTTTGTGAGTGTATGTGTATGCTTCTGTATGTGATTTTGTCTGTAATACTTTGCTTTTACCATTTGTCCTAAGGTTCTGTCTGTCCGTTTTTTGTTTGTTTATTTTTTGCGCTGGCCTCTCAATGTTGTGGCCTCTCCCGTTGTGGAGCACAGGTTCTGGACGCGCAGGCTCAGCGGCCATGGCTCATGGGCCCAGCCGCTCCGCGGCATGTGGGATCCTCCCAGACCAGGGCATGAACCGGTGTCCCCTGCATTGGCAGGCGGACTCTCAACCACTGCGCCACCAGGGAAACCCCTGTCTGTTTTTTTTAGTATAGTTTTTAGAGCCTGTTATCATTGGTAGATTTGTTCTTGGGTTTGGTTGCTCTTTTCTTTATTTCTTTTTTTTTAATTACTTAATTTTTAAATTGTTAATAATTATTTTTAATTTTAAAAAATTTATTTTCTTTTCTTTCCTATATTTCTTTCCTTTTTTCCTTTTATTCTTTCTTTCTTTCTTCCTTTCTTTCTTTCATATTTCTCCTTTTATTCTGAGCTGTGTGGATGACAGGGTCTTGGTGCTCCAGCTGGATGTGAGGCCTGTGCCTCTGAGGTGGGAGAGCCGAGTTCAGAACTTTGGTCCACCAGAGGCCTCCCAGTTCCACATAATATCAAATGGTGAAAATCTCCCAGAGTTCTCCATCTCAATGCCAAGACCCAGCTCCACTCAACGACCAACAAACTACAGTGATGTACATCCTATGCCAAACAACTAGCAAGACAGGAACACAATTAGCACCCATTAGCAGACAGGCTGTCTAAAATCATAATAAGGTCATACACACCCCAAAACACACCACCAAACGCAGACCTGCCCACCTGAAAGACAAGATCCAGCCTCATCCATCAGAAAACAGGCACTAGTCCCCTCCACCAGGAAGCCTACACAACCCACTGAACCAAACTTACCCACTGGGGGCAGACACCAAAACAACGGGAACTCTGAACCTGCAACCTGCAAAAAGGAGACCCCAGACACAGTAAGTTAAGCAAAATAAGACAGAGAACCACACAGCAGATGAAGGAGCAAGGTAAAAACCCACCAGACCGAACAAATGAAGAGGAAATAGGCAGCCTACTTGAAAAAGAATTCAGAATAATGATAGTAAAGATGATCCAAAATCTTGGAAATAGAATGGAGAAAATACAAGAAACATTTTGCAAGGACTTAGAAGAACTAAAGAGCAAACAAACAATGATGAGCAACACAATAATTGAAATTAAAAATACTTTAGAAGGAGTCAGAAGCAGAATAACTGAGGCAGAAGAACTGATAAGTAACCTGGAAGATAAAAGAGTGGAAATAACTACTGCAGAGCAGAATAAAGAAAAAAGAATGAAAAGAATGGAGGACAGTCTCAGAGACCTCTTAGACAACACTAAACACACCAACATTCAAATTATATGGGTCCCAGAAGAAGAAGAGAGAAAGAAAGGGACTGAGAAAATATTTGAAGAGATTATAGTTGAAAACTTCCCTAATATGGGAAAGGAAATAGTTAATTAAGTCCAGGAAGCACAGAGAGTCCCATACAGGATAAATCCAAGGAGAAACATGCCAAGTCACATATTGATCAAACTATCAAAAATTAAGTACAAAGAAAAAATATTAAAAACAGCAAGGGAAAAATAACAACATATACAGGAATCCCCATAAGGTTACCAGCTGATATTTCAGAAGAAACTCTGCAAGCCAGAATGGAGTGACAGGACATATTTAAAGTGATGAAAGTGAAAAACCAACAACCAATATTACTCTACCCAGTAAAGATTTCATTCAGACTTGTTGGAGAAATTAAAACCTTTACAGACAAGCAAAAGCTAAGGGAATTCAGCACCACCAAATAAGCTTTACAACAAATGCCAAAGGAACTTCTCTAGGTGGGAAACAAAAGAGAAGGAAAAGACATACAATTACAAACCCCCAAAATTTAGAAAATGGTAATAGGAACAAACATATCAATAATTACCTTAAATATAAGTGGATTAAATGCTCCAACCAAAAGACATACACTGGCTGAATGTATAAAAAAACAAGACCTTTACATATGCTGTCTACAAGAGACCCACTTGAGACCTATGGACACATACAGACTGAGAGTGAGGGGATGAAAAAAGATATTCCATGCAAATGGAAATCAAAAGAAAGCTGGAGTAGCAATTCTCATATCAGACAAAATAGATTTTAAAACAAAGATTATTAAATGAGACAAAGAAGGACACTACATAATGATCAAGCGATCAATCCAAGAAGAAGATATAGCAATTGTAAATATTTATGCACTCAACATAGGAGCACCTCAATACATAAGGCAAATACTAACAGCCATAAAAGGGGAAATCGACAGTAACACAATCATAGTAGTGGAATTTAACACCCCACTTTCACCAATGGACAGATCATCCAAAATGTAAATAAATAAGGAAACACAAGTTTTAAATGATACATTAAACAAGATGGAGTTAGTTGATATTTATAGGGCATTCCATCCAAAAACAACAGAACAAACTTTCTTTTCAAGTGCTCATTGAACACTCTCAAGAATATATCATATCTTAGGTCACAAATCAAGCCTTGATAAATTTAAGAAAATTGAAATTGTATCAAGTATCTTTTTTGACCACAGCACTGTAAGACTAGATATCAATTACAGGAAAAAAAATCTGTAAAAAATACAAACACATGGAGGCTAACAATACACTACTTAATTACCAAGAGATCACTGAAGAAATCAAAGTGGAAATAAAAAAAAAAAATACCTAGAAGCAAATGACAAGGAAAACACTACGTCCCAAAACCTATAGGGTGCATAGGTTCTACGAGGGAAGTTTATAGCAATACAATCCTACCTTAAGAATAAGAAACATCTCAAATAAAAAACTAACCTTACATCTATAGTAATTAGAGAAACAAGAACAAAAAAACCACAAAGTTATCAGAAGGAAAGAAATCATAAAGATCAGATCAGAAATAAATGAAAAAGAAATGAAGGAAACAATAGCAAAGATCAATAAAACTAAAATCTGGTTCTTTGGGAAGACAAACAAAATTGGTAAACCATTAGCCAGACTCATCAAGAAAAAAGAGAGAAGACTCAGATTAATAGAATTAAAATGAAAAAGGAGAAGAATTGACACTGCACAAATGAAAAGGATCCTGAGAGACTGCTACAAGCAACTCTACACCAATAAAATGGATAACCTGGAAGAAATGGACAAATCCTTACAAAAGCACAACCTTCTGAGACTGAACCAGGAAGAAATAAAAAATATAAGCAGACCAATCAGAAGCACTGAAATTTAAACTGTGATTAAAAATCTTCCAAAAAACAAAAGCCCATAACAAGATGGCTTCACAGGCGAATTCTATCAAACATTTAGAGAAGTGCTAACACTTATCCTTCTCAAACTCTTCCAAAATATAGCAGAGGGAGGAACACTCCCCAGCTCATTCTACGAGACCATGAACACCCTGATACCAAAACCAGAAAAGAAAGAATACTCTAGACCAATATCACTGATGAACATAGATGCAAAAATCCTCAACAAAATACTAGCAAGCAGAATCCAACAGCACATTAAAAGTATCATACATCATGATCAAGTGGGGTTTATCTCAGGAATTCAAGGATTCTTCAGTATACACAAATCAATCAATGTGATAAACCATATTAACAAACTGAAGGAGAAAAACCATATGATCATCTCAGTAGATGCAGAAAAAGCTTTCAAAAAAATTCAACACCCATTTATGATAAAAACCCTCCAGAAAGTAGGCATAGAGGGAACTTAACTCAACATAATAAAGGCCATATATGACGAACCCACAGCTGACATTGTCCTCAGTGGTGAAAAATTGAAACCATTTCTACTAAGATCAGGAAAAAGACAAGGTTGCCCACTCTTATTCAACATAGTTTTGGAAGTTTTAGCCACAGCAATCAGAGAAGAAAAGGAAATAAAAGGAATCCAAATCGGAAAAGAAGAAGTAAAGCTGTCACTGTTTGCAGGTGACATGATACTATACATAGAGAATCCTAAAGATGCTACCAGAAAACTACTGGAGCTAATCACTAAATTTGGTAAAGTAGCAGGATATGAAATTAATGCACAGAAATCTCTTGCATTCCTATATGCAAATGATGAAAAATCTGAAAGTGAAATTAAAGAAACACTCCTATTTACCATTAAACAAAAAGAATAAAATACCTAGGAATAAAACTACCTAAGGAGACAGAAGATGTGTATGCAGAAAACTATGACACTGATGAAAGAAATTAAAGATGTTACAAACAGATGAAGAGATATATCATTTTCTTGGATTTGAAGAATCAACATTGTGAAAATGACTCTACTACCCAAAGCAATCTATAGATTCAATGCAATCCCTATCAAAATACCACTGGCAATTTTCACAGAACTATACCAAAAACTTTCACAATTTGTATGGAAACAAAAAAGACCCCGAATATCTAAAGCAATCTTGAGAAAGAAAAACGGAGCTAGAGGAATCTGGCTCCCTGACTTCAGACTATACTACAAATCTACATTAATCAAGACAGTATGGTACTGGCACAGAAACAGAAATATAGATCAGTGGAATAGGTCAGAAATACCAGAGATAAACCCACGCATATATGGTCACCATATTATTTTTTGGGGGGGCTGTACGCGGGTCTCTCACTTTTGTGGCCTCTCCTGTTGCAGAGCACAGGCTCCAGACGTGCAGGCTCAGTGGCCATGGCTGACGTGCCCAGCCGCTCTGCGGCATGTGGGATCTTCCCGGACCAGGGCATAAACCCATGTCCCCTGCATCAGCAGGCGGACTCTCAACCACTGCGCCACCTGGGAAGCCCTGGTCACCTTAGTTTTGATAAAGGAGGCAAGAATATACAATGGAGAAAAGACAGCCTCTTCAATAAGTGGTGCTGGGAAAACTGGACAGCTACATGTAAAAGAATGAAATTAGATCACTCCCTAACACCATACAAAAAATAAACTCAAAATGGGTTAAAGACCTAACTGTAAGGCCAGAAACTATCAAACACTTAGAGGAAAACATAGGCAGAACAATCTATGACATAAATCAGAGCAAGATCCTTTTGACCCACCTCCTCGAGAAATGGAAATAAAAATAAACAAATGGGATCTAATGAAACTTAAAAGGTTTTGCACAGCAAAGGAAACCATAAACAATACCAAAAGACAATCCTCAAAGTGGGAGAAAATATTTGAAAATGAAGCAACTGAGAAAATTTAATCTCCAAAATTTACAAACAGCTCAATATCAAAAAAACAAACCACCCAATCCAAAAATGGGCAGAGACCTAAATAGATATTTCTCCAAAGAAGATATACAGATCATCAATGAACCCATGAAACAATGCTCAACATCATTAATCATTAGAGAAATGCAAGTGAAAACTACAGTGAGATATCACCTCACACCAGTCAGAATGGTCATCATCAAAAAATCTACCAACAATAAATGCTGGAGAGGGTGTGGAGAAAAGGGAACCCTCTTGCACTGTTTGTGGGAATGTAAATTGGTACAGCCATATGGAGAACAGTATGGAGGTTCCTTAAAAAACTAAAAATAGAACTACAATACAACACAGCAATCCCACTACTGGGAATATAACCTGAGAAACCATAATTCAAAAAGAGTCATGTACCAAAATGTTCATTTCAGCTCTATTTACAATAGCCAGGACATGGAAGCAACCTAAGTGTCCATCGACAGATGATTGTAGAAAGAAGAGGGGGCACATATATACAATGGAATATTACTCAGCCATAAAAAGAAATGAAATTGAGTTATTTGTAGTGATGTGGATGGACCTACTGTCTGTCATACAGAGTCAAGTGAGTCAGAAAGAGAAAAACAAATATCGTATGCTAACACATATATATGGAATCTAAAAACAAACAAACAAAAAAAATGGTCATGAAGAACCTAGGGGCAGGACGGGAATAAAGACGCAGACCTACTAGAGAATGGACTTGAGGACACGGGGAGTGGGAAGGGTAAGCTGGGACAAAGTGAGAGAATAGCATGGACATATATACACTACCAAAAGTGAAACCAATAGCTAGTGGGAAGCAGCATCATAGCACAGGGAGATCAGCTCAGTGCTTTGTGACCACCTAGAGCGGTGGGATAGGGAGGGTGGGAGGGAGGGAGACGCAAGAGGGAAGAGATATAGGGATATAAGTATATGTATAGCTGATTCACTTTGTTATAAAGCAGAAACTAACACACCCTTGTAAAGCAATTATATTCCAATAAAGATGTAAAAAAAATAAATTAAATTAAATTGAATTCTCCTAGATATGACTCCTTAAATAGAAACAACGGAACTTTTCCTCAATGTGAAACATTCAATCTGAAGTTCAAAGTCTACTGCTTTTTTCCTTCTCATCCTTCTGTCTGAGATGACATTATAAGATCAGGCAGATGTGTCTGGTCTCTGGAAAGTCAACAAATTTACAAACTTACATCACCAGAGCTAAACACAAGGTTGTTTATAATTCTTATCTCTCCTCACCTCACTGCACAATCAAGCACTGAAAAAATCTTATCCTCATCTTATCATCAAATTTTACCTTCCATTCTGCATCTCCTGGCAGCAAATGCTTACACAGTCTGAATACCTGTCAAATCAGCAAGCTATCTCTCCCAAGTTATTTTTGGGTGCTACCCATGGTAGCACATGAAAATATGGTCACTCTCTTCTCTCCTTAGGGAAATACCAGAAAGTCAGTAGTGCTTCCTCAGAGGGATGAATTGCCACTCTGTCACAATTAAGGGCTCTACAAAAGTATGGGAAAACAGAAGCTTATGATTTCAGTCAGAAAACTTTTAACTCTGGTTTAGTAAAGATAAGGGTGAGAAGACAAATGGTCAATATGCATAAAATATTTTATACTGTAGAAGAACACGGCTTCTTTGCTAAATAACAGCATAATAACATCAAGATGAGTAATCTGAAGAAAGACTAAAGTACATTCAAGACAAACAAAAATTTTGCTAGATAAAATGTGTAGGAATAGCAAATTCATGGCAAATGTGGACAGGAAATTTCTTTGTACATAAAAGAATTGGAATAAAACTATGAATAATAGGGCAATAATCTTTTAACTACTATAATATGTAACAAACCTAAACCTTAAGGTTACTCCCAAGGAGGCTAATGAAGCTCCATCACCCTGCTTCTTAGGAGAACTCTAAGAAATAGTTACTGAAAACCCGGCCTCTGTTCACTGGTGCTGAATAGAAACGTGGAAACAGAGTTTTGGAGGAGCAGAAAAGAGTAGCTTTATTACCTTGCCAAGCAAAGGAGGCCACAGCAGGCTAACACCCTCAAGACTGTGCCTCCCTTCCTGGGAAATAGGAAGGGGTCTTATAGTTTCACGGTGGAAAATAGAGCTGTAGGTAAGGATCCAGGCTGATATAGTCTTGCATTCTTCTTTCCTCCAAGAGACACTGAGATCATTAGGGCTGGCATTAGGTGGTTCCGGAACAGGTTCTGGTGGTCCTCAAGGTTATCGTTCCATGACCTTCTTTCTGGAATGAAGAATGCTAGCAAAGGAAATGAGTGTTAGGAAGTGTTGTCTTGGAGACGTAAATATCAGGTGCATAGTACAACTTTAACTAGAGGGCAATCATTTTCAGAGTGCAGTTAAGCAAGAAAGGGTGGCGGGGGGGGAACATCTATAGGAAACCAGTTGAATGGGTGGAAAGAATACCAGTTGAATGGGTTGAATAAGGGCTAACATAATGAGGGTAGTTTCTGCTACGGCAATACTATTTGCAGCTTCAAGAACCATATTTAGATCAGACTCAATTGTTACAACTCCATGATCCAGCCATGTGAGGAGATGCTAAATTATATTTATCAGTTTATAAACATAAGGATTAAAAAAGAATCGATTTCAAGTCCAAACATTTGTGAACTCAACATGGAATGTTAGAAACAGAGGCAAACAAGGCCTGGAAGAATAATAAAGAAACAAAATTAAACACTGCCTTAAAACAGCAGGTGATACACTTATAAACTCACTAGATCCATGTATTACTTCTTTATTGATGCTGTAACAAATTAAAGTACTACAAATTTAGTGAACTAAAACATCACAAATGTATTCTCTTACTGTTCTATAGGTCAGAAGTACCAAATTGGTTTTATTGAGGTAAAATCCAAGGGTCAACAAGGTTGGTTTGTTCTGGAGGATTTAATTAGAGAAGCTGTTTCCTTGCTTTTTTTACCTTCTAGTCACTCTCTGTAGTGACTTTTTTTACCTTCTAGTCACTCTCTTGTAGTCCCATCTTCCATCTTCGAAGTGCATCAGTCCAATCTCTGTTTCTGACATTGCATACTTTCACCTCTGACTCTGATGCTCTTGCCTCACTCCAAAATGGACCTTTGTGATTACATCAGTAATAGATTATCTCCCTATTTCAAGATGTTTGCCTTAATCACATTTGCAAAGTCCTTTTCATGCCATATTAGATAACACTCACAGGTTCACGGGATTATGATGTGCACATATTTTGTGACCAATTTTCCACTGCCTGCAAAACCCCAGTATATAGAACAAGCATATATACACTAGCAGATACTCAAGTTCATATAATTTAATAACTTGTTGAAATTTCAGAATTTAATTATATTACTTACTAGGCCATTGCATTGAACCTGACTTTTTGAGGAAAAAATGCATACATATTTTCAAAATTTCAAGGTTAGAAAATGGCATTAATCATGAAATTCAGAAAGATGGATATATATTTTAGGAGCAAATTATAGTGACCTAGCATACTCCTAGAGTTAGCAGATACATTTTTATATTACACAACCTTGGAAAAGGAGTGGGGAAGCTTTTATTTATGTATTTTTGTTTTTTTCAATAAATTTCAAGTTTAAGGGGTCAGGAATTATCAGGATAAAGTCAGGCACCACAAGTGAAAATAGGCAGATTTTTCTCTATTATTTGCTAATGAATTCCTAAAAACTCTTCGAGAACAAACTGAAGAGAAAGCCATAGGGAAAATACTTCAGAGAATTCATCTGGGTTATCAACAGAATAGCTGATGAGGTCAAATTTTGGTTCACCATGAGGACACAGAAAGGACACTACCGATTCTCTCATAGCCAGTGTTTTTTTCAGATAGTTTAATAGAGGTGAATCGAGCTTGAATTAATTATTGCCAAGTTCTTTAGAAAAATGCTGTATTCATAATTTAATAGTATAAGGTTAGCAAATTCCTGAAAGAAGGAAGAAACATGCAAATAAAATAAAATCAACACCAAACTTTTTCTGTGTGACTACTTTGATATCCATTATCAGTTGACACTACAGAGCAACATAAAAATAACAAGAACGGCAAAAACAAGCCCTCATAAGACCACAGTGGCATAAACAATAAATTGTCTACTTATCTGGTGCAGTTATCTAGGTGCTAGTCTTAGCTGTGATTGAACAATGTGTCTGGCTGTCAGTGGATCTAAGCTGGGACAACTGGGGCAGCTTGACTCTGATATTTTCTACCTTGCCCTCCAGCAGACTAGACTGAGTGTGTTCTCAAGGTGACTGCAGAAGCACAAGAGAGCAAGCAGGAACATGCAAGTACTCTCCCAAGACTTTGCTGGCATTGAGTCTGCTAATATTCAATTTCCAAAGCAAGTCTCAAGATTAAACCTGGAGTCAGAGTGAGAGAATGCAACGAAGTTACGGGTCACTATTTCAGTTAACATAGGATATCTCAAATCCAAAAATAATTGATTATACAAATTTGAATATTTGCTTTAATCAATTCATACAAGTAGGAATTTTTATAAAGCAAATATTCAAGGAAATGTTTTATAAGAACAAGCAAAAGAATAGTCTTTTACTGCTATACAATCTACATAGAATTTCATGATATTTATTTTACTATTAATGCATGACACATAAATTGATAAAAGTAAACTTTTCCCCCATCTCAGTTTAGCAAAGTGTTACCCACATGTTGAATCTAATGACATAGTTTCAAATTTAAAAATTCCCTAATATGTTTGTTAATATTATAATGTCATGTGTATGTTGAGGACATTAAAAAACCTGATAAATGAAAGACTTTTTGCTTGCCTGTTCATTTGAAAACAAAATAAATTAATAAAATATTCATTATTTATTTCATTAAAAATTGAGGTATTGTTGATTATTTTTGTTTTGCAAATGTTTAAGGTTGCTGTGGTTGGTGTATTTAAGTAAAACCTTTCTCAAGGTTTTCAGAACTGCCTATCATGTAAAGTTCAGAGTTTAGTTTTCTGAGGTATTGCATTTCCTTATTTCTTTCTGAAAACCTGTAGTATTTTCTATGATTTCTCAAAACAAGAGTAATATGGACCATGCATAATACTGAGCCCCATTACTGGCAGTATTTACAGGCAGTATCTCATTGTATAGAAATACGGGCTGGTTTCTGCTTTCTACCCTTTTTCTTTCATTCACCAAATGTATATTAAATATGTGCTTGTTTTAGATTCTGGGCATACGGCAAAGAACAAAACAAAGTCCCTGCTCTTCTGGAGTTGATATTACAGGCTTCTTTCAATCTGTGGCCCGATTTATTTTGTCAGTCTTTATTTTTATTCTAGTTCTGAAATATTTTTCTATGTGTTTACATATGTGTACCTGTGAATATGTGCACGAGTTTGTGTGTGTGTGTGTGTGTGCGCATGTATGTATGTTTATCTGTCTCTTTCCAAAGCCTGGCCTTAATTCAAAGTATATGTCTTTGAATTTGGTTTAATTAACTAAAATTATTTGATCTGGGTCTTAAATTTTACTTATTTTTCAGATACTACACACTGTTATGTTTGACAAATTGCAAAAAATAAATATTTCAACTTCATGAGTGTGTGTGTGTTTGTATTTATTGCTTTCTCACTTGAATGTTATAATAGTCAGAATCCCTTTGTAAGGTAGGAAAAAGCAAAAACAATTTCACTTTTTTTGTGTGAAAAGCCTCAGTTTAAAATTAATATATTAGAATATTATGTATTTTCCTCAGGTAATACACTCCTTTTGTCCAGCTTGATATGTTGTATTTTATTGAATAAGGTTCAATAATACATTGCACTCAAGAAGGTTGTATTGTGGTAGAAACATTCTATTTTCAAATGCTTTTGTAATAGAATCTACTCAATTCTTCAAAAAGAAATGAGGAATGCATAGGAAGGGCAAGGCCCCACGAAACTAAACTCTAAGGTCTCCATTACATAGTTATCCCTTGAACATTCCTAAAAGCTCAGAGAAGGACTTTATTTAAACATACAGGCTACAGCCACCTTAGATATTTGCAAAATAAGAATAATAAGAGAACTCATACCCATAGAGATGCTGGGAGATTGAATAAGAATATTCTCAATAATCTTTGTAAAAATTCCTTGAGTTCTTTGAAAAATAAAAGAGTACCATTTAAATTTGTGATGCTATTATGAAGGCTTGAGCTTGGGGAGCAGGTAACTGTATTTAGAAGGTAGTCCTTGTGAGGTAGTCCTTGAATTCATTTTTATCATCACAGTCTAAGCACTGGCAACACTTTTCCAAAGTAGTTTCTGTTTTGTGCCAAGGAGCTTTCAAAAGCAAGAAATATTAATTATACGTTTTTGGATATATATATATATATACTTTTTTTTTTTTTTCGGTACGCAGACCTCTCACTGTTGCGGCCTCTCCCGTTGTGGAGCACAGGCTCTGGACGTGCAGGCTCAGTGGCCATGGCTCATGGGCCCATCCGCTCCACAGCATGTGGGATCTTCCCAGACCGGGGCACGAACCCGTGTCCCCTGCATCAGCAGGCAGACTCTCAACCACTGTGCCACCAGGGAAGCCCGTTTCTGAATATTTTTAAGGAAAAAATATTTAAATATAACGACCCAAAGGACAGATCACAGTCCACTTTATATACATTATCTACCACTGTCAAGAGGGAGATTTTCATACAAATTTCAGGTGAAAGCATGGATAGCCAAAAACCATATTTTAACTCAGGTCTTCATATAATCTATTCTATTCCTAGCACAAAAGGACAATAATAAATCAACTGACCAGTATTTTCAGACACAAAATTTAAGGATATTCTCACAGGTCTCTGTAGCATTCTATGATTAGATAGATCATGATCATATTTGGAAAGAGTGAAGTATAAGGCCAATGAGAGAGCAGGTTTGCTATACAAATGAGAGTTAATTGTAACTCTGAAAAACAAGGGAGCGAGAGCTGTTAAAGTCTAAAAATAAAACCTAATAAGTAATAAAAGAATACACATCCCTAAGATATTCATTGTGAAATGTAGGACTAGTCAATTAATTTTGGCTTTCTAAAAATATAAACACTTAAAATAAAAATTTTAGTTAAATTCAAGACTTCCTTAAAAAAAAAACCGAAGTTTTTCACATATTCAGGCATTTAAGCAGTTTTTCTTATTCAATTTTAAATATGCTGCTGTTGACTTTGGAAAAGTTATTCCATTAAGGAATCTAATATACTTAGAGTTGCAGTAATTATGTTTCTGTCAAAGTGTGCAAAGGATAGTGTTCTGAACAGTGTATTACTTTGCTTCATGCTAAGTGCAAGTCACAGAATGTCCAGCATAGCATCTTCTAGAAATATAGCATTTGTTAGACATAAAATTGATAACAAAAGAGAAATGAATACATATTCTCCTAGGGAATCAGGGCATCTGCAATACAGCCTGAGAGGCAAATAAACATTTTCAAAGCCTGACAAATTTTTTCTGACAAGTATATGATGAAATATAAGAAAGTTTGTCGAGGTCAAAAAGTCAATATCTCCCTCAACAAAACCAAACAGCACAGGAAATTAGATAGACTACCATTAACCTAAATTTATCTGATTAATCTTTGAATTTTGAAATCCAATTTAACAATCTCCTTGTCCCAGAGGTGAATACTCAAGCACAGCTGATGTCAGATCCTAAGAACTCTTACAGTAATTCCTGGACATCATCCTAATCAGTTCAGAACTACTAAGCCTCTCAAGGTCATTCATGTTCTCTTACTAAATGTGGAGAATCTATGAATCTGGGAAAATATAGGTTGATTCGACCCTTTTGAGCTTGATATCTAAGCTGACCTGTGTAATTTCTGTACAGAGCATCGCAATAACGTTGACTCAGTTTACCCATTTGATAAATCTCATGATCTCAGGAATTTTGAGGGCTTATGCTTCATCAATTCATGCAACACTGAAAATGTTACATTTGGACAACTAGGTATTACTGATTACAAAGTTTTGCCAAGCATTCTACATATTAGTCATTTCATGATGTAATTTTTTTTTTTTTTTTATGATATGCGGGCCTCTCACTGTTGTGGCCTCTCCCGTTGTGGAGCACAGGCTCCGGACACGCAGGCTCAGCAGCCATGGCCCACGGGCCTAGCCATTCCACGGCATGTGGGATCTTCCCAGACTGGGACATGAACCTGTGTCCCTTGCATCGGCAGGAGGACTCTCAACCACTGCGCCACCAGGGAAGCGCCATGATGTAATTTTTAAAAAGGACAAATTGCAGAGGATAACAATTTATGTAGCAACATCCCCACCTGTATAGATTGTGAAGTTTAAGCCACTTACACTCTCTTGTGGGTTTTTATAAAATTTTTACCCATATTGAACAATATATCAAATATTACAATTCTTAGTGAAGTAGGACCTTAGCTGTGTTTGTGATCTGCGTATTGTAATTAACATATCAGTGGTTTGAGCTTTATAATAGTCATGTTTTTATATTCTGTTTATTTAGTCAAAATAAAAATCATTAGGGTGCAGTCTTCTTTCTGTGACCTCCCAAGGGCCTTTTTTTTTGCGGTACGCGGGCCTCACTGCTGTGGCCTCTCCCATTGCGGAGCACAGGCTCCGGACGTGCAGGCTCAGCGGCCATGGCTCACGGGCCCAGCCGCTCCGCGGTATGCGGGATCCTCGCGGACCGGGGCACGAACTCGCGTCCCTTGCATCAACAGGCGGACTCTCAACCACTGCGCCACCAGCGAAGCCCCCCAAGGGCCTTTAAGTAGATTGATATTCCTCACATTGGCCAAATTCATTTCTATTGAGGGGATTTTTATCTTTGTGATAATAGACAGTTGCTAAGAATTACTTTTATTCAACTATAATTATTGCTGTTTACCTTCTTCTAGAATAGATATATAAGGACTTGAAATTAATAATCTAAAATGAAGTAAACAGACCATTTTCCAATTAAAATAGTACTATAGCACTCACTGATACACACGAGAGTTTTATAATTATGACCCCAGGCATATATACAAAAAGCAGTGTTTCTGAGTCGTTGGGCACTTGTTTTTCAAAGCCTAGTTTTTAACTATGCTTTTTTTTTAAATTTTTTTTTAACTTTTATAGGAATTCTCAGATTATTACCCTCACTGCTTCATCAACCTCATTTCTGAAACTGCAATTTTAGTGTGTTAGAAACTCATTCTCCTGTACCTATTCCCCACATTTTCTCCCAATACTTATTCCTCTACTCTTATCTTAGTATTTACTTATATTGACATTTGGTAGACTATATTTTAATTGATATCATGGGTTTAATAAACCAATAAATACTGTTCTTAACATATTATGAAAACTAAAGGCACTAACTTTGAACAACATCACCAAGCAGGAAAACATGATAATTCAGAAGAGTTTTTAGAAACACCTGTCGCTACTTCCAAATTTCCATAATTTCCAGTGGTGTAAATAGCCTCTCAGTGGAAACTGATATTATAATACTACTTCTCAGCAGTAGCTCTAGACTAATGATGTGAGAAAGACATAGAGTATGCAGAAACTACTTGAAGCCACTTTGGGATAAAATAGAAAAAGACCAAATAATAGAAGTCTTCTATTATGGACTTTGAAATACCTTTCAAAAGTATTCTGATATTTTCACTGCTTCTTTATAGATATCTAAAAATTATATATGAATTATTATTTAGAAGTGTGTATAGCAAACAAATATATATGGAATCATACTTCCTATTCTTAATATCAAAGGTGCATTTCCAAAAATATGTTTCTATCTTCCAAAGCTGCTGGTCTGAATATACAATTAAAAACAAATTAGGCCAAAAATTGTAAATATGTTCATTGACAGATGTTAACAAGACATTGTTACCTATTAGACTACAGTACTGTTAACTAGACATTTTGTGGTGATCAAATCATTATGTTGTACAACTGTAACTAATGTAATTTGTCAATTATACCTCAATAAAAAATAAAACAGAAGGCATGTAAAAAATAAAACAAAAACACAATTTAGGAAACTAAAGGTTTACCTCATGAAACACTCTAATTTTGCCAGCAGAAATACTAGCAACTTTGAACAGAACTGTAAATTATTTATTTACCATTTGACTATTCACTTTAACATATGAGTTACCTTCAATACCACTGTCAGTTCATATATACTCCATTACCTATTCTGCCCTACTATATCTCCTTATCCTGCTTCATTTAACTTCATATCAACATATATTACATTCCATATATTTATTTTCTGTATCCCTCCAATAGAATCAAAGTTCAAGAAAGCAGGCAATTTGTTGATAATTACTGTGTGTATCATGGTGTCCTGGGAATAATAATATTTGAATGAATGAATAGATTCTTTGGTGGAACCAATTCATTCAGAAGTCAGTATTACAATTATTTCATATTATATTACTTTTGTACAAAAATGATGGGCTCTTTATCTTAAAAGTTAATTTTTTATGTAAAACTGTTATTTACTGCTAACTTTGAAGATTATTTTCCCTTTCCAAGTCATCAAAGACAATGTTGAAATAATAGGTATGACCCAAATAAAACAGATGGCCAAGCAGCACACACACCTTGCCACCTGGAGTGGCATTCACTAGAGGAAACTTATGGACACAGGATCAGTAGCAGTTAACCCACTCTCTACCATAACAATCTGGCAAATCAAATAGGACTCTGGGAGAGTGATCTCAAACATTGAGATATATGCATCTTAAGTGGCATGATTGGGAAGCATTGGCTTTTCTTGCTGTTGAGAGCATGGGTAAGAATGCAAGAGAAATATGACCTGATAAAAACTTGGTTTTCCCCCATCCTGCATACTCAGTACGTGATTGGTAATAGCAGCACTCTTGTGTTGTGATCAGGGGTTGGTGTCTTGCAGATATTCTGACAAGATAGTGGTAGAATTTGCTACATCTCCTTATCTCCTGGCAAAATTAGAGATAATGTGTAGGGTAGAGGTACCAACATTCGTGTGTCATGGTTGGCAAGGACTAGATGGTTGCCTTGGTGCTTTTTAAGCTACTTGCTCCTTTCCTACAGAGGATGAATTTTAGAGAAATTAATCCTTATCACTCAGTAAAACATAAAATCAGTAGATGTTACTACCCAGGACACAGATAATGCAGGTTGTGAAAGATAGATGAGATTTGAAATAGAGGGAGTCAGAAAATAGAATATGAAATTTTTTTCCAAATATTACAGTCTATGTATGAAAGAAACTTTATAGATACTTTTTCCAAACCTGCATAAGTCTTAACAATTTGCATTAAATTATTAATAATGTGTTGTGAGGATGAAAAATACTTTTCTAATTTACTACTAATAAAACTTTTTTGATCATCCATGCTGCAGGAAAATATGTTATGTGTTTCTTTTCTCTATAGATAATATAATATCTAATAACATTTTGTCAAAATAGTAAAAAAGTATTTTAGAGATATAGAAAGCTATTAAATAATTCATATATCTTACTTTTATGGATTTTGTGAGGTTTGTGGTATTTATTACCTTTTTACCATTTGTAATTTATGTCACTTCATTTTAAATATTCATATTTATATATACTTTTGTAATTTAAATTTTGTATTTATTTTTCTTAAAGAGAACCTCCCCAAAACTTGTTTTCCCTGTTATTAAAGAGTTTTAAAAATAATGATTTCAGTACATCTATAGCTAAAATTGTTTCCAATTTGCATTTAACAAAACTTCTCTTTGTTAACACGAGTCAAATATCAGTAAACAAGGCCAGATGGACACATTATATTTTATTCAATAACTTTTTAATCTCTCTGTTTTCCAACAGAATGCAATATATCTTAATGCACAGTCACCTTGAAATTGAACCTGAAGTTTCCTATTTTATCTAAGATAAGGAATAAGGCTGTCATATATATCACCTTCAACCTGCCTTAGCATAAAGGATAAAGGTTATATCCTCTCGGAAATGAAAATGTCAAATATCAAAGTTAGGTTCAATTATCTCTGAAAAGAGATTTCGATAAATGGGCAATCTATAGTAGTGAAATTCACATAATAGAATTATAAACACTTCTGGTTTTTAAATCATCATTGAAAAGGCATATAATACTGTATAAATTTCAGAAGAATAACATAGAAAGACAATACATGGAACTCATTAATATGGGAGCAATTTATTCAGAGAATCATCATTTAAAATACATGGACATGTCTTTCCTTCTTTAATATATACTTTCAGTTGAAAATGTAAGTATAAAAATGACTGACTACACAACAATTTGAATTTGAGATTAACAGCAACCTGTCAGTCATTGTTTATCTAAGACTTCTACGACAAACTGTAATCATTTTTCTGTTTTAATATTGAGTTAAGATTTTAGGAAATTAATGGATTTCTAGTTCACTTAAATCAGGTGTCTCCTTTGCTTCCTCTAATGGAGTCCTAGAAAATAAAGAGGTAGTGTCTGATGTCTGTGGGTACTCAATAACATAGTTCCTTTGCTTTATTTGCCTTCCCAAAACATTGCATATTTATAGTGTCATCTTTCAATTAAGACAGTTATTTTGATACTCAGGAATCACTATATATTCAGATTAGCCAAAAAATTACCCTCATAGGGTCCCTGGGTATTTCAACATTTGATGAAAATAAATAGAATGAATAGGGATGTAGGAACTTTTCACCTCATGGATGTCACTGGAACAGTGTGCATTACTTAGAGTACCTGTAGTCTCGAACATCCCCCTGCCTAAGATTAGCTATAATTATGACTGTACTGTTAAGCCTGTTTTTTGTTGTTGTTTTCTTCCTTGATTTAATTGCTTAAGCAACTGTGGAACTTTCAAATTCTTGTGGGGAATGGCTAATGAAGAAACCTTGTATTACTTACCATCTCAAACAGTTCAATTCAATAAATACATTATTGAACACATACTATATCTCTAGATGTGCAGTGAAGATTAAGAAAAAACATTGAGTGGGCATCTCTAGAAGTTTTGACTGTAGCCAAGAAAGTGAAGTATATCATTATTATTAATAAACTATATACAATATTAAAATATTAACACACAATACTAATACTATGAGCATGCACAATATTCATAATGTAGTTAGCATCTGAGTAGATGACAACAACACTTTGAATTATTGGAAAAAATCAGCCTGAGATGGGGGTAAAATAAAAAGAAACAAAAAAGTAAAGAAGTGAACAAAAAGTTGAGACAATATTATGTGCTTCATCTCTTCTGGCTTAATGTTATCATCTAAATTATTATTATATATATATATAAATATATATATCATTTACATATATCATCTCTGAAATGCCCCTTTTCAAAATGCATATTCAAACATTTAAATGCACTTGCAAGGAAATTAACTAAGATTAAATATTGCTGATTTCCAGTTGCAACTTTCCAGTGGAATAACTAAAGAAGTCACTTGAGTTGATTAGGATACCTATAAATAATATTGCATAAAATGTATTACAAAACTATTTAAACACAGTGCAGCTTATATAAGGTGAGAAAAATATAAATTTCCTAGAAAACATTTCTGAAGCATTGATCACATATACTAACCAAGGAATGCTAAAGACCAATAGAGTTTTCTAAATGAACACACCAGATATCTAATTAAAAATGACATCTTCAAGTCTTTCTTACTTCACAATTTAATGAACAATAAGACAATTTACTCTATTTTAAATCACATTTATTACCTGAATTTCAAGTACAGCTGGAATAAAGAAGACTATTTAAATTTGTTACTTGTTAAAATATTTACTGTTTTTTTTTTCTTATGGCACATAAACAATCTTATTTCCCCAAGCAGCATTACTTTATGAAATCAGACAACTTAATATTAAGACAGATTCCTTTTGGATTCCTCAAACTACTAACTGGAACTAATTCTTTACCAAAGATCAGAAGAGTATTAATTACTTGGCAAAAATGGCTAAACTAGAGGATTTCAGTCTTCAGAGATGTCCTGGGAATTAAACCCATGAGAGCATTCCAGGAGCTTCAGTAATATGATTCTCTATCAGAAAACAACCTTAGACATTGAGTACATCAATAATTGCTAACACAAAGTATTCAAGTAAAAATTTTCTATGATGGTATTACTCAAACTGGTCTACAGAGGAGCAGGCTACTTTCACATTTGCAAATTAAATTTCCTACAAACTATTAATCTTATATGTTCATTTTATTCAGAAAAGACTTATGTATAACTCATCTCAGACCCTTTAAATAAGTCATCTATTGCCCTAGAAATAAGGGTGGACTGATTCTTTGGGCATCTCAATTGACCATGATCCTGGAGATTTGGAGGGGTACCATCCTGAACTTTACAGAAAACATACTGTCTTTTCTTCAGTGAGTGTTTGTTGTTCTCCATATTTATTATTGGTGAAAATGTCTATCTCAAATATATCCCACAAAATTCTGTTTTACTTTAGTAATATGATAATTTAAGACATAAAACTTTTAAAGTAATTTTTATAGTTTGAAATAATTTTCCAGAATATCATTAATATAAGAAAACTTTCAATCATAAAGAAGGGAAAATTATATATCAAAAACTTTCAATCACTACAGTAATGACAGAAAACTCTAACTCAATTACCACAGATAAGAGTTTGTAAACTTTTTAAAAGGGTCAAAAGTATTTTAGATTATTATTTTAGTATAAGGTCAATACACAGTTATGGATTTTCTATTTCCAAGAATATGTGTATTTAAATAAATATTTTCCAATTTAAATAACAGTTCCCATGTGAGTGATTGATAACTGAACTTGTATTTTACTCAAAAACTCAATAAGGGAGGGAGATATAGAAAAAGAAAATAAAAATATGGTAAATCAAAAAAATTTCTGAAACAATATTTCAATTATGTCTCAACCTATTGGTTTAATTTCTCCTTGTAAATTATTGTTATTATTTTATTAATTAAATATACTCCTCTACAAAATATACATCTAATATATTCATCTATAAAACATTAATTTTCCAAATGTAATCTTAAATACATTGCAGGGAAATTTACTGGACTAAGATTTAATACTGGTAGATTCTAGTTCAAGTTTTTAGTTGAAAGACTAAATGAGACACAGGACATGTATCTATTTAGAAAATTCAATAAAATGTCTTATGCAACCATTTAAAATTAGGAAGCATCTACATAGCAACAAACATACTTTCTTAAATATTTCATATATATATATAATATATATATATATATAATATATATATATATTACTACTTGGATCCTAAAACACTTTGAATCTGTAAGCATCCTTCCTAGCCTCCAAGTAAATTGTGAAGCCCAGGGGAAGGAATATCCAGCAGATGGCTATGTAAACACAGCACTCAGATAGTTGAGTAGTTCCTTTACATTGCCATCTGCCATGTAATCCTCTCAGAGATTGAAATCTTTCAACTATAAAATGTTCTGCCAAGATTTCACAATGCCTATCAGCCCAACTAACAGGTAAGAAGAATTCTGCAATGGATGAAAAGTCTCTAAAACATTTCTTAATATAAATTTTCAGGAAAAATTATTAATATATTTAAAATTAAGTGTGTCACTATGTCAAGCTTTAGTAGAATAACTACATTTACATTTACATAGCCATCTGCTAGTATTTGCATAGTCACACTTCCTGGGTTGCAAAAACTTACTGCACAAGTATCACAGTGTTTCTCAGTACAGTGGCACACCTGTCAATCTGTTCTGGTCTCTAAATATCCAGAAAACAAAGGTAGGGGAGAGGAGAAATCAACTTACAGTTGTCTCAATTTACCAGAATTGATCAACAATTCCAGTCAATGGTAAAACAACATTTTAAATCCCTTATTACAGACTTTTTATTAATTTAAGACACTAAAACTGTTCCTAATATTTGTTTCTACAGCTTTTTTTTTTTTTCACGGTACGCGGGCCCCTCACTGTTGCGGCCTCTCCCGTTGCAGAGCACAGGCTCCGGACGCGCAGGCTCAGCGGCCATGGCTCACTGGCCCAAGCTCTCCGCGGCATGTGGGATCCTCCCGGACCGGGGCACGAGCCCGTGTCCCCTGCAATGGCAGGCAAACCCTCAACCACTGAAAAAGTGTTTTTGATATCTATTGTACCGTTTACTCAATATACATATAATTCTGTTTCCCTATAATGCAAGTATAAGTGTAAACATATGTCTTCATTTACTCTGTGGAACTTATCCAGGATATGATTTTGACTGTTCTAAAATTGCAAACTCCTAAACAACAGCACTATATTTAAATGTGTGTGTGTGTGTGTGTGTGTGTGTAAAATGTGAACACTGCCCAATAATCATGTAATATTTATTTCCTGAGAACATAAATGATATAAGGATAAGGAAGGATTTGCAATGGAAATGAGAAAATAGTTTCAACTAGTGCAATGTAGCTAAAGAAGTATTTATAAGTAAATTTAGAGCTTTGATTCCAGTATTTAAAATATAAGATTTCCAGTAGAAAATCAATGTAAAAAGGTGAAATAAAATAGCACATTAAAATCAAAGAAGGTAGGAGGAAGAAAAGGAAAGTAAACTTATAAGAAAAATCTGAGAAATTAAAAAGTTTATTCTTAAAAATAATAAACCCCCAGAAGATTGTCCAAGTTAAAAAAAGAAAAAAAAAAAAAAAAGAAAGAAAACACAGGCTATCAATATCAGGAATGAAAAAAGAGCCATCAAAATAGAGTCTCATGTTAAAAAGATGGTAAGAATATCTGATAAGCAACTCTGTCCAATAAATTTCACATTTTACATGAAAAGAACTAAGTCCTTAAAATTCCAACTTACCAAAATAGCACATAAAGAAATAGAAAAACTGAATCGTTACATATCTTTTATAAAAATTTTATCTACATCTAAAAACTTTCTGCAAAGCAATTACAGGCACAGAAGGGTCAATTTTTCCTTAACCTTTTAGGACTAAATATTATCAATTTTATACAATCTCTTCTAGATAATAAATAAAAACAGAGTAGTTTCTACTTTATCTTATGAGACCACGCAAAACTCAGGCCTCATAGATCAAACTTGAAAAAGGACATTACAAAAGAACAAAATTATACGGCAATATCTTCCATAAACTAGCCATAAAAGTTCAGAACAAAATAATTAAAAAATTAAATCCAGACATGTAGAATAATAATAAAAATGAATCAAGGCAATTAATCCCATCAATAGATAAATAAAAAGTCCTAGAGAAATGGAGAGATATTGGATTTATATATTTATGCACTGGAAGATTAAAAATCTCTATTAATCAGGGTTCTCCAGAGAAATAGAAACAATCAGATATATGAATTTATATATGATACATAATATGTATATTTGTATATGTTATACATAATTTGAGAGAGAGAGATTTTAAGGAACTGACTCACATGATTATGGGAATTGGCAAGTCTGAAATCTGCAGAGCAGTTCGGCAGGCTAGAGATCCAAGAAAAGATGATGTCGCACCTCACGTCTGATGGCAGTCTGGAGGGAGAATTTCCTCTTATAAGATTTGATTAGGAGTGTCCAATGGTAATATTTTGCATTTTTCTATTGCACATGACATCATGGACTATCAGTACTCTCCTTAATAATGGAAATAGAGTCATTACTGCATTTAAGTCTAAACAGATTAGAGAACAATTCCAGGGACCCAGAATCAATTCAGAAAACTCATCCTAAGATTCTGTTCCTCTAGTACCACTCTCAGTAACAAGATGTCAACTCACCTCAGATTGTTATGCAGAGTTAATATAAGTCCAAGTAGAATCTCAGAATGTTTTTTAGAAATAATTTGATCCTAAAATTAATGCAGAAAATATAAAAGACCCATAAAAGCCTAACAATCATAAAGAAAAACAAATTTGAGAACTCATGGTATCAGAGATCAATACATAATACAAAGATACAGCAATTAAGACACTATGGTTTTGGCATAAGATAAAGAAACATGTATACAGTGTGTACTCTGGATGTGAGTTTCAATAGAATTGTTTTAGAGATTAGAAGTTGAAAAAAATATGACATTTAACTTGAACCACATATTTTAACTTGAACCACAGCACTACTAAATGGAAATGAATAATCATGTGTATGAATCAGTTTTCCTTGATATATTGCAAGTATACATACTTGAACATACTTGAACTATTTGAGATTTGAAAACCAGACGTTGATAGCATATGTGATGCATATAACATTTCTAACAAAAGTGAAGCAGAAACTACTTTAAATGTATAGACCTAGAAGGGTAGCAATACATTTATTTGATGATAACCTTGTAATTAAGTCAAAATAATATCAAGATTTATTTGCTTATTTATCTCAACTTTTTGGAATATCAGAATTAGAATATTCACAGTAGAAAATTTCAAAAATATATTTGACCATATCTAAATTATAAAAAAGATTAGTTTTATTAATTAAAATTCCAATGCAATTTATAAATGTTTATATATTTATAAACCAATGTTTTTTCTCTGATTCACTGTAATTAATAATACTTTACTAAGAAAGCTTGAGAGAAATTTGGCTTTTGGAATGCTTTATTTTGGCATACTTTTTTTTCACTAAAGTTTTTTTTAGACCAGTTTTAGGTTTACAGCAAAATTGAGAGGGAGGGACAGAAATTTCCCATATACTCCCTGCCCCTGAACATACATAACCTCCCCTACTATCAGCTTCACTCACCAGAGTTAGTAGACTGTTTTTTTTAGCAAAGACATTGACACATCATAATCACTCAAAGCTCATAGTTTACCTTAGGGTTAACTCCTCATGCTGTACATTCTATGAGTTTGGACAAATGTATAATGACATATATCCATCACTATAATAACATAAAGAGTATTTTCACTGCCCTAAAAATCCTGTATGCTCTGCTGATTTATCTCTCCCTTCCCCTTACATATCTTTAAAATTCCCTGTTCTTCTTTAATTATTGTCTTTATTTCCCTTATTGAAACGGCTTTGTTTAAATGAGCTCTACTACAACTAATAAGGGCTAAAACAATCAAATGCTTTGCCCTTTATCCTGAAAATGTGCGTGGAACTTTTATACTATGAGTTCAAATAATCCTCAGATAGGCTACACATTTTATTAAATATTTATTAGAACACTTCGACCTACTGTTTACTTTTCCTTATTTATTTGTATAAACATTTTTGCTGCATTAGTATAAATTTAAAAATTTTGTAATCATTACAAATACTATTTCATTTATTTGATATTTTTCTTAAAATTAGAGTGTAATAGAATTTTCAAAATTTTGTTTTTTAGGAAAAATAAAGATTTTAATTAAACTTAAACAAGAAAAATATGATTTTGGAATACATACATTAGATATTTATTTTTTGCTAAACATATTATAATAAAATTATAAAAAAGTTTTAGAATAAAAAGCTAATGTTCAGCATTATACCCAAATTACTTACAATTGAAGATAAACAAAAAGAAAATATCAAGTGCCCATAAAACAAGTTGAAATAACAGTGTCAAAATAAAATTTAAAAAAATATATATGTTCTGGAGGAAGCTAAAAGAGATTATTATAACTGAGTTAGGAAAAATTATAGGAGGTGACAAACTGTGATTAAACAGATAATGAGCATTTGGAAAGGGATTTCATAGAAGAGGAAAATGGGAAGGTATAAACATTTTAGAAAAATGAAGAACAGAAAGAGAAAAAGTCAGTTTGATCTAGGTCACAATGGAAGTTAAAACTGGATCAGTATTATGTAGCCATCTAGAATGGGGATTGAGTTGTGCATAGTCCAACTTTTAAAATTTCAAATAAATTCAGTGAGCAATGCAGTACTGGTACATACATTTCAGTGAAGAAAATATAATCAGAAATCTACGTTAAAAGCAAAAGGTAGCAGCATTGAGAATAAAAGGCAGGAGTACGGAGAAAAAAGATATCAGGAAAATAGTAAGAGGCTATATTATCCCTATTCTGGTAAGACATAAGGAAATCTAAATCAGAGGTGACAAAGAGAATGGATGGAATTTATTGATCAGTTTGAAAAATATTGCTTATGAAGGACTTAAAAATTTTAAAACTGTGTGAATGTAGATAATGAGCAAAAAATATGAGTCAAAAGTGTCTCATACATTTTGAGCTTTTCTGATTAGGATAATGGCTGTATACTTTCTAGGGAGTCTAATTAGATATTTTCCCAGTTGAAGTAGGCAAAACTGTTATTATCCTACACTGCTTAGTTATTTTAATTATTACTGTTACAATCTCTGAATACTGAACTACAAAGTGAATATAAAACTGCATGAAATATCTATATCATTTTCCACATATGATTGTAAAAAAAAAGAATGAATAACAAGGTGACATGGAAAAACATTATAAAGATAACAAAAATAAGTCCTCACCTTATTCTAACAATCAAAATAAATCCTATGATTAAACATTTAATTGTAATATAAAATTAAACTTCAAACTATTACAGAAAACTGTAATAAAAGGAATGACATTTGACATAATGATGAATCAACATTGATATGAAAGTATTTTTTAAAGAAAGAAGTAGGTAAACCAATCAGATATTTTCTTCATGTTACACATCAGTAAACCTGAACCTTTTTTGAATTAGTATGAGCTTTGGACATGTAATGCCATGGGATACATAACAAAGAAGAATAACAATTATGAATAGATGAAACTGCATATAATTTGTTTCTAAATATTGAAAATATAATTAAAATACATCCAATAAAATAAAAAAATATTTTAATCAAATTAAGATAAAAGATTGATATGTTTAATACAATGGGTACATACAAATAAATTAGAAAAAGCATTTTGGCAAAAGACATGAACAGCCTATTCACTAAAAAAAAATATAGATGAGTAAAAATATTTGAAATATATTCAAAATACTAAAAGAAAAATAGTAATGCAAGTTTGCTCATTAGGAAATCTTTTGCAACTGATAGTTAAAACCATACATATTGCACAAAACAGGCATTCTTGTGTTTTTCTGTCAGAATAAAACATTTCATAAAAGTATTTCCTCTTTTATAATAAAAATTAGAAATCTCCAAAATTTTCAACAAGATTTTATAGTACATATCTTGAGTATTAAAAAATATCTTGAGTCTATACTTAAAATTTTAAGTGAAGAATATATTTGCTTATGGAATGCTCTTTGCCAAGCCAAAAAATATAGATAGAGAAAAAAGTAATAGTAATGGAAATATTCAAACGTCATATCTAAGTACTGGAATTATGGTAAATCATATTGTATCTTGCTGTTATTGTAATTCTTGCGTTGTTCTTTACCAGATTTACTAAGAACAGTATACCAGTTTGTCAGCTATTTTTGAAAATAATTTCATTTGATTTTCATAAATTTCATGCATGATATATATCATTCCCTGTTTTGAAAATGAGGAACAGAAAGATTGAAAAATATTTTAATCTGACATTTATCTAGCTTCAAAACCCATGCCTTTTCTACTCTTCATCTCTGGTGCTTTTTTCTTTCCTTTATTTACCAGATATTCCTTACTGGTTCTATTAAAATACATAACTGTCTTTTGAATAACAAGCACCTACCAAGTGTTTCAAATGGTCCTAAATTTGGGGCTTCCCTGGTGGCGCAGTGATTGACAGTCCGCCTGCTGATGCAGGGGACACGGGTTCGTGCCCCGGTCCGGGAAGATCCCACATGCTGCAGAGCGGCTGGGCCCGTGAGCCATGGCCGCTGAGCCTGCACGTCTGGAGCCTGTGCTCCACAACAGTGAGAGGTCCGCATACCGCAAAAAAAAAAAAAAAAAAAAAATAGTCCTAAACTCTCGGCATATAGCAGTAAACAAAGAGATGCAAATGAACAAATAAAAGAATAAAAAAAAAACACTTGAAAAAAGGAAGTAAATGGAATGAAAAGGGACTCAGTGAGGAAGACAAGTGTTTGGAATGATGATGATGATGATGATTTATGAAAGTAAGTATCTAAAATAATAAAAAATTGAAGAAATAAATGAGGGAACTTTTCTCACTAATGAGTTGCTATGGGCTCCTTTTGACTTACCTCTACATTCTTTCACTGATTAAAAAACAGCAGGAGTTAAACAGGATTATAATTGATCATTTCTTTAAATAGCTCTTTGGCATAGAGCAGATGCTCACTGAACTGGATGCAAATATTTCGATTTTATTGATTCTGTAAGCAAATGTTATCATGTCCCATCAAAGAAAACGTTTCCATTGTGATAAAAAATAATAATTTTAATGAGAAAGACCTCCCTACAATGAGCTAATACTAAATAAGTATGAGCCTTTCAAGAGAGAAAAAAAAAAAAGTGTGATACAGAAAGCAGAAAAAGGGAGGAGGAGAAAGGATTGTTTACCTGCTAAGAACATTTTAATAAAATGACAATCAAACAGATAAAAAATAAAAAAAATTATGCCTACAAACCTGAGCTGCTGTGGAAGATGATACTTCACTGTCCAGAGCCAGGGTGGTCATTGCTGCAGTGTAAACAACCCTAAAATGTTAAAATCTTATTTGTATTGAATTTTCCTTGAGATCTGTCTTTGCAGAGAAAAAAAAAAACATAGGTAGGTAAGATCCATATGTACCCAGTGGCAGTCTAAATGACTGCCCCTGAGCACAGGTGCCCTCAGAATTTCTGCAGATGTTATGAAAATGTTCAAACACACAGCAAGAGGTCAGTATCAAGCAGTACATCAAGAAAACATGCCAACAAAATACAAAGATTTTGATGAACTTAGTTCCAATCGTTGAACTTAGAATAAGCATATGCCAACCAGTAAAAATGACTTTGATTAATTAACATCATGGACCTTGTCCTAAAAACATTCTGATCTAAAATCAATCACTTTGATTACAGGGAAGGAACTTTGAATCCAAGCAGGTGAAAAGATTCAGATAAGGAATTTGAAACTCAACATGAGACCCGCATTTATCTTAACTCCATGGTTTCCAAGAATTAGGATTCCAATACACTTCATAGCCTAGGATGAAGACTACACTCTTTATACATAGTCCTGCTTTGCTTTGACCCAATCGAAACACTGCTTCATTTCAATTTTACCTAAACCCCCCTTTTTCCCAAATCCAAACTCTTGTTTATTCCTTTGTTTGGTTAGAGGCTGCACTTTTGTTTGTGTCTCTCCCTTGTCTAAGCAAGAATTCAATCCAGTTTTTGTTTTTAAGAGTGGGTTGACTTATGAATTGACAGTTTTAAGAGTCTATGTAGATATTAACTTGGAAATCTTTGCCAAATAGAACCTTGGGACTTCCTACATGACAGTATATATTCTAGAAACCTTTTTTATTCATGGTTCAACTTCCCTTTGTCCCTTCATGTCAAATAATTTGAATACCAATCAATATTTACACCTCCAAATATTAAATTTAGCAGAACTAATTTTGTTCACTGAGAATTAAGAAGACACTTTTGAGATTATTTCTCTGATTTGGCTCTTTAGGGATCTCAATAGATGAGCCTGTGCTTTTTATCTTCCTTTATGTTCATTTTATACGATTAATTATCTTTTTGTTCTATTTTTTGTCCTGATCGTCATAATCTTAATAAGGCTTAGACAATACCACTAAATCTATATCACCATTCTGCTATTCTCAGTGATATAGCAGGTATATGGGTTTTGTGAGAGTAGCATGTACTGTCTGAGGCAACCACTTTGCCCTGAGTCCATGTGGGCAATTCTATTCTGACTGCCTAAAAGAGAGACAATTAGTGTGACTAACATAGGAAATCTTTGTTTCCATATTTCAGTGGTTAATATAGTTAGGGTTACTTCTTGGTTTTTATGGAATTGTCAAGAGCCTAAGACACTCTTCTAGTGTCAACTGCCACTAGAAACTGGCTACAGTGACTCTCAACTTTGTGTAACAAAATTTTCTGCAACTAAGCTTTCTCCCCTTCTTTCAAAGGAAATATAATTAGCCTTTTACAGATCTTCCTCGACTTACAATAAGGTGACCTCTTGATAAAACCATCCAAAGTTGAAAATACCCTAGGTCAAAAATGCATTTATTACATCTAACCTATCAAATATCATAGCTTAGCCTAGCCTACCACAGACATGCAGAGAACACTTATATTAGTCTGCAGTTGGGCAAAGGCATCTAACACAAAGCTTATTTTATAATAAAGTGTTAAACACTTTATGTAATTTATTGAATGTTGTACTGAAAGTGACAGAATAGTCATATGGGTACAGAATGATTGTAAGTGTATTGGTTGCTTACCCTTGTGATTGCCTGAGATGCAGCTCAGCTGCTGCTGTCAAGCATCAAGAAAAAGTATTCAACTGCAAATCCATAGCCCAGGAAAAGATCAAAATTCAAGATTCAAAGTACAGTTTCTACTGAATTCATATTGCTTTCACACTGTCATGAAGTCCAAAAACTATAAGTCAACTCGTCTTAAGTTGGGGATGGTCTATACAGTGGGCTTTGACTTTTTGCAAATCTGTTTATAACAAGCTTCCTCTGTTACTCTTTCTCTTTGGAAACTTGGAGAGTAATTGCTTATAAGAAATATATATGTCATCATGTGCCCATATAGCAATATCTAGTCAAGATAATTTTACCCAACATAAAATAATCTTTCACATTATAAAAATCTCTTAAAATATTCAGATTATGTGCTAATTTATATATAGTAGCTATTAAGCATTTCCCTAAATTTTATTTTATTTAAAAAGAATTTTTCCTTCTAGTTTTATTGAGATATAATTGACGTAGAGAAGTGCATGGGTTTAAGGTATGCAACATAGTGATTTGATTTACGTGCAACATGAAATTATTACCACAGTAAGTTTAGTGAACATCCTTCATCCCATATAGATACAAAATAAAATTTAAAAATATATTTTCCTTATGATGAGAGCTCTTAGGATTTACTCTCTTAACAAATTTTATATATAACATACACAGTATTAATTACATTAATCATGTTGTACATTACATCCCTAGTACATATTTTCCTTATAGTTATTACCATACAAAGATATAACCTGATTATTGACCATATTTCCTACTCTGGACATTTCATCCCCATGACTCTTTTATTCTGTAACCAAAAGTTTATACTTTTTAATCTCCTTCACATATTTAAATCATCTCTCCATCCCCCTCCCCTCTGGCAATCACCTGTTTGTTCTGTATCTATGATGCTGTTTCCATTTTGTTATGTTTGTTGTTTTGTTTTTTACATTCCACATATAAGTGAAATCATAGGGTATCTGTGTTTCTCTGTCTGACTTATTTCACTTAGTCCATCCATGTTGTTACAAATGGAAAAATTTCATTCTTTTTTATGGCTGTGAGATGTATGTATCTCACAACTTCTTTATCCGTTTATTTCTTGATGGGTACTTAGACTGACTCCATATCTTGGCTATTGCAAATAATGTTGCAATGAACATAAGGGTGCACATATTTTTTTCAATTAGTGTTTTTATTTTCTTTGCAAAAACACCAAGAAGTGGAATTGCTGTATTGTATGGTAGTTCTATTTTTAATGTTTTGAGGAAATTCCAGGCTGTTTTTCATAGAGGCTGCATTTCCATAAATTTTAAATTAAAAAATCAAAAATACCACCAGGTTGCAGCAACACCCAATATGTGTTAAATGATTTGGCTCTTCCAAAAAAATCTTCTGTTGTAGCTGAATCTCTAAGTTAAGTTTGTGGTTTTGGTTACTAAGTTACAAAATAAAAAGGAGAACAGCAATCTCAGCACTTCTTTAAAAAAATTAAGTCTTTAAAATTAAGTTTACAGATAAAGAGAAAACTGAGGGGTTCTAGTCTTAATATAATCACTGGACAAATTAGATTTCTCTGATAGTTTTGTAATTAGAAAAGCTAAGACATACTCTTATTTTTTCACACTTTCAGATATGATATATAAATTGTGTTTTATGTAAGAAGAGGAATATTTCCATTTAAACAATATTAAGTTTTCCATTCAAGATATCTTTCCACTCACTTAGATCTTTAATTTTGTTCAATAATGTTTTGTGCTTTTCAGTATACTTGCCTTGCAAATCTTTTGTTAAATTTATTCAAGTCAAATTTAATTATTTTTGATGCTATTATAAATTAGAGTATTTCAGTGTTAATCTTTAGAGTTCTGAAAAACAGTTCAAAGAACAAAAATGCTATTTGTCTACATAAATATTTTCAATTCTCATGTCATTGTTTAATGTTTGTCTTTTACAATATTTGAAATAAAATTACCAGGATTATTTACTTCAGGAAGGAAAAAATTCTTACTGATTATTATGTTATCTTCTCCTTATTTCTGTTGAATGTTACACTGCCACGTTCATTATGAGGTAGCCAAGATAACTAATCTTATTTTTATTCCTGTAAAAAGTCTATTCTGATGATTTGTATTTAATTTGTCTTTTCAGATTTAAATCTGAATTCTGACAAAACAGTTAAAACCTCATTTACTTTCAAAATACATTCAGGTTTTCTGGAAAGTAACTGAGTAACATAAAATATTTATCACCACACCCTATGCAAAAAAGTAATAGAAACAATTAAGTTTGTGTGGAATTCTCCATATTTCACTTATCTCCAAACTATTATGAGGATACTTTTTGTGAAAATTATGAAAATTACCTGATATGTTGAAACAGATATGGTTTATTATTCAAAGTACTTTTACTGATAGAAATTGTTTCAATAATTATGTGTTTTTTCAGTTTTAGAAGAGGTATACACATATTTGTGGCAAAAACTGGCATAATGATGGTTAACACATTGATTTTGTTTCCAGCTTTCAAATTCTTTTCAGTTAGAAACAATTATTGCTCATTTAATAGCATAAACCAAATGGCCCAGAAGGTTTCCAAAATAATATTTTACTAGATTCTTACAGATTAAATTTCCATTGTAACTGAATAAAAGAGTCCAGTTTCTTCATTCCTTATTCTCTACAAGAAAAAAATTTATTTAGAGCTGTTCAGTATTGTAACCAACAGGAATATTTTACCTTCCTTTTCCAGAAACATCATCATTTTCTGTGTGATCTTAGAAACAGAAATAGAGTCACAGATGTAGAAAACAAACTTATGGTTACCAAGAGGGAAAGGGGGGACAGGGATAAATTGGGAGATGGGGATTGATATACACACACTACTATATAAAAAATAGATAACTAATAAGAACCTGCTGTATAGCACAGGGAACTCTACTTAATACTCTCTAATGAACTATATGGGAACAGAATCTAAAAAATAGATTGGATATATGTATATGTATAACTGATTCACTTTGCTGTACACCTGAAACTAACACAACGTTATAAATCAACTATAGTCCAAAAATACCTCACCAGATACAGTTAACATTTAGTACAGTAATAAAATTCCAAGGGACTGCTCATGGTACAAGTGTTCTATCTAAAATATCATATATTTTCTACAGTAAATAATTAGAAGAATGCTTATATCCCTTATTTGTCCATGCAAGGATTAAGCCCATTTTTTAAATGTATTTTTAAATTTTTTAAATTTAATGATTTGTGATTTCTTTAACATAGAGTTTTCTGATAGCTAATGCAAACAATGTGTATAAAAGTCTATTTAGTGCTCATTATTATCAATAATAATAAAACAAAATTTATCATTGAATTTGGAGAATGATGTGACAGACTAAATTCTAAATGAAATTTATAGTGTTATATCTATTTAAGTCATTTGAGACCAGATATAGAAAAAGACTAGAACAGCAATTTACAGTATATATTTACACTAATTGAAGTCTTCTTTGGAAAATATTTTTCATGAATAAATGCATTTCCTACTTAATATCTAAATGTATATTAACTATTAAGCATGTTAAAATTCTGCAGTAAATAAACAAATGTAAGTTTAACTTAGAATGTTCCCAAATAATATGCAATGAAATAATTTTCTGGAGTGACATTTACTAATTTTTCTTCAAATACTTTGGAAAATAAAGTCCACTAGAATGTGGACTTAGCACATTCTAGTGGACTTATCACATTCTAAGATTATCTTTCTAAAACACAGTGAAGTGAAGTGACTTACTGTGTTTTGAATGTTTAAAGCACTGCTAACTGTTTGAAGTATTTTTTTTTCTCATTAGTTATCTATTTTATACATAGTATCAATAGTGTATATATGTCAATCACAGTCTCCCAATTCTTGCCATCCCCCCCTTGGTGTCCATATGTTTGTTCTCTATATCTGTGTCTCTATTTCTGCTTTGCAAATAAGATAATCTATACCATATTTTTAGATTCCACATATATGCATTGATATATGATATTTGTTTTTCTCTTTCTCACTTACTTTGCTGTGTATGACTGTCTCTAGATTCATCTACGTCTCTACAAATGACCCAATTTCATTCTTTTTTATGGCTGAGTAATATTCCATTGTATAGTAAACTTTTTATTGAAGTATGAAGTATAACATATATATAAAAGTGTATAGTTAATACATGTACATATCTATGAATCATCACAAAATAAATGCATTGTTCAATTCTACTCAGAACAGCATCCAGCAACTGCTCCTGTGACCACCTTTAGTCACTAGCTCTGTAGTGTGCATAACAATAATTCAAAAGACTATGAAATAGTTTTTAAGCTTTATATAAGTTGAATATATTCAACATGCTACTTATTACTTTGTATCTGACTTTTATCAGTCCCCATTATGTTTGTGATATTCTTATATCCTGTTGGGTAGCATTGCAGTTTTTTTTAATTCTAATTGTAATATGATATTAATTTCCATTGACTATATCATAATGCATTTATTCATTCAAAGTTCACATAGATTTGGTCTGTATATCTACATTTTGGCAAATTAGTGGTACAGTAAACATCCTTTTACATGTCATTTGGTGAATATATGAACTCAATCTTATTAGGCATATATTAAGGAATGTAAATTTTAAGTCATATTCAGCTTTAGACATAGCCAAATAGTTCTACAGTGGCTGTACTAATTTATACTCTCACCATCAATCTTCAAGAATCTCATTTGTTTGGTATTTTAATTCTATTTAACTATTTTGATGTGTGTACATGTTATGTTATTATGCTTTTTTAATCAACTTTTTGATTTATATACAATGAAATGCACAATTTTAATTTTCTAGTTGAATTAGTTTTGAAAAAATGCATATATCCATGTAATTACTCTCACAAGAAAGATTTTGTATATTTCGGGTATCTGCAAAAGTGTTCTCATGACGCATCCCAATCAATTCTTACAACCAAATCGCAGGGCCAGGCAATGTCTGATCTGCTTTGTATCACTATAGATAATTTTTTTCTTTTCTAGAGATTGATTTAAATGTAGTCATCTAGTATGTATTCTACTATTTATGGTTTCTTCCAGAGGTACAAAGGTGCAGATATTCATTTATATTGTTGCCTATATCAGTTGTCTGTTTCTTTTCCTTGCTGAGTACTATTTCAGTGTATGGACATTTAAAAAAATGGTTCATCCATTCAATAGGTGGCATGATTTTGGTTACTTATAGTTTTTGGTTATTACAAATATAAAAAAGCATTTAATATTTGGGCAGTAAGTTAGAACTTTGATTATGGAATAAGATTTATATCTTAGATAAAGCTTTTAAAGGGCGTACTCAAATTTTTAGATTGAAATATGGAGATACTTTTGTATTTCTCACTCTTTCTTCAAATTGATTTTGGTAAACACAAAATATTTCATTAAGCAGGCATATATTGATTTCAGTGTTTAGAAAGTTTCATAGTCATGAATGAGAATACCATATATTTTAAAAATTTGTATTCCTTGAAGATATTATATTTTGTCTCCAAATTCAAGTTAGGTGAATACTTTTCTAATTAATGTGCCATTAAAAACATCTCTTTAGAGTATTGCAATGAAAATGTTTGGTGCTTAGGAGTGATCCTGACTCCCTCTTGCGAGAGCACTAGAATCACACCTAAATGCTGAACAGTTATCAACAGGAAGACACTGGAAACCACCAAAAAATATACCCCACATCCAAAGACAAAGAAAAAGCCACAATGAGATGGTAGGAGGGGCACAATCATAATAAAATCAAATTCCATAACTGCTGGGTGGGTGACTCACAAAACTGGAGAACACTTATACCAAAGAAGTCCATCCACTGGAGTGAAGGTTCTGAGTGCCATGTAAAGTTTTCCAACCTGGGGATCTGGCAATAGGAGGATGAATTCCTACAGATTCAGACTTTGAAGGCTAGCGGGATTTGATTGCAGGACTTCCACAGGACTGGGGGAACCAGAGACACCACTCTTGGAGGGCACACACAAAGTAGAGTGTGCATCAGGACCCAGGGGAAGGAGCAGTGACCCCATAGGAGACTGAACCAGACCTACCTGCTAGTGTTGGAGGGTCTCCTGCAGAGGCAGAGGGTGGCTATGTCTCACCATGAGGACAAGGACACTGGCAGCAGAAATTCTGGGAATTACTCCTTGGCGTGAGCCCTCCCACAGTCCACCATTAGCCCCATCAAAGAGCTGGGTAGACTGCAGTATTGGTCAACTCAGGCCAAACAACCAACAGGGAGGGAACCCAGCCCCACACATCAGCAGACAAGTGGATTAAACTTTTACTGAGCTCTGCTCACTAGAGTAACACCATGCTCTACCCTCCACCAGTCCCTCAAATCAGGAAACATGCATAAGCCTCTTAGATAGCCTCATCCACCAGAGGACAGAAGCAGAAGCAAGGAAAACTATAATCCTGCACCATGTGGAACAAAAAACACATTCACAGAAAGATAGACAAGATGAAAAGGCAGAGGGCTATGTACCAGATGAAGGAAAAAGATAAACCCCCAGAAAAACAACTAAATGAAGTGAAGATAGGCAACGTTGCAGAAAAAGAATTCAGAACGATAGTGAAGATGATCCAGGAGCTTGGAGAAAGAATGGAGGCAAAGACTGAGAAGATGCAAGTAATGTTTAACAAAGACCTAGCCAAATTAAAGAGCAAACACCTAGAAGAATTAAAAAACAAACAAACAGAGATGAACAATACAATAACTGAAATGAAAAATATACTAGGAGGAATCAATAGTAGAATAATTGAGGCAGAAAAACAGATAAATGACCTGGAAGACAGAAAGGTGGAATTCACTGCCATGGAAAAGAATAAAGAAAAAATAATGAAAAGAAATGAAGACAGCCTAAGAGACCTCTGGGATAATATTAAAGGCAACAGCATTCACATTATAGGGGTTCCAGAAGGAGAAGAGAGAAAGAAAGGACCCGAGAAAATATTTGAAGAGATTATAGTTGAAAACTTCCCTAACATGGGAAAATAAATAGCCACCCAAGTCGAGGAAGTGCAGAGAGTCCCAGATAGGATAAACCCAAGAAGAAACATGCTGAGATACATAAAAATCAAATTGACAAAAATTAAAGACAAAGAAAAATTATTGAAAGCAACAAGGGAAAAATGACAAATACCATACAAGGGAACTCCCATAAGGTTAACAGCTGATTTCTCAACAGAAACTCTACAAGCCAGAAGAGAGTGGCATGATATATTTAAAGTAATGAAAGAGAAGAACTTACAACCAAGATTACTCTACCCAGCAAGGATCTCATTCAGATTTGACAGAGAAATCAAAAGCTTTACAGAAAAGCAAAAGCTAAGAGAATTCAGCACCACCAAACCAGCTCTCCAAAAATAGCTAAAGGAACTTCTCTAAGTGGGAAACACAAGAGAAGAAAAGGATCTACAAAAACAAACCCATAACAATTAAAAAAATAGTAATAGGGAAATACATATTGATGATTACCTTAAATGTGAATGGATTAAACCATTTGCTCCAAGCAAAAGACACAGGCTTGCTGAATGGATACAAAAACAAGACCCATATATATGCTGTCTACAAGAGACACACTGCAGACCTAGGGACACATACAGACTGAAAGTGAGGGGATGGAGAAAGATTTTCCATGCAAATGGAAAACAAGAGAAAGCTGGAGTAGCAATATTCATATCAGATAAAATAGACTTTAAAATAAAGGATGTTGCAAGAGACAAGGAAGGACATTACATAATGATCAAGGGATCAATCCAAGAAGAAGATGTAACAATTATAAATATATATGCACTGAACATAGGAACATGACACTACATAAAACAAATACCAGCAGCTATAAAATAGGAAATCGACAGTTAAACAATAATAATGGAGGATTATAACACCTCACATACACCAATGGACAGATCATCTAGAAATAACATTAATAAGGAAACATAAGATTGAAATGACACAATAGACCAGGGAGATTTAATTGATATTTATAGGGCATTCCATCCGAAAAGAGCAGGTTACACTTTCTTCTCAAGTGCACATGGACCATTCTCCAGGATAGATCACATCTTGGGTCACAAATCAAGCCTCAGTAAATTTAAGAAAATTGAAATCATATCAAGCATCTTTCTTGACAACAACACTATGAGATTTGAAATCAATTACAGGAAAAAAAAAACATGAAAAATGTAAACACATGGAGGTTAAACAATACATTATAAATAACCGAGAGATCACTGAAGAAATAAAAAAATACCTAGAGACAAATGACAATGAAAGCATGACAATCCAAAACCTATGGGATGCAGCAAAAGCAGTTCTAAGAGGGAGGTTTATAGCAATATGAGCCTACCTCAAGAAAAGAGAAAAATTTCAAATAAACAATCTAAATTTAAACCTAAAGAAACTAGTGAATGAAGAACAAACACAACCCAAAGTTAGTAGGAGGAAAGAAATCATAAAGATAAGAACAGAAATAAATGAAACAGAAACAAAGAAAACAATAGCAAATATCAATAAATCTAAAAGCTGGTTCTTTGAGAAGATAAACAAAAGTGATAAACCTTTAGCCAGACTCATCAAGAAAAAGAGGGAGAGGACATAAATCAAAAAATTATTAATGAAAAAGGAGGAGTTACAATGGACACCTCAGAAATACAAAGCATCCTAAGAGACTGCTACACGCAACTCTATGCCAATAAAATGGACAACCTGGAAGAAATGGACACATTCTTAGAAAGGTATAACCTTCCAAGACTGAACCAAGAAGAAATAGAAAATATGAACAGAAAAATTGCGAGTAATGAAATTGAAACTGTGATTAATAATCTTCCAACAAACAGAAGTCCAGGACCAGATGGCTTCACAGGCGAATTCTATAACACATTTAGAGAAGAGCCAACACCCATCTTTCTCAAACTCTTCCAAAGAATTGCAGAGGAAGGAACACTCCCAAACTCATTCTATGAGGCCACCATCACCTTGATACCAAAACTAGGCAAAGATACTTCAAAAAAAGAAAATTACAAACCAATATCACTGATGAATATAGATGCAAAAATCCTCAACAAAATACTAGCAATCAGAATCCAACAACACATTAAAAGGATCATACACCATGATCAAGTGGAATTTATCCCAGGGATACAAGGATTCTTCAGTATATGCAAATCAATCAATGTGATACACCACATTAACAACTTGAAGAATAAAAACCATATGATCAACTCAATAGATGCAGAAAAAGCTTTTGACAAAATTCAACACTGATTTATGATAAAAACCCTCCAGAAAGTGGGCATAGAGGGAACCTACCTGAACATAATAAAGGTCATATATGACAAACCAACAGCAAGTATCATTCTCAATGGTGAAAAACTGAAAGTATTTCCTCTAAGATCAGGAACAAGACAAGGAGGTCCACTCTCACCACTATTATTCAACATAGTTTTGGAAGTCCTAGCCACGGCAATGAGAAAAGAAAAAGAAATAAAAGGAATCCAAATTGCAATAGAAGAAGTAAAACTGTTACTTTTATCATCAAAAGTATCATCACTTTGAAGATGACATGATACTATACATAGAGAATCCTAAAAATGCCACCAGAAAAATACTAGAGCTAATCAATGAATTTGGTAAAGTTGCAGGATACAAAATAGATACACAGAAATCTCTTGCATTCCTATATGCTAATGATGAAAAATCTGAAAGAGAAATTAAGGAAACACTCACATTTACCATTGCAACAAAAAGAATAAAATACCTAGGAATAAACCTACCTAGAGAGACAAAAGACGTGTATGCAGAAAACAATAAGACACTAATGAAAGAAATTAAAGATGATACAAACAGATGGAGAGATATACCATATTCTTGGATTGGAAGAATCAATATTGTGAGAATGACTATACTACCCAATGTAATCTACAGATTCAATGCAATCCCTATCAAATTACCAATGGCATTTTTTACAGAACTAGAACAAAATATCTTATAATTTGTATGGAGACAAAAAAGACTCTGAAGAGCCAAAGCAGTCTTGAGGGAAAAAAATGGAGATGGAGGAATCAGACTCCCTGACTTCAGACTATGCTACAAAGTTGAAGTAATTAAGACAATATGGTATTGGTACAAAAACAAAAATATAGATCAATGGAACAGGACAGAAGCCCAGAGATCAACCCACGCACCTATGATCAACTAGTCTATGACAAAGGAAGCAAGGATATACAATGGAGAAAAGACAGCCTCTTCAATAAGTGGTGCTGGGAAAACTGGACAGCTACATGTAAAAGAATGAAATTAGAACACTCCCTAACACCATAAACAAAAATAAATGCAAAATTGATTAAAGACCTAAATGTAAGACCAGACACTAAAAATCTCTTAGTGGAAAACCTAGGAAGAACACTCTGACGTAAATCACAGCAAGATGTTTTTTGATCCACCTCCTAGAGTGATGGAAATAAAAGCAAAAATAAACAAATGGGACCTAGCGAAACTTAAAAGCTTTTGCACAGCAAAGGAAACCATAAATGAGATGAAAAGACAACCCTCAGAATGGGAGAAAATATTTGCAAATGAATCAATGGACAAAGGATTAATCTCCAAAATACATAAACTGCTCATGCAGCTCAATATTAAAAAAATGAACAACCCAATCAAAACATGGGCAGAGGACCTAAATAGACATTTCTCCAAAGAAGACATACAGACGGCCAAGAAGCACGTGAAAAGCTGCTCAACATCACTAATTATTAGAGTAATGGAAATCAAAACTACAATGAGGTATCACCTCACACCAGTTAGAATAGACATCATCAAAAAATCTACAAGCAACAAATGCTGGAGAGGGTGTGGAGAAAAGGCAACCTTCTTGCACTCTTTGGGGGAATGTAAATTGATACAACCACTATGGAGAACAGTATGGAGGTTCCTTAAAAAACTAAATATAGAATTACCATATGACCCAGCAATCCCACTACTGGGCATATACCCAGGGAAAACCATAATTCAAAAATACACATGCACCCAATGTTAATTGCAACACTATTTACAATAGTGAGGTCATGGAAGCAACCTAAATGCCCATTGACAGATGAATGAATAAAGAAGATGTGGTACATATATACAATGGAATATTACTCAGCCATAAAATGGAACAAAATTGGGTTATTTGTAGAGACGTGGATGGATCTAGAGACTGTCATATAGAGTGAAGTAAGTCAGAAAGAGAAAAACAAATATTGTATATTAATGCATATATGTGGAACCTAGAAAAATGGTATGGATGAACTGGTTTGCAGGGCAGAATTGGAGACACAGATGTAGAGAACAAACTTATGGACACCAAGGAGGGAAAGTGGTGAGTGGCGGGATGGGTGGTGGTGTGATGAACTGGGAATTTGGGATTGACATATATATATATACACTAATGTGTATAAAATGGATAACTAATAAGAACCTGCTGTATAAAATTATAAATTATATAAAATTCAAAAAATAATGTCATCTTGTAATTATAGTTATCAGAAATAGAAAACACCAGCCCAGTGAGAAAAACTGTTTTTAAAATGGTAGTTCACAAACCTACATAACTTAATTAAATTTTTCTCTAATCTTTCTTAACTTTATAAAAATAGGTTTTAAAACATTCTGTGAAGAAGCACATTGGTTCCCTGTGCTTTAACATATGTAGTATCTTCCCAGTGATGAGGATGTGTTCTGTGGTGATGAGTCTCTGCTTCACTGTAATCTTTATGAAGTTGAAATCGTATAAATATAATATATTATAATGACTGGAAACATTTTGGGTGGAACTATGAAGTAGTATGTTGTACAGTTCCTGAGAAATATTTTCTTATATAAATACATATTCAAATAATTCTGTTTTGTTTCTTTAAATGCCATTATAACGCAAATCTTTTTAAAAGCAGTTATGTAAGAGCTAAGAGTAGTTTGTACTATATATGTTTGCTAGAACTGGGGTATAGTGTCATGTATAGCATAAGCACTCATAAAATATTAACAAAATAATTATACTTACATATAAAATTTATAAGCAGCTCATGCAGCTTAATAACAAAAAAACAAACAACCCAATCCAAAAATGGGCAGAAGACCTAAATAGACATTTCTCCAAAGAAGATATACAGAGTGCCAACAAACACATGAAAGAATGCTCAACATCACTAATCATGAGAGAAATGCAAATCAAAACTACAATGAGATATCATCTCACACCAGTCAGAATGGCCATCATCAAAAAATCTAGAAACAATAAATGCTGGAGAGGGTGTGGAGAAAAGGGAACTCTCTTACACTGTTGGTGGGAATGTAAATTGATACAGCCACTGTGGAGAACAGTATGGAGGTTCCTTAAAAAGCTACAAATAGAACTACCATATGACCCAGCAATCCCACTACTGGGCATATACCCTGAGAAAACCATAATTCAAAAAGAGTCATGTACCAAAATGTTCATTGCAGCTCTATTTACAATAGCCCGGAGATGGAAACAACCTAAGTGTCCATCATCGGATGAATGGATAAAGAAGATGTGGCACATATATACAATGGAATAATACTCAGCCATAAAAAGAGACGAAATTGAGCTATTTGTAATGAGGTGGATAGACCTAGAGTCTGTCATACAGAGTGAAGTAAGTCAGAAAGAGAGAGACAAATACCGTATGCTAACACATATATATGGAATTTAAAAAAAAATGTCATGAAAAACCTAGGGGTGAAACAGGAATAAAGACACAGACTTACTAGAGAATGGACTTGAGGCTATGGGGAGGGGGAAGGGTAAACGGTGACAAAGCGATAAAGAGGCATGGACATATATACACTACCAAACGTAAGGTAAATAGCTAGTGGGAAGCAGCCGCATAGCACAGGGAGATCAGCTCGGTGCTTTGTGACCACCTGGAGGGGTGGGATAGGGAGGGTGGGAGGGAGGGAGACGCAAGCGGGAAGAGATATGGGAATATATGTATGTATATAACTGATTCATTTTGTTGTGAAGCTGAAGCTAACATACCATTGTAAAGCAATTATACTCCAATAAAGATGTTAAAAAAAAATTATTGAAAATTTTGTTTGGAGCTAAGCAAATGCAAGCCAAATTATAGAATAATTTTTAGATTGATTTCCAATGAATAAAGTTCAGAAAATTTAAACCAAGTCTTTGGACTCAATATATATAATTGAAAAGAGCATTCTTTCAGATCTTGGGCAGTGTCAGGGATCTAAGGTTTGAGTAGATGCGATGAACAATTCGTGCAATGTACCTGCTGTTATGGACCTCTTGTCTGTTTGTGTGTGTGTGTGTGTGTGTGTGTGTGTGTGTGTGTGTGTGCAGAGATAGACAGTGACAGTAAAGAAGCAAACCAAAGACAAGGATATTGAATAGTAACATATGCATTGAAGGTAATTTGAAAAAAGAATGGCTGGATTAAAAAGTTCTTAAATTCACAGCTTATATTCACATTTAAGCTGAGACCTGACTGTCCAGACCTAGTAAAAGGATATTTTAGGGAGAAGGAATGGCAAGTACAAAGGGTATAAACTGAGAACAAAGTAATTGGCAAATAAAGAATTTTAAGTGGGAGCAAGGAAACTACTCTATATTTTTCTATAATGGTAGATAACATATTATAAATCTGTCCAAACTTCTAAAAGGTACAACACAGAGAGTGAACACTAATGTAAACTATGGATTTTGGGTGATAATGATATGCTGATACACGTTTAAGAATTTTAACAAATGTACCATTCTGGTGGAGGACGTTGATCATATAGAAAGTTATACATATGTGGAGGCAGAGGGCATATGGAAAATCCCCGTATCTTCTGCTCAGTTTTGCTGTGAATCTAAAATTTCTCTTAAAAATAAGTCTAAATAGGCACAGAATTCCAACAAGAAGAAAAAGAATGATGGATTTTACCTTAATAATTAGAAAGTGTAAGAGATTGATCAAATGATAAATTACAAGATGCATGGTTTATGTGCCTGAGATCAGAAAATATTCAATATTAAAACCATGGAAACTCATTCAGAAAAAAAAAATCCTCTGAAAGCATAAAGAAGGACAAAAAATAAGCAATGCTTACTCATGTGGGTTGTTATACTTTTATTTTTTATTTTATTTTATTTATTTATTTTTTCAGTACACGGGCCTCTCACTGTTGTGGCCTCTCCTGTTGTGGAGCACAGGCTCCGGACACGCAGGCTCAGCGGCCATGGCTCACAGGCCTAGCTGCTCCGTGGCATGTGGGATCTTCCCAGACAGGGGCACGAACCCGTGTCCCCTGCATCGGCAGGTGGACTCTCAACCACTGCACCACCAGGGAAGCCCGGGTTGTTATACTTTTAAGGATCTTTTTCTAACTATTTGCATTAAACTTCAAGATTCCCATCAGACATCATTCTGCAACATTTTTCTGTTTGTTTTGTTTTTGTTTTTGTTTTTCTTACCTTTCACTCCTCCATGCAAACATGCCTCCTTCCTATAGTGGCATCCCACTCTATGAATTATACTGCTGATATAGTCTGAAAACTTTTCAATTGTAGAGACCGTATTTTGACTATATTTCCTCTTCTAAGAATCCAGAAAGTGCCTGTCAGAATTTTAACAACCTATGAATATATATTGGATACTTTAAAAATATTCTATTAGCCATAAGAAGGAGAGAAAGCACAAAAAAAAACCAACAAAAGACAGAAGAGAGAAATTGCATATTAAATCCAACCATCAATAATTACATACTAAATACTTCAATTAAAAGGGAGAGACACTGGGCTTCCCTGGTGGTGCAGTGGTTGAGAGTCTGCCTGCCCATGCAGGGGACACGGGTTCATGCCCCGGTCCGGGAAGATCCCACGTGCCTCGGAGCAGCTGGCCCATGCGCCATGGCCTCTGAGCCTGTGTGTCCGGAGTCTGTGCTCTGCAACGGGCGAGGTCACAGCAGTGAGAGGCCCGCGTACCGCAAAAAAAAAAAAAAAAAAAAAAAAAAGGAGAGACAGGGCTTCCCTGTTGGTGCAGTGGTTAAGAATCCGCCTGCAAGTGCAGGGGACATGAGTTCGATCCCTGGTCTGGGAAGATGCCGCAGAGCAACTAGGCCTATGCACCACAACTAATGAAGGCTGTGCATCACAACTACTGAAGTCCATGTGCCTAGAGTCCGTGCTCCGCAATGAGAAGTCCACACACCGCAATGAAGAGTAGTCCCTGCTCACTGCAACTAGAGAAAGCTTGTGCACAGCAGCGAAGACCCGATGCAGCCAAAACTAAATTAATTAATTAATTAAAATAATAATAATAATAAAAGGGAGAGACAGTAATACTGAATAAATAAGGAAAACCCAAGCATATGACATATAAACAAAAGGATGTAAAAAGTAATAACATGTAAATACTAATCATAAGAAAGTTGCACTTGTGTGAACCTGAAAGTGATTATCTTATTAAATTTTGTACCTTAGGTGCTTCATTGCCTCAATCGAGCCCTAACCTTGTTCTGAAATCTCTTTCAAGTGACGAGATAGGAAATTATTCTTAACACTGGAGAGCCCCTGGTTTTCAGCACAGGGCAGGCTTTTCTCTTGAACAAATAAAATTTTTTAAAAGTTCTGGCTTGGAGAAAAATATATAGTTGCACTGCGTGTAGAGGAGAGAAATCAGTTTGGTGTTTGACTGATATTAATGTAGATTTTAAATTAATTCTACTTTTTTCAATCCCATGTATCACTCCTCATAGTTGGTATTTTAGTTCAAATACATCAGTCAGAATAACTTCATGTTTAATAGTATTTTTATCACAGTATATGCTGAGCTGTAGATTTCTCAATCCTATTTCAACTTTTACCTACTCCTCCTGTTTTCTATCTTACATTAATTTGTTAATATATGTTACTGTTTTCTTTTCCAGGTAGGTTTTATCATTTTAATCTCCTTATTTTAAAATTAAGTATAAGACGGTACAACTCTAAATCAATTTGTTCCGCATATGACCTCCCAGTATATCCTTCTCATCTTCAATAAATTCTACTAAAAGTCAAGAATGCTTTGATAACCAAACTTAGTGTGGAAACTAGGGAAGATGATGAGTCTGGGATTAAGTACCATGGTATATATGAATTCAAAAGCAATAGTCAATGACAGCTCTAGTATTTGGATATTGACTTCAGGTGCAAATGAGCACCATGGCATATAACAAGCCTTACTTTTTTGCCCAGTGCATTTTTAGCTCCATGATGAAGAATACCACTATCTACTGAAGGTTACTCATATTGTCAAAATTGGATATTTGATGTGGTGAGAGACCATGGTGAGTTCCAGTTTGCCACCATTGATTCCAGTTTGTCCTTATTTAATCCTAGTTCAGGTCCATCTTTCCTATATATAATTTTTAAAAATAAACATGAATATATGCTATTTTTGCTTTATTCTGTAAATGTGATAAATTAGATCTATTGATATTTTAAAATATTTTAATAGAATAAATCCAATCTAGTCATGAGGTATTATATATATATAGTTAAATATTATAAAAATTATAATGTATTAAATATTATCTAATATTTTTTCATGAGACTCATATATAATTCTTTTTTCCAGATATTCCTGTCAATTTTTTAAATCAATGCTGGTCTGGCCTCATAAAGGAAACAAAGGAGGGCTCCATATATTCTTCCTTATTTGGATATATTTGCATAACATTGACAATAATGAATTTTTACTCCTTTATCGAATTCATCAGTGAAACAACCTAGGCCTTATGTTTTCTTTGTGAGATATTTTCAATTTAATGTTTCATTTTGAAATTTTGAAATACACAGACATATTTATATTTTTATGTTGGTTTTGGTATTTCTCCAGTAATACATTCATTTAATCTGAATTTTCATTGATATTTACACAATTTTCCTTTAATATTTTCATGTGGTCTTCTTAATATCAAAAAAATATGTAGAAAGTCACCTTTTTTGTTTTTGATATTTTTCATTTATTCCCACTCTTTTTGTCGGCAGTTTCACTCACCAATATTATTAGTGTTTTGAAAGTACTAACTTTTGGGGTTTTTTGACTTTATTATATTGTCATATTCTCTTTCATTAATTTTTTATATTATTCTCTTTCTTATATTATTCTAGTATTTTTTTATTTAGGTTAAATTTGCTCTTAATTCTTCTTGAGAGAATCATTAGTTTATTTCATTCTTTCAACATTAAAAAAAAATGTACATTTAGGGCTTCCTTGGTGGTGCAGTGGTTGAGTCCGCCTGTCGATGCAGGGGATGCGGGTTCGTGCCCTGGTCTGGAAGAATCCCACATACTGCGGAGCGGCTTGGCCCGTGAGCCACGGCCGCTGAGCCTGTGCGTCCGGAGCCTGTGCTCCACAACGGGAGAAGCCACAGCAGTGAGAGGCCCACGTACTGCAAAAAAAAAAACAAAAAAAGAAAAATGTACATTTAAGGGTATCAATTTTCCTCCAAGGTTAACTTTAGAAGGTATCATCAGCCTTTAAGAAAATATTTAGTTGTCATTAGGCCAAAATATTTTCTAATTCTCATTTTATTTCCTCACTGTGCCTGAATTTATGGCTTTATATTTTTCATATTTTTTTGAAAATTCTCAACTATTATCTCTTTGATCAGTTTTATTCTCTCATCTTTTTTTTTAGTCCACCTGTTCTCTGAGTCTATTATTCACATATTTTCCATTTATTATATTCTGATTTGTACTTTTCATCTTTTTGTGTTTCTAGATTTTATTATGGTTATTTCCTTCTGATTTTTCCTAGTTCAACAATATTTTCTTCAGCCAGCTCTGCCTGGCTGTCAAACATGTTCACTGAATTCTTATATTTTCATTTCTAGAATTCTGTTTTACTCTTTCATAGATTTTAGTCCTCTACCAACTTTCTCAATCTTTTATGTCCTTGAACATATTAACACCATTTCCTAAAGCCTCTGTTTCTGAATCTCTTTTATCTGTGAAATCTTTCTTTTTTATTCATATGATCTTTCTCTTCTTGGGTCTGATTTGATTCCTTACCAGTTATAGTGTTAAAATTACAGATAAAATAGAGGTTTTTTATGATATTTTTATTTTAAAAATTTACATTTTTATGTTGCAAGTTGCTTAAGCACTGGTATTCAACATCACGTGAAAGCAGTTTCAGGATTGAAATTAATTGAAACAAGGTATTGGTCTCTCCATGAACTTCTCTATGTTTTCTTTGTCCTTGATACTAAGTTTTAGACTTAAGTTCTCTACTAGACATGGAGAGTTTCATAATTTTCCACATTTGGTGTTACTGTACTCCAGTTAATTGTATTCCTCCTATTCCTACAAGACTCTCAAAAGTTTCAAATATCTTCTTAGCATCTGGTCACCTTATTTTTGAATTGTTATACCCCCATATAAGAAACACAGACTCAATTCTACATGTTCACTTTTGTGAGCCTATATATTTTTTTCTAAATCCTGATATAATATTCTTCACTGCCTTCTTGACTTTCTGGTTCCTTTGATTAGATATTTTCAAAATCTTTATTAGCTTTTCCAGTTGTTGTCAGTGGGAGTTTTATTCAAATTAACTAATACGATTATTAGGTAACAGAATTCCTGAAACACACATATTTTAGCTAATTTTCCCATCCTTTCTTCAGTATAGGTGATATCACATAACCACAGAGATGTATGAAGAAATGATTTGTGGGACTTCCAGGCTGTGTATTAAAATACAGATGTTCTCATCATAGTCCTTCCTTTTTTTATATCTTACATGCTTGCAGTTATACAGGGCAGAAACAGAGCTTTGACCATGCACATGAGAATTACACTCCAGATGATTTTGAAGGAAACAGAGTCCTTATTTGATTGTGGAGCATAGTCTGATTGTTCACCTTTAGACTGCAATGTGAGTAACAATAAACTTTATATACTTACACAACTCCATTTTGAGGTACCAACTATTACAAAAGTTTGGACTTTACTCAAAATAATACAAAACCTAGATAAAATATTGAGTAGGGGTTTAAACATATAAGTTAGGAGTTCAGTGGAGAAGTCTGAGCTGGAGATAAAAGTGCAAGAGCCATTCATATAGAGAGTTCATTTAATGCCAAAAAGCTAGATGATATCATTTAGAGTGTATCTAGATACAGAAGAGAACAAAGTATTGAGCCATGGGATGCATGACAGCTTTGACACATAAAGATTTGACTATAAATAAGCCATATATCTGAGAAAAAGAGGCAACTGAGGTTGAAGGAGGTACAAGATTGAGTGACAATCTCAGCATTCAAAGAAAGAAGAGGTATTTTTTTAAGGTATGTCAACAGTATCAAATGCTGCCAATAAATGAAGAGTTTATCATAAATTTAGCTTCTGAAGGTCATTAGTGATATTGACAAAAATTGTTTTGATAGAATGGTGGGGTGAAAGCCTGATGGGTATTCATTGATAAAATAATGAGAATAAAGAAAATGGAGAGAACAATCATCTGTCGATACTATCCTTTTGAAAAATTTTAGTGCTAAGTTGAACAGAGGAAGAGGACAGATTTTGGGGGAGGAAGTAGTTTCAAGGAATGTTTTTATTTAAATGTGACTGATACCATGTTGTATACGCTTATGGGAATAATACAGAAAAGGGGGAAACATTGAGGAGTAGGTTTTGGTTAAAATAAGGAACGTTCATTACTTTAACAGAAGACAAGTATATGGGTGACAGGCACAAGTATGCTGGTAGACTTAAAATTATGACAATATAGGAATAATGATCATTTCTACTTTTTATGCTTTATTCTTTCTTCTCTTTTAGTGAATCAAGAATAAAGGTAAATACTTGAGAGTAATCAGGGAAGATATATACTGGAGGCTGAAGGAGAATGAGGACTTTTTCAAGAGACAGATAAAGGAGAATGAGGACTTTTTCAAGAGTCAGATAAAGGAGTAAAAGAACTTAGGAACTAGAAATATGAACAAACTTCTACTCTCTTAGCCTACTTGGGTATATTTAAGCATAAATTTCTATTAGACGTCAATAGGGATTTATACTTTTCTCTAGACCTGGATTAAGAGGAGTAATTTATTTAATTAGGTTGGGTTTTTTGACAGTTAAGTAAAATGTTTGAGCAACAGACAAAAAAGCTGTTGATTGGGTGATTATAATGATGGAAAGTGGAACCTAAACCAGTTAAGAAAGAAAGCAGGGATTTGAGGAGCACGAGGAAGAGTAAAAAGTGGTATATACAAAAGATTGAATAGCTAGATCGTGTCAATAAGTAATTAGATTCAAAATCACAGAACTAAATACAGTAAACAACAAAAAGAGGAGTGAGTCGTTAGAAAGGAACATCATTAACAGCATATGCTAGTGTCAGATGCCATGGGAGATTCAAATTTGAATTTATTTTTATCAGTAAAAATTCATCATCAATATTTCAAATGGATTCATTAACAGGCTATATTTTGGATGTTGTGATGAAGTTTTCATCTTCTGTTTCATTCCTTAAAGCATATATTTTAACTGACATTTAAATATGGTAAAAAATTTGACTTCTAAAGAGGTGACATCTTCACAAAGTAACCTTGTTCAATATTTATTTATTTTTTTTATAAAACATCACTGGTTCAGTTTTAGAGCATTGTTCCTTATCTTTTTAACTTTGTAATTTTCATTCAGATCTTTGTAGTTCTTTTTCTCTATAGAAGTTTTATAATTTATTTTTTACTTAAAGACTAAGTTCTTTATCTGCTCACTATGATATTCCAGGTAAATTAATTTGTATCATTCGAGGATAACTTTTTTGTTCAAGATGTATTTTTTATTACCTGAATTTGCCATGTTTCCATTCTTTGAGTTTGTTCTTATGTTAAACTGGATACAAGTAATATATATTATGGTGATATATAAATAAGAGAGTATCATAATCAAGAAGCCCTATAAATTTTTTTAAATTTTTAATTTTTTTTTTTTTTTGCGGTACGCGGGCCTCTCACTGTTGTGGCTTCTCCCGTTGCGGAGCACAGGCTCCGGATGTGCAGGCTCAGCGGCCATGGCTCACAGGCCTAGCCACTCCGCAGCATGTGGGATCCTCCCAGATGGGGGCACGAACCCATGTCCCCTGCATCGGCAGGTGGACTCCCAACCACTGTGCCACCAGGGAAGCCCTATAAATTTTTTTAATACATGGTTTCCTTTAACAGATGAATGATGTGGAATTCTTTTCCCACAAAATGACTCAGCCTACCTTCTGACATATTCAGATATTTAAAACACTTTGTCACAGCATGCCTGCATTTGTATATCATATTACATTTTATATGAAAATTGTAATCAAGTCATTTGTAGCAAATAATTGCCCAAATCAGAAATGCAAAATATGCTTCAGATTATAAAGTTCCCTTTTTACTGCAAATGATTGGACAAGAGACAAGCTAGTCCTGTCACTACATTTCTTTATACCTGTCAGCCCTTAGATATCTAGCCAGTAATAAAAGTTTTATTTCTTCTCAAAGGAGAACTTTAATAATAGATTAGTGATAAGTTTTAATGCTGTTTGGTACTTTGCCTTTAATTTATTCATTCCATTTCATTTCATATCTCTTAGATTTCTTCCTATACCCATCATCATGTCAGTTAACTATTCTATTTCTACACTGTTTAAGTGTATTATTGAGGTTTTTGTGTTTTCTTTTAATCAAAGACAGCATAATTAGTACAGATTTCACATTTTACATAATCTCTAAATTGTAGCTATAATTAAAATAAAAATACTCTTTTAAAGGAACCTTGTGATAATACATTTAAGGGTGCAAGATAACAAAATTTGTGAAAAAATAGTAGAATTTTATAGTTCCTAAGTTTAGGAAAACGTAGTAATGCAGATAATTGGGTTTGTCTTTCAGTGTCCTAATTACCAGTGTGTTAAATGGAATTTTGTGACATCTGTGATGTGTGTGTAAGTGTGTGTTTGTGTGTGTGTGTGTGATTGTGGTGGTGGGTCTCATCAAACAGAAGAATTGTAAATACTGACTTGATTTGTGCTTAATCTCAATCTAAACTCCCCACATGATTAAACACATCTACTTAAAGATTATATTTTTTTGAATGGCTTTCATTTCTTTTTTTTCTTCCAAGATGGTAATTTTGTGTTTTTCAATTATATTAAAATTTATTGCTCTATCTTTTCAAAATAAAACATTTTCCAGGTTTTGTTACAACTATACATTTCATTAACATCCCATTTAGCTTTTAAACTATATAATTAGTAAAGTGTTAATACAATATCATCTATAAATGATCCAAGCCTATTGTTTAGAGATATATCTATTGTTAGTCCATATGCTTTCCCACAGTCAAGTTTTAGAATAATGCATATTAATTTTCAAATATTTTTTCCTAAATGAATTTTTTTTTTTTTTTTTTTTTCGGTACGCGGGCCTCTCACTTTTGTGGCCTCTCCCGTTGCGGAGCACAGGCTCCGGACGCGCAGGCCCAGCGGCCATGGCTCACGGGCCCAGTCGCTCCGCGGCATGTGGGATCCTCCCGGACCGGGGCACGAACCCGTGTCCCCTGCATCAGCAGGCGGACTCTCAACCACCGCGCCACCATGGGAAGCCCCTAAATGAATTTTAAGAAGTTATTGAACCAATAATTTAATATGTTCCATGACAGATGCCCTTTGATCAATTTGCAGAGTGTTTTAAATACTGTTCTTTCAATTTCTATTTAACTACATTTATAATAGTTTCCTTTATTAAAATAAAGTTTTTTTTTGATTTGGAGTCATTTTTTTTAAGTTTCTTGTAGTTTCAGTCAACATAAGAATCTTGTTAGTATGTAATTACTATTTACACTAAGTTCCCCCTCCAATTTTTTAGTTCTTAACATTATATCTTTATAAGCATTAACATTATATTTAAAAAATTACATTATTCTATTTCACAAAAAGTACAATAGGAGATTTCTTACCTGGCCTCCACTTAAATGTTTTGCCCTATTAACTGAATTTGTTTATAATTAATTTATTTAATTTATTTTTGGCTGCTTTGGGTCTTTGTTGCTGCGTGTGGGCTTTCTCTAGTTGTGGTGGGAGGGGGCTACTCTTTGTTGTGGTGTGCAGGCTTCTCATCACTGAGGCTTCTCTTGTTGCAGAATATGGGCTCTAAGTCTGTAGGCTCAGTAGCTGTGGCACACAGGCTTAGTTGCTCTGCGGCATGTGGGATCTTCCCGGACCAGGGCTCAAACTCGTGTCCCCTGCATTGGCAAGCAGATTCTTAACCACTGCGTCACCAGGAAAGCTCCCCTATTAACTGATTATTACATTCCCTCTTTAAACTACTAACTAAAATGTAAGGTAAACACACTGATGGGAATTAGACTACTCTCTACTATAATCCACACTTCTACTCACACCTATTAGTTGTTACATACCAATAGTTGTATCTATTCCAAAAAAATGATTTTATCAGGCATACTGTTACTGTAATTACTTAATTCAAATAAATATTATGTAAATCCATTAAATATGAGTGTGAAGAGGAAGAGAACATTGGTTTTATGCAAACTTAGTTGAGTTCTTAGAAATGATTTACAAAGTTGAGAGGTTGGATAATATTCTGACATACTGAGTGTGAGTGCAAACACTAAGTGTTTGGGAAGGTAAATATTATAATTCAGATATTTTTTCCACTAAATTTGCTTTGTAAGTGTCAAGAACCATGAAGACCTACCTCCACTTTAAAGATCTAAACTGGAAATCAAGAATTAATGCATTTTAGGCTGCAGTTTATGCCAGAGAGGCAATTCCTGTCAAAGAAACAATATTTGCAGAAAAGGTCTGGCCTGAGTAGCACATGGTTTTAATTACTTCACAAGTTGGCACTCTCCATACTGGCCACTACTCATATCACTAAGGTAGACTTTCCTCTGACAAGCGAGGTGTTTGGGACCTAAAAAGGTATTATTTGGGGTAAAATCTTAATGTTTTCAGTTTCAGCTGATGCTAACACTTACAGAAAGTAATCCTTATGATTTGAAGCTATTCTTCACACTATGAAAGAATTACAGATTTGGAAGTGATCTTACAGTAATTTAATCCAACTATATTCTCTATGCATATATCTAATTTAAGACTATCTTGAGAATAGTATTTGAATGTTTAATGCTTCATTTTGTCTGTGAATATCTCAAATTTTTTGCATGAATTAACTATTGCTGACATGCAGATTCCTTCAAAACTGTTGTCTTAAAACAAGAACAGTGGAATATTTCTCAAAATTATGTGGGTTGGCTGGCTGGCTGGATCTACTATTGAATGTGCTTAGACTCACTCATGTGGCTGCTGTCAGCAAGAGGAGCAGCTTGTCTAGAATATCTGAGATGGCCCCACTCATAAGTGTGCAGAGAGAGTGGCTGTCAGCTGTGACATGTTTGTTCTAATCCAAATCCCCAGTGACCTCTTAATCTGCAGTAAACAAGACTAGCTTCTTTACTTTGTCAGTCTCAGGACAATATCACATGAAAGTCAGGTGTGGAAGCTATAAAGCCTTTTTAAACCTAAGCTCTGGAACTTGCACAACATAATCTCTACCATATACTATGGCCCATGCAAATCACAAGGCCAGTATAGTTTCATAGTGTTGGGAAACAGAGTTCAACACTTCAGAAGGAGCTACAAAATACTGTAGCTTTGTTTTTGAATCTATCACATTTTGAGGTTTTTTTTTTTTTAATTAGACAGTGATTTTCTTTTAGGTCTTCACCAGTTAACCTTTTACAACCTTTACTCGCATATATACCTAATCTAATGTTCAACATGACAGTTCTGTGGGTATATAGACATGACTGTGTAGCTACCAGCTATGATCACTCCTCAGATCCTTCACTTCCAATAACAGGGCTGTAATTCCCATCAACATTTTATCCTCTGTCTTCTGTATGTATTTATCCATTCTCTTTTCATTTATTTTAAATAGTTGTCACCAAAGTACTAAACTATCCCATTTTACTCAAGAATTATTCATTTCAATGACATATGTCTGAAATTCTCAACCACTGGAATGGACTGGCTTTTTCTTACATAAATTCTCTCTTCCTAAAAAACATCACGTATTCAAACACAGTCATTGATAATAAAGCAAAAGTATACTAGAAAAAAAGTAATAGTCTCTAAGAATTGTTACAGTAGTATTGCAACTTATGTACCATGTCAGTTCTTTTTAGAATATGTACTCATATTTTATTACTTTAGCAGAAAATATATATTAAATCACATAACAAAAAAAATGCTCATTAAGATATATTTTACTTCTTCAAATACTTATTTGTATATTTGAACCATTGTCTTTCATGAAAATGTCTTGTAAGTCATTATAAAACACCATCATATAAAATATTTTAAAATGAAACAATGTGATTAAAATAATAAAACTATATAAAATGAGGCCATGGATGATTGATCAGGCTAAAAGAGGAGTCTTGGATAATTTCAAGCACCATGACCAAGATAAAGATTAGAGAGTAAAAATGCAGTGCCAAGATCTTCCACATAGCTGAGGAAAATGATTGCTGCCTAAAATCATTTATACCCATATAAACTCTAAAAACAATAGAGAAAAATAAGAAAAAAAATGAAATCATACAAAAGCATTTTCTCATCACAACCTGAACATAAAAAATGCCCATACTTCAAATTATCTTTAAGTAAAAATTAAAATATATTGAAATATATAAAGAACAAATATTAGTGAGCTCTCTATTACATTTCCATGATAAACCTTTGTAGTGAGTGCCAAATAAGGATAGTTTTGGGGAAAAATGCACAGAAGGGAGCAGAGGAAGGCAGTAGCCTTTGAAAAATTACTATAAAGCTATTTCCCAAAAGAGAAAGTCCATACCAAAAAACATTATGGTAGATATACTGACCACAGTGAAGCAACTTAAAGCTAAGCACAATCCAAGGTTGCATCTTCTAAAGACATTACTTCTGTAAGAGTAAACTTTAACCAGGAAGGATGAGACTACCTTTAGAAATTAAGTAGCAAATGAAAAAAATATTCCGTTTGTAAGAAATAGGATTCAAAAAGTCAGAGGACACAAAGCCTCTCCCTCTACAGAAAAAAACAAAACAAAAAACATACATACACACTGAGGCACTGAAGACATTGTATCTTGCTACTCAAAGAATAGAGTGCCATTCAACTAAGAATGTGGTCAACTGCTATAATGCCACACATACACACATACACACACACACAATAAGTTTATACAATGCTACTATAAGAAGACAGAATATAACACTGAAAACACATTAGCTGATGATATTTCTTTTCCCTTCAAAATAATGAATTAAAAGAGAAATGTAATACGATATTCCAAAATAAAATACATAACCTCATTCACACAATTGGAGATAGTAAAAAAGAAGTGTAGTATATGCTCTAAAATTGAAACAAATGGACAAAAATATAAAATGAAAAGGGATTTTATTGAAATGAGAAAATAAGTGAAAAATATTACAATGTGTTCTCAGAAATGACGACTGACTTACAAAGTTCTCAGGGTTTTACTAACAAGAGGTTATTTAGTAAGGAGCATTAAAGAAAAGAAAAAGCAGAAAAACAATGAAGGCAATGACAAAACATTGAAAATGTATCAGAAAGAAAACTGCTGAAAGAGAAGATAGGCAAAGAGGAAATAAGTGAAAAATATTTTTAAAAGTATGAAACTATATATATATATATATATATATATATATATAAGCTTTCTCTAAGTAAAAGGTAGAAAATCTATATATTGAAGCTAAACAAAAGGTTCTTGACTTTGACACAGAATGATCAAATGTAAGACAAATTCTAGTAAGATTATTTTGCTTCAAAGATAAATAAATTCCTTAATGCTTCCAGGCAAAAAAGAAACAGTATTTTATATGGATAGAAGAATTTCACTAATATCAGAGTTCTCAAAAACAATGTAAAAAAACAGAAAAAATTGAATAACATTTTCAAAAGATTCAAAAAGAGGAAGTGTGAAACAAAGATTATATATCCCTCCAAGCTGTTCATTAAGTATCAAAGCTATAGGAAAACAATGTTAAACATATAAGTTCTCAGGAAACTTGCTACTTTTGAGTCCTCCTTGAGGAATTCACTAGAGGACACTCTTCATCCAAAAAGAAAATGACAGGAAAAATATGAGTAAATAAATTATGGGGACCATTTAATATTTTTAATTTTCTAACTAAGACTAAACAAACTGAGGACACAAGTGGAAGAATCATATGCAAATTTGTACATTATGACAAAGTAGAAAAATTAATTAGATATGAGAACAGATGGGAGAAGGAAATGGGAAAGTAGAATTCATTTACTGACTGTTGAATAGGTAAAATATGGGAGTCAGATGATACCACAGAAAGCCAGTAAACCAGATAGTAAAATGTTAAACAAGAAAATAGGAAAGTAATTGCACAGAAAAAGGAATGAGTACAAAGATAAACAGTAAAATAAAATGCAAGTACTCCTTACAAAGTAAAATACAGTTGTAAATCAACCATAGTTCAATTTAAAAAATGAAAAAAAAAAGGTAATTATTGCAGTAAACAAAAGTAAAATAAAGTGAAAGAAAAATGAAAATACATCATGGGGACAAAAAAATAGAAATACAATATAATAGAAATATAAATATAATATATTATATAGAAATATAATATATCACATATGATTAAAATTATATGGCAGGTTAACTCCTAGATATTTTATTCTTTTTGATGTAATAGTAAATGGGATTGTTTCCTTCATTACTTTTTCTGATATTTCATTGTTAGTATATAGAAATGCAACATATTTCTGTATATTAATTTTGATTCTGTAACTTTACTGAATTCATTGATCTCTAATAGTTTTCTCGTAGCATCTTTAGGATTTTCTGTGTATAGTATCATGCAAACTGTGACAGTTTTACTTCTTTTCCAATTTGGATTCCTTTTATTTCCTTTTTCTTCTCTGATTATTGTGTCTAGGCCTTCCAAAATTATGTTGAGTAAAAGTGGAGAGAGCAGGCATCCTTGTCTTGTTAATGAGCTTAGAGGAAAGCCTTCAGCTTTGCACCATTCTTTGAGTATGATGTTAGCTGTGGGTGTGTCATATATGGCCTTTATTATGTTGAGGAAAGTTCCCTCTATGCCTACTTTCTGCAGGGTTTTTATCATAAATGGGTGTTGAATTTTGTCAAAAGCTTTCTCTGCATCTATTGAGATGATCATATGGTTTTTCTCCTTCAATTTGTTAATATGGTTTATCGCATTGATTGATTTGCGTATATTGAAGAATCCTTGCATTCCTGGAATAAACCCCATTTGATCATGGTGTATGATCCTTTTAATGTGCTGTTGGATTCTGTTTGCTAGCATTTTGTTGAGGATTTTTGCATCTATGTTCATCAGTGATATTGGCCTGTAGTTTTCTTTCTTTGTGACATCCTTGTCTGGTTTTGGTATCAGGGTGATGGTGGCCTTGTAGAATTAATTTGGGAGTGTTCCTCTCTCTGCAATATTTTGGAAGAGTTTGAGAAGAATAGATGTTAGCTGTTCTCTAAATGTTTGATAGAATTCGCCTGTGAAGCCATCTGGTCCTGAGCTTTGTTTGCTGGAAGATTTTTAATCACAGTTTCCATTTCAGTGCTTGTGATTGGTCTGTTCATATTTTCTGTTTCTTCCTGATTCAATCTTGGCAGGTTGAGCATTTCTAAGAATTTGTCCATTTCTTCCAGGTTGTCCATTTTATTGGCATAGAGTTGCTTGTACTAATCTCTCATCATCTTTTGTATTTCTGCAGTGTCAGTTGTTACTTCTCCTTTTTCATTTCTAATTCTGTTGATTTGAGTCTTCTCCCTTTTTTTCTTTATGAGTCTGGCTAAAGATTTATCTATTTTGTTTATCTACTCAAAGAACCAGCTTTTAGTTTTATTGATCTTTGCTATTGTTTCCTTCATTTATTTCTGATCTGATTTTTATGATTTCTTTCCTTCTGCTAACTTTAGTTTTTTTTTTGTTCTTCTTTCTCTCATTGCATTAGGTGCAAGGTTAGGTTGTTTATTCGAGATGTTTCCTGTTTCTTAAGGTAGAATTGTATTGCTATAAACTTCCCTCTTAGAACTGCTTTTGCTGCATCCCATAGGTTTTGGGTCATCGTGTCTCCATCGTCATTTGTTTCTAGGTATTTTTTTATTTCTTCTTTGATATCTTCAGTGATCACTTCGTTATTAAGTAGTGTATTGTTTAGCCTCCATGTGTTTGTATTTTTTACAGATCTTTTCCTGTAATTGATATCTAGTCTCATGGCATTGTGGTCAGAAAAGATACTTGATACAATTTCAATTTTCTTAAATTTACCAAGGCTTGATTTGTGACCCAAGATATGATCTATCCTGGAGAATGTTCCATGAGCACTTGAGAAAAATGTGTATTCTGTTGTTTTTGGATGGAATATCCTATGAATATCCATTAAGTCCATCTTGTTTAATGTATCATTTAAAGCTTGTGTTTCCTTATTTATTTTCATTTTGGATGATCTGTCCGTTGGTGAAAGTGGGGTGTTAACGTCCCCTACTATGAATGGGTTACTGTCGATTTCCCCTTTTATGGCTGTTAGTATTTGCCTTATGTATTGAGGTGCTCCTATGTTGGGTGTATACATATTTACTATTGTTATATCTTCTTCTTGGATCGATCCCTTGATCATTATGTAGTGTCCTTCTTTGTCTCTTCTAATAGTCTTTATTTTAAAGTCTATTTTGTCTGATATGAGATTTTCTACTCCAGCTTTCTCTTGGTTTCCATTTGCATGGAATATCTTTTTCTATCCCCTTAGTTTCAGTCTGTATGTGTCTCTAGGTCTGAAGTGGGTCTCTTGTAGACAGCAGATATATATGTCTTGTTTTTGTATCCATTCAGCCAATCTGTGTCTTTTGGTGGGAGCATTTAATCCATTTACTTTTAAGGTAATTATTGATATGTGTGTTCCTATTCCCATTTTCTAAATTGTTTTGGGTTCATTATTGTAGGTCTTTTCCTTCTCTTGTGTTTCTTGCCTAGAGAAGTTCCTTTAGCATTTGTTGTAAAGCTGGTTTTGTGGTGCTGAACTCTCTCAGCTTTTGCTTGTCTGTAAAGCTTTTAATTTCTCCATCAAATCTGAATGAGATCCTTGCTGGGTAGAGTAATCTTGGTTGCAGGTTTTTCTCCTTCATCACTTTAAATATGTCCTGCCACTCCCTTCTGGTTTGCAGTGTTTCTGCTGAAAGATCAGCTGTTAACCTTATGGGGATTCCCTTGTGTGTTATTTGTTGTTTTTCCCTTGCTGCTTTTAATATGCTTTCTTTGTATTTAATTTTTGACAGTTTGATTAATATGTGTCTTGGCATATTTCTCCTTGTATTTATCCTGTATGGGACTCTCTGTAGTTCCTGGACTTGATTAACTATTTCCTTTCCCTTATTAGGGAAGTTTTCAACTATAATCTCTTCAAATATTTTCTCAGTCCCTTTCTTTTTCTCTTCTTCTTCTGTAACCCCTATAATTTGAAAGTTGGTGCATTTAATGTTGTCCCAGATGTCTCTGAGACTGTCCTCAGTTCTTTTCATTCTTTTCTCTTTATTCTGCTCTACAGTAGTTATTTCCACTATTTTATCTTCCAGGTCACTTTTCCGTTCTTCTGCCTCAGTTATTCTGCTATTGATCCCATCTAGAGAATTTTTAATTTCATTTTTTATGTTGTTCATTATTGTTTGTTTGTTCTTCAGTTTTTCTAGGTCCTTGTTAAATGTTTCTTGCATTTTGTCTATTCTTTTTCCACGATTTTGGATCATCTTTACTATCATTATTCTGAATTCTTTTTCAGGTAGACTGCCTATTTCCTTTTCATTTGTTAGGTCTGGTGGGTTTTTATCTTGCTCCTTCATCTGCGGTGTGTTTTTCTGTCTTCTCATTTTGCTTATCTTACTGTGCTTGGGGTTTCTTTTTTGCAGGCTGCAGGTTCATAGTTCCCGTTGTTTTTGGTGTCTGTCTCTAGTGGCTAAGTTTGGTTCAGTGGGTTATGTAGGCTTCCTGGTGGAGGGGACTAGTGCCTGTGTTCTGGTGGATGAGGCTGGACATTGTCTCTCTGGTGGCCAGGTCCACGTTTGGTGGTGTGTTTTTTTGGGTGTCTGTGGACTTATTATTATTTTAGGCAGCCTCTCTGCTAATGGGTGGTGTTGTGTTCCTGTTTTACTAGTTGTTTGGCATAGGGTGTCCAGCACTGTAGCTTGCTGGTCGTTGAGTGAAGCTGGGTGCTGGAGTTGAGATGGAGATCTCTGGGAGATTTTCACCATTTTATATTATGTGGAGCTGGGAGGTCTCTTGTGGACCAGTGTCCTGAAGTTGGCTCTCCCACCTCAGAGGCACAGCACTGACTCCTAGTTGTAGCTCCAAGAGCCTTTAATCCGCATGGCTCAGAATAAAAGGGAGAAAAAATAGAGAGAAAGAATTAGTAGAAGTAGGAAGAAAGAAAGAAAAAAGAAAGAAAGGAAGGAAGGAAGGAAGAAATAATTAAAGAAAGAAAGAAGGAAAGAAAGAAAGAAAGGAGGGAGGGTGGGAGGGACGGTGGGAGGAAGGAAGGAAGGAGGGAAGGAAGGAAAACCGAAAGAAAGAAAGAAAGAAAGAAAGAAAGAAAGAAAGAAAGAAAGAAAGAAAGAAAGAAAGAAGGAAGATAAAGTAAAATAAAATAAAATACAATATAATAAAGTTATTAAATTAAAAAAATAATTATTAAGAAAAAATTTAAAAAAGAAAAAAACAGACAGATAGAACCCTAGGACAAATGGTGGAAGCAAAGCTATACAGAGAAAATCTCATACAGAAGCATATACATATGCACTCACAAAAAGAGGAAAAGGGGAAAAAATCATAAATCTTGCTCTCAAAGTCCACCTCCTCAATTTGGGTTGATTCGTTGTCTAAAGGAGGAAAGGAAGGAAGGAAGGAAGGAAGGAAGGAAGGAAGGAAGGAAAGAAAGAAAGAAAGAAAGAAAGAAAGAAAGAAAGAAAGAAAGAAAGAAAGAAAGAGAAGATAAAGTAAAATAAAATAAAGTTATTAAAATAAAAAATAATTATTAAGAAAAAAAATTTAAAAAAACCCAGAGAGATAGACCCCTAGGACAAATGGTGGAAGCAAAGCTATACAGACAAAATCTCACACAGAAGAAATACACACAGACACATACACATACACACTCACAAAAAGAGGAAAAGGGGAAGAAAATCATAAACCTTGCTCTCAAAGTCCACCTCCTCAATTTGGGATGATTTGTTGTCTATTCATGTATTCCACAGATGCAGGGTGCATCAAGCTGATTGTGGAGCTTTAATCCACTGCTTCTGAGGCTGCTGGGAGAGATTTCCCTTTCTCTTCTTTGTTCTCACAGCTCCCAGGGGCTCAGCTTTGGATTTGGCCCCGCCTCTGCATGTAGGTCGCCGGAGGGCGTCTGTTTTTCGCTCAGACGGTACGGGGTTAAAGGAGCCACTGATTCGGGGGCTCTGGCTCACTCAGGCCGTGTGGAGGGAGGGGCATGGAGTGCGGGGCAAGCCTGCAGTGGCAGAGGCCGGCGTGACGTTACACCAGCCTGAGGCTCGCCGTGCGTTCTCCCAGGCAAGTTGTCCCTGCATCCCGGGCACCTGGCAGCATCATGATGTTTTTTTAATGAATCTTTGCAAACAACAGTAATTCTATGAATTCCTGCCAGAAAATCATATGATGAATGTATAAGCATCATGGTTACCAGATCAATACATATTATGGGACATTCTGTGTAATAATTGTCCTTCCCTCCTTGAAATACCAAGGTCCTAAAAGGAAAGAAAAAACAAGAAATGTTTCCCTATTAGGGAGCTGAAAAAATATATAACTAATACATCAGGTGATCCATGATTGAATTCTAGTAAATTAGTTCATTTCTAGTGGGACAACTGATGAAATTGTCAATAGATAACACAATTATTTTGTATTGATATTAATTTTCTGAGTTGACAATTACACTGTGACTGTATAAGGTATGTGTAACTTACTCATTCCAAAGCATACATGGTGAGATGAAGAACTAGAGAGGGAGACAGAGAATGTTAAAGTCAATGCAATAAAAATGCTAACATATGTGAAATGTAGGTTAAGGTCATATGGGAAGTTTTCATATGTTTTTCACAACTCTTCTGTAAAATATGTACTTCAAAATAAATTTTTTTAAAGTACACTGCAATATTTTTTTCACTCAATTTTACTTCTTTCTATTCATTTTTTTTGAAGCAGAGGGTCATAGAGATAAGAGATGAAAGTTCGAGAACAAAGGCATGCAAAATCCGTACAGGATTTAAAGCCCAAAATGAGTTTTAAACAGTAAAACATTAAAAAAAATGGGTAATGGATTAATTAGTGGAAAATAATAAGTAAAGAAAATTGAAATATAAAAGTCATAGAGGTTTTGGAGGTTTAGAAGGTAAGATTTTCATTCACATTAGTTTCAAAATTGTAAACTAATGTTCCTGTGAGAGCTGCAACTTAAACAGAGGCAAAATGTAACTCCACATTTTTCCCTACATGATTATACAACAAAATACCAAAGTAATTCATATATTCATGCAAGAAACTCTTAAACTAGAATTGATGTCCATATTGTTGGAGAAAGTGCACAAATTTGGGAGCCAGAGAGATCTGCATTTGAATCTTACTCTTCCAATTTCCAGCTTCTTGACAAATGTTAGTTCCCTTTTTATAAAAGAGAAAACTGGCTAATTTTGTTGCACTCTGTGAATTTTAAGATGAGTTGCAAAGAGCACAGAAGGAGTTTAAATCTGCAGTTTTTTAAGACACTAGCTAGTTTCATTCAGCAAGTTAAGGCTTTGCCAGAGCACGATCCATATTTATCTGCATAAAAATTTCTCCCCAGAAATTCTGCTTCAATGATGTGGAGGTGGTCCAAGAATCTGCATGTTTAACAAGCACCCCCAGGTTATTCAGAAGTACATTACATTTTATGAATCACTGCTTTAGATGGAGAATCCCCAAATTACTGCATTAGGCTAAGCTTGCTCTATAATATTAATATTATGAACTGATTTTCTGAAAAGTTATTTTACACACATTTGACTAAGAAAAATACATAAAGAAAACATTCTTAAATTATTTCTTCTTAATATCAGGTACATCTGAGTTAAGAAAAAGTAAAAGTTAACTATATTTTTTAAAAATATATTGGTTATTAAAACAAAAAACCTTGCCACAGTGATTGCCACTTGCATTTTAAATCACAACAATGAGATTGGCAATAATCACGGATGAATTTTGAAATGGAAAGTAACCTGAGTTGGCCAATATTTGGGAGAAAAATAAATAAGAAAATAGAGAAAATGAGTCATATTAATCAATGTACTTAAAGATACTTAAATTACACAAGAGATTATTTTCAGCAATAGCTATATTTAGAAAAGTAGAGAAGTATATTGATTGTGTCATATTGTAAAGGGGTTGGATAGATAGATTCCTTATGATATAACAGATATTTTTGGTGAGAACACAAAATGATATAACATATTTACCTCTCACAGGGATATTTCTAGATTTAACTACTGTTCCCATTATGATCTTACCAAGAATTATCAGGGAATTAAATTTAAATATAAATTTATTCAATTTTCCCTCCTTACATTGGGAATAGCTACCCTTGATGAAAGAATATTGCCTTTATAGATAAAACTCTACAAATTGACATGCAAATGCCAACAAATTCTGTTAACAATACCCCAGAGAAAATGCCACACTTCCTCAGTTCAGTTGTCTAACTAATGTAATATTCTCTCCTTGACAGTGGCCGAAGTGACATTTTATAGATAAGCATGGTAGTTACCCTCCATGATCACATCTTTGAAAACTATAGCAGATTTTTTTAGATGTGACACTGGTAGTGAACCCTAACTCTGTAAACTCACCTTTCTTTCTTAATCTATTTTGTTCAGAGACTCTAATGATGCATATTTTGTCAATATATTGACATATACATATAGATACATACACATATAGTTTATGTATCTTATGAGCTTTGCCTGAAGAATGTCCTAAAATATGAGGGAAATACTTTAAGCATCAAACAAAGAAAAATTAAAATTTATTAATTTATTTATGTTTAAAGTGTCACCAATTTTATTGTTGTGGGTTGGGTAGGGTGAGCAGTGGCCTAGCTAGTTAAGCAGACAATATCTATTTCATGAAAAATAAAAATAAAATGTTTCATTTGCAACTGACTATTGTTTAAGAGCATTTTTGGAAACATTGCTGTTGTCTGTTAAAATCATTGTAATTATTACATTAATTGTAATAATTATTAACAACTATTTCTTAATAATACAATTTTATTTTTGCTCTTAAATTAAAATGCAAGTGATCAAGAAACTCTAGTCCATAATATAAAGATTTGGATATAAAATATACAGTAATATATGTCCAAGAAAAAAAATTAAGCTTAAAAATATAAGGGAAAAACAAATTAAGCATTTTTAACTGTAATTTGAAAGAAGAATTAATACAGTAGTATTAATAGTCTAGCTTGATATCTTAGATTTAAGGCATTGTGGCTATTTTTAAATTTTAGAAAGCTAAAATAAAATGGACTCTTCTCCTGATATATCTGTTCAAATATGAACACAGAACTACATGTGTAAAATATAACTTAAAACTATTGTTTTAGGGACAGTAAAACCTGCTTTCACTGTTTCTGCATTGGTTAATAAATTACTTTATTTCTCATTTTCTCCTGCTTTGACTTTGTAGGCATGTCCTCATTACCATATTCAATTAATTAGTGCACAAAGGTAATATTCTAGTGCTCACAACTCATGGAGTTGCATTATTGACTCCAAATAAATAGGGCAGATTTTTAACGCAAGATGAGCATTCAGAGATCAGAGGGAACAAAGCAAAGAACTTTACACCTTTGTGAAAATACTAGTACTAAAAATTCATTACCTGACCAAGAAGACCTCTACAAGGACAAAGAAATAGCCAAAAGGAAAATAAATAAATAAATAAATAAAGATAGAGCACATTAAAATTAAATGTAAAAAGTAAAGTTTCATTAATTTTTATCTCACCTTGACCTGAGCTGACTGAGTGGGATTAGAACAAAAGTATTTTTTTAGAAACTTGCCTTCTCACATTCTGAGAGAAAAAAAACAAGCATTATGTTGGCTCTGTAATTTTTGTATTTATTATATTTGTACACCAGAGGCAAAAAGTATTTCAATCCACGATATTTTCTGTATGTTCAAATGTTTCTTAATTCCTTACTGAGCTAATGCAGAAGGGTTTCACAGAGTGTTTTACATAGCTTTGTTGAAAAAAAAATGCAAATACAAATGTGACTTAAGATTTTTGAATCTTATATTCTGTTCTGCCTTGCCAATAGAGTCATTTTAGCATGTAACTTGGAAATAGGTCCTTCTTAAGGACAAATTTTAAAGCAATGCCTTATGTTTGATCTTTAAATATAGCCAAATTCCATTACCTGCGGCATAGGAGACATAATCCCCTAACAGCCACAGCAGCAGTGTGTGTGATCAGCCACAGCCTCAATTTCAGTCATGCAGATTTTCCCCTTTTTCCTCCAAAGATCAACTCTTCAACACCTTTCCTACACTGCTACTAACTTGAATGAACCTCTTAAGCTTGAGTAAAATAATAGCAATACAGCTTCAGGTAACACACGTACTTCAAAATGTCTCCTCGCTGTATCCCATTACAGACTCTTCTCATGATATGTTCACTCTAAAATGGAAAGCACTGGGAAGATAATGCAAATGACTCTCCTCCTTGTCTCTGCTGGGTTTTGTGTTCTCTCAACTTCCCTTGCCCTTCTTTTTCTGGCTCCAGGTACACTGCTGTTACCAGCAGAAATTTTTCTGCTTCCAAGTCCCTTACTTTCCCGCAGGAATGTCCTCAAAAAAATTTTTTTAAGTCATTGAAAACTTGATTTACTGGTAAAATGGTCCAGAAGGAAGCACTTAAGCTTAAGGGATTGATTTTCAAGGAGAAAAATGGGAAAATGATATGCATGTTTTAAGGGGCATCAATACCTGCCTCTCTTCCTTAAAACACTGCCTTCCTTAAAATGCTTGCTACCTTACCCTTCCAAGGTTCAGTCTTACTCTTTGTTATGTTCATATTCTTCACATCATTTCTTCTACTTCCCCCTTCTTTGAAATTATATTCCTTAATTTTCCCAGATCATTTTGTCCTTGTTGAATTTTAAAAGTTCTTAAAACTAATATTTTAATTAAGTTTCTGTTAGTTATCAATTTTGAAAGAAAGTTTGCCTTTTCAAATCAAATTACAGTGAATCAACAAGTTATTTCACTTGGCTCACATTTCAGATAACTTTATTTATTAGGGGACAAATTCTTTTACCTGGATCAATTTTAGAGGATGTTCTTGCTCAACACAAAGCAAACCATCTGCCCTAAGGCAACTCTGTTGAATTTTAATTAGTTGCATCAAGCGCTATATACAATATTTCAACATTATTTATGTTTTGACCCACATGTAGAAATTATATCTCATTAAAAACATATGACATTGCTCCAATAGCTAGAATACAAATTCTTTTGTGCATGTAGAAACTGGTTTGGGATTTTCCTAGTTATTCCTAATTATTTAAAGCAAAATTGTAAAAGTGATCTAATGGTTTTTAGATGATTACAACTTATTGCAAGTTTCAACTAATATTCTCACATTTTATTAGATTTAGAACTTTGAAAAAAATTGATTTTCAGTTGATTTTCAATGACAGTGTTTTTCCATTGTAAATAGAATAAGCTTGACTTTTTTATAATCATATTATCTTAATATATTGATATATTTGCTCATATAGATTTTACTGCAACAGAATTTTATGACAATTAATTCTACGGAACCTAACATGAAAAAATTAAGAATATATAGTAATGCATAAATAAACACATATTCCTCTGAAGAATACTCTGAAAAATTTATGCAATTTTCAAATATTCTTGAAAATATCACCATCATCTCACAATTAGAAGAGACACATATCCAAGATATAATATAACCACTATGGAAATAAAACCATTGATATATAATAATGTAACATCTCTGAGAATTTTGCCTAAATTCACTGTGAATACTTAAAAACAAAACAAAATAAAACAAAAAGCCAAAACAGCATGAGAGACTGTAAAATTGACATGGTTAAGACACAGATTTAGGTATGATTCATTATTCAATTACAGTAAAAGTACAGTAGTTTTCCAAAATGTTATTCTAAATATGTAACTTTACTTGAAAACAGTTTATGCCATAGAAAATAAGTTTCCCTATATTCAAATTAGAGTAAAACACAGCAGATCAGGGGTAGAATAATTCTTTAATCACGAATGATTCTTGTCTAGACAATTCAAAACCAATAAAGCTATGAGTTTTAAATAGACATTTAAATGTCAGAAAATGGCAATGCATATTTTAATTATTCAGTACTTAAAAGCTCAAAGGCATATAAGGAGTCTCAGCATGGAAGTATAAGAATGCCACCTTGTGTAGCAGTGATACATATTTCCAAGTACTTTGCGGACACGAGAAGAAATAAGGTGGGGAGGTGGAAACTTTCTCTCATTGCTACTCTCTAATTTAAAATACTTGGAGAAAAGCTTAAGGAAATTTGTTACAATTTTCTTTTTTTTCCCTGAATATCAGCTTGTGAAAGTGACATTGTGTTGTACGCAAGAACAGATCTTGTTTAAGAAATGTTTCACTGTTATGTTCCCTCAGGCTGAGCGATCTCTTTCTCTCTCTCCTTGAATGGCTTGCATAAATTGAGCTTTCTGGCATATGCATCCAACTGAAACAAATTAATAACTGCCCTCAATTGCACAGGAACATTGTTTTTGCACCATTCATTACTACATTAGTCCTTCAGTTATTTAGGACTTCCCTCTCATGTAAGGATTTGAAACAGTGACCAAATGTTTATGCCAGAGCTTCATTTTTTTGACAAAGGCAGTAGAAAACTGTCAACTGTTTCAAAAACTTCAATAGTGTGATTTTGGCTAGAAAATATATACACACAAAGAATTCAGACAAGCTTATTCTTCAATAATAGGATTATCTGGTTGAGAGTCCTAACAGGCCATTCTTTTATGACACAAGTACCATCTCATTTTTCACTATGCTCATTCTACTCACAAAGATAATTTTTCAATTACTTCAATCCTATTTCAGTGTCCCTTTCATTAAAAAAAAAAAGAAATATGAAGTTCCTGTTCTTTCTGGCAAAGAAAATTTTATATTCCTTCACCTTATCTACAAGTCTAATATGAGATCCTTGAACAAAATTGTTAGTGAAATCACTGGGGAAAGGAAAAAGAAAAAATCTTCAAATCAACATATCATTCATAAAAGAAAACAAAAGCATGTGTCAGTCACCCAGATAGGTTAAACAAAAGTCTCTGTCTGAAAAATTCATCCTTTTCTTCTTACATTGATCAAAGTCATAAGTGGTGTTATAACCAGGATCAGCCTTAGAAAAGAACCATGAAAGAGATGAACGTCACCATAGGAGTTCCTTAAGCGTCACTGCCATCTTCTTTCTGGTTCCTGTTACTGTGCCACTTTTTCCCTGTTTCTCTTTCTTGTTCTTTCCTCTCAATGGAAACATATCCCTCAACTTGACTGAAGCCCTGTGTGTAGCACTGGCTCTGCTTGGCAGGTATCTTGATTCCTATTCCTGGGTTGTCTTTAATATGATCATAAGTGAGTGTGATCATGAGTTAATTGAAATGAATAAATATTTTTCTAGATGGTTATAGTTATATACCCAAAGTGATTTAAATCTTATGAATTTCAAACAAGGCAAAATAAAGATATATACTATATTAACCTATGCCTCATCTTCTGCCTCTGTTTTTCCTAACTTCTCACAGCTGGATGCAAAAAAAGACCAGAGAACTCCCATTCAGTGTGGAGCAAATTCAGTTGAGGCAGCAAAAGCTTAAGAATTTTTGCCCTTTCCCTCCCATTCATTTAAAGTGTCTTTTGGTTTGTAAAAAATCTAGTATACCATATAAATAGTTCCCTTATAAGGAAAATCCAGAAATGTTCACTTACAATGTGATTTCATCAAAGACAAATTTATTTACACTGTTGAATGTTAACTTTAAACATTGTAAAACTCCTGCAAATTGTATCCATACATCTAGATACTTTGTATGCAATGCAAAAGCCATATACAAAATGAACAAAAAGTAGCATTAATAATGAGAGTATAGGGATATTCTTAACCTATTTTACAGCTGCACACACACACAAGCTAAAAAATAAGTGTGCTTTAATATACAAGAAGAATGTAAAATACTGAATAAATACATAAATTCTAAAAGCCTTTATTTTATTCTTTGATTCTGGATGAATGACTTCTTTGCTTGGCATGTGGTTCTTCATTACCTAGCTTAATTAACTGATGACTGCAAAAGTTAATTAACTTAATTTTTTATCTTATCTGATCTATGGATCATTTACTCATAAGGTAAGAATATAGCATAGTATGGAATTTTTCATAGCATATATTTTATTCTTAATTCTCATTAGTGGATATAAAATAGGAAACTGATGTCATTTGTTTTATTATACATAATGCCATGTTATTATACATAAAGCATCACTTTTTATTAAGTATCAGATTTAGAAAATCAACTATTTCACACAAATGACTTGAAATCACTAGTGTCAGTTGTATATTATTTTAGTAATTGTATTATTGTTGTGTTTTTAATAATTTATATGTTGGGATTTATTCAAACTACCATTTATTATAAAAACAGAGATTTAAATGTGATTTACATTTAATTATGAAACAAATTGGTAAAATGATTAACAATATGTGAAATAAAAGTCTCACACAAGGTTATATAGGAGATAAATTTATCAACAAATAATCATAGCACCAAATTCATTAATGCTAGGAGAATTAATCCCTCCTATAATATTTACATAAGAACAAATGTCAACTACTGACATTTTCAAGAAATTAATTTTGACTACAAATTAATCATATCTGATATGATCTTGGAGTAAAATTTCCCAAAATACAGAAGTCTTGATACAATTCTGAATCCAAACAAAATGGGAGGCAGCCTTATACAAGAGCATGAGCAAGGGTTTTGGACACAGATAGACCTAGTTTTAAATGTTCGGTCAACTATTTTCTATGAGTATAAAAATTCAAAAAGACATTTAATTTTTTAGCTTATGGTTCCCATCTGTAAAAAGGTGACCATTTTGGTGATGCAATATGTACACAATGGTTAACACTGAGTGTGCATATAGTAGATTTTCTTTTAGCATCAATTTAATATGACATTGCTATTATTGTTTTTTCCTGTATAATATCCAGGCCATCATCAGTTCTCTATGAACAAAATACAATAAATAAGAATCTCATTCAAGGCTTCAGCTTATCCATGATGACAATAACAGAAACAACTCGTCCAAACAGAGGCACACTTGTCAAGCACCTGCCAAGCACTCTGTTAAATATTTTTAGTTGTGTTATGCAATATTGACAAAAATCTCATAATATTTTGATTTTAATTGAAAACTATTTCCAAAAAATATAGTCATGCAGGTGTGAAGTGACAAGCAAAATTCAAATCCACTTTTCTATGATGTCAAGCCTATGTCTGATGAAATATTAAATTTAGTCACATTGTTTTTACTATATGTTTATGATACAACTTTTTAAAAAGTTAAATAAAATGCATGGTTAAGGTTTTAAATGAAACACTGAAATAATTACATTCTTTCAAATAAAAAAAGGAAGTATAAATTGTGAAGTGAGAAATAAGTTTTGTTCACAGAGACCTGGTGATAGAACTCAAGTTTCCCCCATTAATTTATAAGCTTCATCTTGCTATCTTTAATTTAGGAAGGAATGCTGTCAAAACTGGCCAAGCTGTTCTAACAGACTTGACACCATTTTGACAAACAAAGCACAGCACACCCAGAGGCATTAGGGATCAAGACTTCCCAAAGATCATGTGTACTTTGGCAATCTGTGTATTTTAAATTTTTGAGAACATTAAATCTCATAAAATTGGATATTTTGTGCAGAATTTTACATGTATGCATGCCTTTAATAGAGTTGAATATTTTTATGAAACTGATGTATCCCTAAAGTATTTTTGAAAATCAATTTTAGAATATAGAATCATATTTTCCCACCAGTTTCATTGTTTCACTTGACATGTATTTCACTTGATATATATCTAAAATATTTTTGTAAAACCGATTTCCGAATATAGGATCTTATTTCCCCCTGATTTTCTATCACTTGATATGTGTTTCTCTGAGAAACTAGTTAGAAATTCACTTTTAAAAGTATATAAAACTTACATTTAAGGATCTAGGTTTTGAATATATTGTGAATGTCAAAATAATAGTAATGTTCAAAAGAATTTGTAAATAGAAATGTAAATGATGAGCAAGTATTTTGGCTTTTGTATCAATGATAATTTAATATTCTAAGGAAATAGTAACAATTATGAGAAAATTGAAAATAAATGGAATAGTCTCAAATTTGCATGTATTAAAACCTTTTCTTCCACAAGATGTTATAGCAAATAATATACTAAATCTAATTTTAATAAACACTAATTGAGTCCTAGTCACTACTTTAATTACCTCTTTTAATCTCCATAATAGGATTTTAGGTACTGTACTCAATTTTTTAAACAAAAATCCATTTTAAAATAATTGTAGCAAAATTGATAATCAGAAAGGTTAACTAATGTGCCCATGGTTATATTATTGATACATTGTGAAATCACCTCAAACCTGATTTACTCGAATCCAAAACTCATGGCCTTCACCACTTTGCTGCAATGACCCAACATAATTCTCTGAGTGTGCTACATCCTGATTCTTACAAAATTGTAGAAGCTCTTGGCTTTTAGAAATGAAAAGACATTTCAGAGTTGAGTATGAACAATTAAACTTGTAAGAAAATTTGAAAGAACTGGAAATAGGGATAACATTAATATATTGTTCAACTAAACAAAAATAAACCTTACTTGTACAGAATTTTGTCAGGAGAATAATATGAGAATTTAAAAAATATTATTTATGAAGGTCCAGCCTGTTCAAATATCCATTTAAAATGTTGTCTTCCAAGGATTCTTTAACATAGGTTCAAAGGATATGTACATTAATCCAAGTATATAAATCTCAGAAGAAGTTTTTCATTGTACTCATATTCAATAATTAGGAAATTCAGATATTTTATATATATATATATATATATATATATATATATCAGTTCTCACCAATAAACTGATGGGACACTTTATTCAATAATAAATAAATACATGGTATCATCCCTGCCTTAAATGGCCTTTTCTTCGAGTTCTGAGTCAGAAGATATGGGATACTTTTAGAAAAATTAAAATAGAAACAGGAACAAAATATTTAAAAAAGTGAAACCTGTCTATGTCTGTCCTAGTAGTTGCTTAAGATGCACTTTTGAGTGGAGAAAAGGTTGATTTACCACATATGTCACGTTCTGTTCATTATCTCTCAGCATTTGGGGTGCCTCCTAAATTAGGTTTATTTTATTATATTTAGAAACATGACACTAAAACATGATGCTGTCATGACATATGATATATCATGACATATGACATATATCATGACATATGATATACGTTTTGCAAAGATTATTAACACTTATAGGAATGCCAGAATGTTATAAGCACAATAACTCTTTCATCAGCACATGTTCATTACTCACTCTTCACATACAAACTATGGACCAGTATTGAGAGATTCAATAAAGAACACAACAATTTACATGCCCTCACCTTATGTTTTGTTTTGATCTGATATGATTTCAAATCCACTTTTTTGTTGCCATTGTTTTACTCTAAGAGTGAAGTTTGTTTTGTTCTAAGGGTGAAGTTGTTTACCTTGAGGAAGCTGTGTCAGGATGCCCTCATCCACATCTGTGGTTGTCAATAAGCACTCAGTAGCTCAGATTTTGATTAGCACTGCTGGGGTTATTGATAAGAATGTGTGGAGGAGCAACTATGGTTAGGGGATGTTTGTTTTAAATACCAATAGGTTTGACCTACAACTTAAGAGTGTTGGGTCTGGGGAAGAAGATTCTTGATCTAAGTGGCTCTCCAGAGACCTTAGGACATTAGCTCCTGCCTGGACAAAGTGACTCTGCAAGGTAGTGGTTAAAATCATACAGCTGCCCAGAGAAGCTCATCTTGCTGGCTAACACCTGTGTCCTCCTTCTCTAGCAACATGCTCTAGCAGCAAGAGACTTTTACCCCAGCAGCTGGACATCAGCTTCTCAGTGGCTGAGCCAAATCTCCAGACAAACAACTCATAGAAAGATTCGTCTCAACTAAATTTGTACTTTATTCTTTTCATCTCCTTGCCTGGAATAATGGTGTAATTAATCTATTATTGGTTTGGAGTATGTTATTTCTTTATTGGTTTATAAGAGATATTATCCTGTATGCTATTGGCTTGTGAAATTATTATAATTCTCACAGTGAACCTGTGTTAAATAGATTAATTGAAAAAGACAATCTCAGTCTCTGAGCATAATTTGACACTTCTGGAAACAAAACACCTTACATGTATTTTACAAAGTTTTAATTTTATAAAGTTTTTATAAATCTTTATAAAGTTTAAATTTTAATATAATTTCAGATAATAAATTTGCTCTTTTTTTGTATTATTAACATTTTATGGAGCAAATGGGATATAAGCTAAACTGTGAAGTAGAGACATGATTTGAATATTTAGAAGACTTATAAAGCATCCTGGTTACAAGGAAAGTTGTGGAAAGATAAAAGAAGGCCATGGTATTATTGGGAGTGAAGACTTGGTAAAAAAAAAAAAAAAAAAAAGGCCTCAATTTATTTTCTAACATATAAAGCCTGATTCTTCAGCTTACCTAACTTGTAGCATTGAGAATATTTAGTTAATTTAAGCAAATATTCCTAGGATACTACTTTGAAATAGTAGGTATTAATCAAAAGCTTGTCTTCTTTCTCCCATAGAATAGTACTCAGATTGCTAAAGGCATCTGGAATACTAGTCAAAAACTCCCTCTAAAAACAATATTGAAACTGTGTATGTTATTGACGTTTGATAATTAAGACAGTAAGACTGATAGACACATGCCAAATGTATTGAAGCAGAAAGTTTGGTGTTCTGAATATAGATCCTGGGATGTGAATAGAATATACAGGGAGAGATCTCTAGCATAACTTGTAAAAAGAGAATTATAAAACAATTCATACAGCAAGAATTAACAATAAAGAAATATTTGTGTTATATTGTGAAATCAATCTATAGTTACGGATTTATATATTTATTGTGATATATATATAACATGTATTAAAGATTCTGAAAAAAACTTTATTTAAATACTTTTTTTAACTAATGTTTAAAATTATTTTCATATTTTACGGGATAATTATTTAAGGGCTTCAGACTAGGGACACAATACTTGCATGGTTAAACTAAATCTAGGCAGTTTTCTTTTCCCATCAAATTCAAGGCAACTTTTTCAAGGATGGCTTTCCAACTTAAAAATGTAAATGAAAGCTGGAGAAGAAAATTTATTAAGAAATATAATCTAACCCTCCCAGACTTCAGGCAGTACTACAAAGCTACAGTAATCAAAAGACTGTGGTATTGGCACAAAAACAGACATATGGATCAATGGAACAGAAGAGAGAGACCAGAAATAAACCATACACCTATGGTCAATTAATCTTTGAAAAAGGAGACAAGAATATACAATGGGGAAAGGACAGTATCTTCAGCAAGTGATGTTGGGAAAGTTGGACTGTCTCATGCAAATCAATGAAGTTAGAACACACCCTCACACCATACACAAAAATAAACTAAAAATGGCTTAAAGACTTAAATAGAAAACATGACACCATAAAACTACTATAAGAGAACATAGGCAAAACATTCTCTGACATTAATCATACCAGTGTTTTCTTAGGTCAGTCTCCCAAGGCAATAGAAGTGAAAGAAAAAATAAATAAATGGACCTAATCAAACTAACAGACATAGAGAACAGATTTGTGATTGCCAAGGGGAAAAAATGGTGGGAGAGAGAAGGATTGGGAGTTTGGGATTAGCAGATGCAAACTATTATATATAGTTTATATATATAATATAATATATATATAGTTTATATAATATAATATATAACATTATATCATAATATAATATAGTTTATATATGTTATGTATAGTTTATAATATATATATATGGATAAAAAATAAGGTTCTATTGTATAACACAATGAAGTATATTCAATATCCTGTGATAAACCATATGGAAAAGAATATGAAAAAGTATATATGTGTGTGTGTGTGTGTGTGTGTGTGTGTGTGTGTGTGTGTGTGTATAACTGAACCACTTTGCTGTACAGCAGAAATTAACACAGCATTGTAATTCAACTACATTTCAATAAAATTTTTTTAAAAGAAATATAATCTAAGAAGACAAAAATTATTTGAAGAAATACAGCAGCGGCCATCATTATTAAGGCATAACTACTGACTTACTTTCACAATTAGTGTGGTTTGCAGTTATCTGCCATCATTCATCTGGCTGGTCCCCCTCATGTGTCTGCTTGTAAAACTGTACAAATGTTATGACTTCACGCAGTGCTGCTATAGCAAAGAAGAAAGCATAGAGAGTTAGATATGAGGATGGAACACTGTATTTGGAATCAAAAATACTGAATTGGGTATTTGTTACCTATGTGAATATTGACAAGCCACTTAAATTCTTTTAAAATGATTTTCTAATTTTAGATTTAAATGCAATACCTCATAGTATTATTCACTAATGTCAAGTAAAACAATGGGACAATTTAAAATGTAAAATTTACTAAAAATATTATATTATCAATTCTGTTTTAAGTAAGGTTCCTTAACAAAGAAAATTGATATTCTTATAAATCAAATTACTACATAATGCATGATGTTTAACCTGAACACCTAAGTATATATACGTCAGGTACTGTGAACATAATCAATTCCTTCATTTTAAACATTTCAGAGTTCAAATTTATTTCTCAATAAATATGAAGTACCTGTAGGATGAACACTAAATTTTATGCTGGTCTCAAAATTCTAGAAGAGTTATGCACATCATTTATGTTAAATAAGCATAGAGAAAAAAAAATGTGAAAGAAAAATTATCTTCAAAATATAATTGCAAATATCTAATGGTAAATTTATATTAATTTTATATTAAAAAGGCATATTGCTGCCTAGAATATTTTTGTCAATATTCATGATATATACATCAAATTCAAATTAATTATTCAAAAGTTTAAATTATTTGTATCCCATCTTTCCAATGAAATATTATTTAAGGCTAGTCTATTACATGGATGTTGATTCTCTGTAACTTGGTTTCATAGGTTTATGTGAGTACTACCTTATTTTTACTTTTATTTTTTTTTATTATTATATTTCCTGAAAAGAATTCTTAAATCTGTTTGTGGGATTATTTCTAACAAGAGCAATTCTCAACAAATAGTAAACCTAATCAGAAAATAAACTCTTGCTATAGTTTCCTAAGCTATATTGAAATACTCTGGCTTACTACTTGGCTATATAATCCTCTTTCACCTGCATATCAAGGATATACTTCTCACAGAAGTATGAGGATTAATAAAAAAGTCATTAATAGAATCTTCTATATGCTTCCTTGTTCCAAAAGACTTCATAAGAGATATATTTTAGTACTTAGAAACTTTCCAAAAGGCATATAGGTAACAACAATCTTAAAGATAAGAAAATTAATTCAAAGGGATTAAAACTTTACCAATATGATGTCAAATATTTGCTTGAAACATGAGAAGTCAAAATGTTCAGTTGGTTGTTATGTTGGGTCATCAGTAACAGGTAGGGAACAAGAAAGTCTTTGATAAATCATAATTGAGAAAAGAACTCTTCTTGGTGAAGTCTATTTTAAATGTTTACATCACAGAATGACAACATATCACAGAAGCATAAAACATTAGAAATTGCAAGGCCTTCAGAGATCATTGATTCATAGTGTAAATTTAAAAGGCCACTAGGGAAATGCAGTGTCTACTTTGGACATAAAGGATTGTGATTTTAATATCTCCATACCTACTGAACTTAGTAACGTTCATTAAAATCAAGTAAATTTTTCACTCAGCATTTTCTCTTTCACACCTATTAAAAGTTTTGATTTAGTATGACAAATTTTTCTTCTCAGAAATTATAACAATTCATTTATTCTCAGACACAAGCTATTGATTTCAGTGAAGACATTTTATAGTATCTTTCTTCAGGGTTTACCTTCCTAATGTAAGGTCCTGAGCTAAATCTTTCAGCATCTTCTGGTCTACTTTATTGTATTAACACAGAATCATAGAGTTTTAGGACAAGAAGGAAAAATGTAGATTATCTTCTCCCACCACCTTCTATCTTCTCTATTTAATTGCAGAATTGTTTTACAAACTACTTTTGGGTATCTTCTAAGTAGAAAATTCCCCATTTACACAACTGTAATAGAGAACTATTTTTGATGTTGAGTGAAAATTTGTTTCTACATTCCATTTGTCATTTCTACTTCCTATCCTCAGTAAAGGAAAACAAATTAATAATTTTACTTGACATTCCTCAATATCTGAGTATTCCTGTGTTGGCTTTCCTTCCCCAAATCTTACCTTTAGTTTATTTTTATTAATAAGGCATGCTTTTGAGTTGCATTACCACCCTTGTTACTGTGTGAATGCATTTGAATTTTCTACATTCTTCTTAAAATTTCCTACCAAAAATGTGACATAATTCTTCAAATAAGGTTAATGGCATTCTCAGAAGGCAGGCCTATCAGCTTTCTCATTCAGGATATATATGTCAAGGTAGATAAAAATAGCTTATTTCATGGTTATATTTCACTTTTAAATCACACAAAATTTATGATGAATTGAAAGTTTGATGCACACTTTCCAAATAACTACTATAAATGAAGAACAGCTTCCCTTCTCCTCAAGTAGGAAAAATTGTATTTATCTTCATGAAATTTAATCTTGTTATATTTTGACCATTGTTTCTAATTAGTTATGATCTTTTGGTTATTGGTACTGATATTAATGCATTTCTCCATTCTTATTTAACATAATTCAAAAATGCCAATGGCTTTGTCCACAGAACTAAAACAAAAAATTCTAAAATTTGTATGGAAACACATAAGACCTCAAATAGCCAAAACAATCTGAAAAAGAAGAACGAACCTGGATGTATCATCCTCCATGATTTCAAACTATACTACAAAGCTACAGTAATCAAAACAATATGGTATTGGCACCAAAACAGACACATAGATTAATAGAGCAGAACAGACAGCCCAATTAATGTTATGGCCAATTAATCTATGACAAAGGAGGCAAAAATATACAATGGGGAAAAGACAGCCTCTTCAATAAATGGTGCTTGGAAAAATAAACAGCTACATGAAAAGGAATCAACTCAGCTCTCACACTATAAACAAAAATATATTCAAAATGGATTAAAGACATAAATGTAAGACCTGAAACTATAAAACTTCTAGAAGAAAACATGGGCAGTAAGCTCTTTGGTGTTGGTCTTAGTAATATTTTTTTGGATATGTCTCTTCAGTCAGGAGAAACAAAATAAACAAATGGGACTACATCAAACTAAAAAGCTTTTGCACAGTGAAGGGAATTATCAATAAAACAAAAAGATCACCTACTGAATGGAAGAATATATTTGCAAATATCTCTGATAAGGGGTTAATATCCAAAACACGCAAAGAACTCATACAATTCATCATCAGAAAAACAATCAACACAATTAAAAAAATAGGCAGAGAATCTGAATAGACATTTTTCCAAGGAAGACATATAAATGGTCAACAGGCACAGACAAAGATGCTCATCATCACTCTTCATCAGGGAAATGCAAATCAATACTATACTTGTCAGAATGGCTATTATCAAAAAGACAACATATAAGAAACATTGAGAAAAGGGAACCCTCATGCACTGTTGGTGCGAAAGTAAAGTGGTGTGGCCACAATGGAAAAAAAGGTACAGAGATTTCTCAAAAAATTAAAAATAGAACTACCATATGACCCAGCATTTCCACACCTGGATATTTATCCAAAGAAAATGAAAACACTAATTAGAAGAGATATATGCACCTCTCTGTTCATTGCAGTATTATTTACAATACCCAAGATATGGAAGTAACCTAAGGGTCCATCAACAGATGAATGGATAAAGAACATGTCATACACACACACACACACACACACACACACACACACATACACGCACACACATGCACAATGGAATATTAGCCATAAAAAGAATAAAATCCTGCCATTTATAACAAGAATGGATCTATAGGGAATTATGATATGTGAAATAAGTCAGAGAAACACAAACATTGCATGACTTCACTTACATGTGGAATCTAAAAAACAAAACAAATGAACAAACATAACAAAACAGAAACAGACTTATAGATGCGAAGAAAAAATAGGTAGCTGCCAGAAGGGATGGGGGTGGAGGAAAAAAAAATAGGTGAGGAGATTAAGAGATACAAACTTGAAGTTTCAAAATAAATGAGTCATGGGTGTGAAATGTACACAGTAGGTAATAGAGTCAATAACTATGTAAAAAATCATGAGTGTGCTTTGTATTTCTTTAATGAGTTGTTGGTAAAATGTGGACTAGGAGAGGGGAGAGGGCACAGATTTTACCAAGTTATTAAACATTTTCCTCCTAATGGAATGGGTAAAAACTCTATACCAGGCTTCCCTGGTGGTGCAGTGTTTGAGAGTCTGCCTGCCAATGCAGGGGACATGGGTTAGTGCCCCAGTCTGGGAAGATCCCACATGCCGCAGAGCGGCTGGGCCCATGAGCCATGGCCACTGAGCCTGTCCGTCCAGAGCCTGTGCTCCACAATGGAAGAGGCCACAACAGTGAGAAGCCCGCATACAAGAAAATAAATAAATAAATAAACAAACAAAAAAAAACCCTCTATACCAACATATCTGTCTCATCCAGAAGGAAAGTGGCTAGATTCACTTTTCTTTTTTCTTCCTAAAGTCAGTCCCATGATTTTTCAATCCACTAGAACTTGGATTCTACTCATTGTTCAGTGTTTTATTGCAGCCTGTCCTTTACTATGAGGCACTGGAGCACTCATGTGTCTCTAGAAGTCCATGATTGTTTTATATTTGCTCTTTTCTCTATTACACACATTAGTCATCAATTCATGGTTTTGATTCTCTCTGGCTATGTCATAACTGATTCAAAGAACTTGAAATACTGCTACATGCTTATAATTATTGTAAATTTTTAATATTTCATATTTCTTTTTCCTCCCTATCTTTTTTAAAATTTTTATTGGAGTATAATTGCTTTACAGTGTTGTGTTATTTTCAGGTGCCTAGCAACATAGAAGCACCTCAATACATAAGGCAAATGCTAACAGCTATAACAGGGGAAAGCAACAGCAGCACAATAATAGTGGGGGACTTTAACACCCCACTTACACCAATGGATAGATCATCCAGACAGAAAATTAAGAAAGAAACACAAGCCTTACATGACACATTAGACCAGATATACTTAATTGATACTTATAAGACATTCCATCCAAAAGCAGCAGAATACACTTTCTTCTAAAGTGCACGTGGAACATTCTCCAGGACAGAGCACATCTTTGATCACAAATCAAGCTTTGGTAAATTTAAGAAAATTGAAATCATGTCGAGCATCGCTTCCAACCACAACTCTATGAGATTAGAAATCAATTACGGAGAAAAAAAAAATTTAAAAACACAAACACATGGAGGCTAAACAATAGGCTACTAAATAACCAATGGATCACTGAATAAATCAAAGAGGAAATAAAAAAATACATAAAAACAAATGACAATGAAAACACAATGACCCAAAACCTATGGGATTCAGCAAAAAGAGTTCTAAGAGGGAAGTTTATAGCAATACAATCTTACCTCAAGAAACAGGAAAACTCTCAAATAAACAACTTAAACTTACACTGAAAGCAACTAGAGAAAGAAGAACAAATAAAACCCAAAGTTAGTAGAAGGAAAGAAATCATAAAGATCAGGGCATTAATAAATGAAATAGAGATGAAGAAAACAATATGAAAGATCAATAAAACTAAAAGCTGCTTCTTTGAGAAGATACACTAAATTGATAAACCTTTAGCCAGATCATCAAGAAAAAAAGGGAGAGGACTCAAATCAATAAAATTTCCTTTCTTTCTGATCTTTAATCTATTAAAACTTTTTTAATTGTATACTTTATTAATATATACCTGTGGTACCTTTTTCATTTTTTTTCATTCTGTTTTGCGACAATTTATACTCTCTGGTAAAACATATTTCAGAGCTTTTTCATATTCTGTGTGAGCATAGAGAACACTTTAATTATAGGAATTCATAACATCTCATTTCTCTTTAGAAGCCATACATTACAAACATATTTTAGTCCAAAGTGACCCCTACAGCTCTTAGGTAGAGTACAAAAATGAAACCAATAGCTGTCTTTTTGTACTTCCCTTGGTAATTTCATTTTAATAAATGCCACAGAAACCACCCTAGGTTTAGGTTGCCTTGGTTCTAAAGAGATGTGACTTGAGCACCTATTTTCTGCTCTTAAGAAGTATATTTAATGTAGGGTGTGACACAATCATTTCATTATTAGCAAATTATCACTTATAAAATTACCCAAGCCTCCAATAGCAAACAGCAAATGTGCAGAAAAATTTCTCAAGTATTTGAAAGAATTATCCCTCTCTTCCAATTTCTTGCCAGGGAGAATCTTGGAAACCTGCCTCCTTAAGAGCACAGAATATTTATATTGTTGACATACTGCTATAATGGATCTTCACCATGATAACTAATAAAATGTGTGATTACCATGTGCCAGGTACTGTGCTAAGATTTTACATCAATAATCTCAACTAAAGTCCAAATTAGCTGATGATTTGATTTCTATTTGTGTACACATCTTACAGCTCAAATTTAGAGGTGTCAGCTAGTTATCCAATGGAAACAAACTATCAAGTTTTAGAGCTGGATTTTGGATTTAGGATTTATCTTGCCGGTTCTCTAGTTTTTGTTTACTCATTTCTGAGTGGAGTACTTTTAGGAAGTTCACAATTTTTCTGGGAATTGGGTATATGTATTCATCTTTCTTATCTTCTAGTCTTTGTGACTAAGAGTAATTTTATTCTTATGATTTTAGTGTTTCATTTAGTATTATTCTATTTTAAATATTAAGGGCTTTAGGGAAAGTGCTTTTATCTTTATGAAAGCAATAGGTAAGTGTTTAAATAGATTTTAGGGTGGGGGAAGTGGTTGTCGACTGAACTTATCCCATGGTTTTTATTCAGTGTTTTTCAGAATTAATTACTTACAAAGCATATAGGCATACTTTGGTTTTGCAGAGCATCCTAAGAAAGATTAAACCATGTTTCATGTTAGCTAGGTAGTTTAATGACTTAAGAACATCAACATCCAGTTAGAAAGCAGAATCCTGTGTTCTTTACTCTCTACTCTGTCAATGTTAAGAGCAGCATGATCCATGGATGCTGCATAATGTCTCCTTAAAGAGGTAGGAGAGAGGAATGTTGGAAAGTAAATGTGTTCAGTAAATTATGTATTAATCACAATTTCTTGTTTTGCATTTTAATCAGAATCTTTACTATGTTAACAGTGGACATGGATGAGATGAAAAACACATGATATGTTTCCATAATATATTTGACCACATTCTACTGAATACACTAGGGACATGCTATTTTAGAGAAAAGGGTAGAATCATTCCTTCTTCTGTTCTAAAAATAAATGTGTTATAAGTCATGTTCCAAAGAAAGCAGGAAATTTTTTGAATTTGAAATGAACAAATACATCCTAGATCTAAAAATAAACTTAAAAAGTGAGAGTGAAAGTCGAAGACAGTATAGCCATGATGGTCTGATTCCTGGATTAGACTGTGATACTTAATGGTATAGAGAAATATATAATTTCTGTGCATTGAGAGAGAAGACAGCTGACTCAATCATATCAACCAAACTGATAAGTTATTTGAGAAAATGTCTGTGTATTATAAGCCTTCTACATTGATTAAACTTAGTCAGATAGAAGAAATAAGTGCACTGGTGATAAGCAAAGAGACATTTAAAATAAATATAGATCTAAGATCTAATTAAAAGCACATGTGATTGTTGCTGACAAATTTCCCTGTCTGTTAATTTTGTCAAAGGTTAACCTCATTTGTCAAGCAAAACTTATATAATACTAACAGTATATTGGTGAGTAAAAACTAATGTGATTTAAGAGAGTGTCATTTAAAAATAATAATAGTCCCCTTCAATGCTAATACCCTGAACTCTCAAATTTCACAATGTGCTCACTTAAAAGCAACACTAGTGAATTTTTAACATGTTATGTTTTGTAATATTTAATATTCTGTGACTATATACTTCTTCTTTGTCCATGAATTGTTTCCTGAATATCATTTTGTAGCTTAACTAGAATTCTTTTAATAATCTAAATCACAGTTCAAATTTTCCTTCAAAATATATGCTAGATTTCAATGTTTGAACATAATTAGTGTGTCTCAAATTTAGCTCAGTTTTATTTGACAATGTTTTTATTAGACAGAAGATATTTTTTTCTGTTAGAACTTAAATAACCAATAAAATCTAAAAGAAAAAACGTACAGTGACCCAAATAGGTATAGTTTACTAGTCAGCAGAGCTAGAAAGGTACAAAAATAAAAAGAAGTTTTGTAATTAAAATTTCCCATTATCTATACAGGTATGCAGATTGAACATAATTAACCATGAAGTTAAAATGTTGAAGAGTGGTAAAAGAAGAATGCATATCTATCAGTTTTCTGGTATCTACCCTGATCCAGACTGAGCTTGCATGCAAGGCAAACATAGAAATTCCATTCCAAATTGTCAAAGTAACTGTTTGGCAAACAGTTTCGATTAGTGTAAAATGATCCAATTAATGCACCCCACAAAGGACTAAGAACAAATACCAATATCAAACACGGCTGCAGAAAGAAATCTTTGAAGTGGCTGTTTTGAACAGACTATTAACAACACGAAATTTAGCTGAAATGCAACCAACCAGATGCTAGTGCTTGAATACAGCAAATAAAAAAGATTGCTTTACTATTAGAAAGGTAGCATAAATTTTTGCTCTACATCACTTAGTACAGCCAAGAGACTCAGAGAAGAAGATTCTGATTTTACTTGAGTCCTTTTAGTTATTCTTATTTTCTATGTTTGATTTTATTTGCTGGTACTCAGGGTGAATTTTGGGAGATGAAAAATTTCATCTCTAATGTTCATATAATTTAGGGCCATGAACTTACTGAAAATAAAAGGGAAATAAGAATGCAGTAACAAATGTACAGCTCTAGAAATTGCTTCTGTGGGAATAAGAATTAAAGCTGTTTCTCTTCCTCTATTCAAGTAACTCTTTTTAGATATCTGCAGTAAAGACTTCACTTTGCAATCACTGGAAACATCTAGTTTAGAAATGAATCCTTGAGAACAGGGAAGTTTAGAACAATAACGTAATGATGGATATGTGACATTATACATTTGCCAAAACTCAGAATATAAACTGCAAAGACTGAATATTAATAAACCAGGAACCTTAGTTAATAATTATGTATCAGTATTGGCTTATCAATTGTAACAAATATGTCCATTGACTTAAAAAGATGCTAATAATACGGGGGAAATAGAGGGTGGTATACTGGAACTCTACTTTCTGCAAACCTAAAACTGCTCAAAAAAATAAAGCTTATTCATTTAAAAAATTAATCCTTGTTAGTTGATATGCACTTTGGTCTACACGATATAGGCAGATTCAATATATACTCTGGATTATGTGGCTTCATTGACTGTTGTACAGTTTAGAACTTCATGAATGTGGGCAATTCAGATCAAAAACACTCCAGGATTTTTCTCAGAAGTACTATATTTTGTTAGGTATTTCTACACTTATTTTCTTTATATTAAATTTCTAGATATAATTTTTCAAGGCACAGTTGAAAATCTTATACATTTATAAGATACAGATTAACACTTGCTGTGAGCTAAACTGTGTCCCCCCAAAATTTACACGTTGAATCCCTGACCCTCAATGAGATGGGACTTTTGGGATGTAATCAAGTTTAGAGGTTTAGAGGAGATCATGAAAGTGGAACTCTCATGATGAGAAGAGATCCTAGAGAGATTGTTTTCTTTCTCTCTGCAACATGGGAACATAGCAAGAAGGCCTTGTGCCAATCAAGAGGAGATATCTCACCACAAACTGACCATATTGGAAACCTGATCACAGACTTTCAGTCTCCAGAATTGTGAGGAAACCAACTTCTGTATTTTAAGTCACCCAACCTATAGTATTTTTTTTTTTTTTGCGGTACGCGGGCCTCTCACTGTTGTGGCCTCTCCCGTTGCGGAGCACAGGCTCCGGACGCGCAGGCTCAGCGGCCATGGCTCATGGGCCCAGCCGCTCCGCGGCATGTGGGATCCTCCCGGACCGGGGCACGAACCAGCAACCCCTGCATCAACAGGCGGACTCTCAACCACTGCGCCAACAGGGAAGCCCCTATAGTATTTTTTTAATGGTAGTCCAATCAGACTAAGACAACCGTTCATGGAGTTTAGGGTATAAAGAAGAGGAAGTAGTGGAAAGAGCACTGAGTAAGGATTTGACATATTTCTTGCACACAGACTCACCCTTTGAAATAAACCAACTCTGGAACATAGTCATTTATAACATCTTTTTAAACCTGAGTATTTCCATGTTCAAAATGAAAGGGTTATATTATCTGACCTATCACTAGTCTTAGCCATTCAAGTAAGGGTTGCCAGATAAAACATAAGACACTCAGTTAAATTTGAACTTCAGATAAATAATTAATGAGATTTAGTATTAACATCACCCATGTCCTATGTGGGACATGCTTATATTAAACATTATTTGCTGTTATTCTGAATATCTAATCTAAGTGATTTTTGTTATTGTTGCTATTGTTCTCAGTTATTATTTTTTTTCTTGCAACCCTAATTCAAGTACAATAGTAGTAGATTAGTGGCTCTACAAATTTAGCATGTATAAGAATGACCTGGAGAGCTTGATAAAACACAGATTGCTGAGACCCACCCTTAGAGTATCTGATTCACTAAATTTGGGGAGAAACTCAAGAATTTGGATTTCTATTAAGTTTCCAAGTAGTGTTGATCCTGAGAGAATCTAGATGACATTGGACTCATAAACCTTAATATTTCTTCAAACTTTTAAGAAGTTCCTCTATTAATTCATATTTTTTCACATGTGCATAATAGTTTATTATAATCATTAAATTACCATTTAAGAAAATTTCAATTTTTTAATCTTTAAATTTTTTCCTCAAAATATTTTAAAAAGAAACAACATTTTCGAATATTCTCAAAGTAATTATAATGACCTTGGCTTCAAAAGAGTACCATTAATATTCTGTACACATTCTTGCTAATATTTTCTCCATTAGTCCCCATGGAATATTAAACATGCTTTATAAATAAATGCAGTGTCATCTGTAACCTTGATACAATCTTTCTCCTTTCTTTTGAGTCCAAACTTTCTAATGAACTTTAGAGTTATATATTCTCTGCAGTTCAAATAACTGCTGAAGAAATAAATATCTTTGGTGATAAAATAGCTGTAAGCTATTCTGACTTTTCAGTAGATTTGTATGTGGGAAATACAGTATGTCTATTGAAAAGTTTCTGTATTCCTTCCTGTTTCTCATCAAGTGTATAATTCAGGTCTTATCCTAACCCTTTACTTCACAGTCTTATCTAGGATATTCTTCTTGTTATGGACAAGCCCATGAGAAATGCATCTTGTGTGCTGTGGCTGTCAATTTCTAACTCATGATCTTTTGTTTCTGTAGAAACATGTGAGACACAGGGAGAAGCTCTAACTTTCTTTATCCAGAAGAGCACACTAATATTTTTATGTTTCTTTTCAGCTATAATTAGTATCTCTTATTCAGAACTCCCCATGCCCAATGAGGATCACAGATATAGGACATAATCAAATACTTCAATGTTAGGAACTACTTTCTCAAAATTATGCAACATCTGTGTTAATAGACTTACTTTGCTCCTCCATTCAATATATATACATGATACCTAAATTTTCCTCTGTGAATCTTCAGGTTTTGCTTGCTAATTTTTACCTTTTGGAATTTCAGTTCTCCTGACCTCCTCTTCCTGCAGTCCCCAAAATACGTGTCTGTGCTCTCCCATGCTAACTTCCCCTCTTGTTATTCTTGAGCTACAACATCTGAAGATCCTTTCCAACCATAACTATAATTAGTTCCCCTAACTTCCATACTTTGTCTGTTTCCATCGTTTTTCAAATTTCCAGTAAAGCAGAGATCATATTAAAGTAGAAATCAATATATTTCTTATCATTGTCCTGTGGTTCACAATACGAGAAGCATTCACTTCCATTACTAAATTAAATAGTTCTCAGAAATTTTACATCTACCAATCCCTAAATACAGCCATGGGTGTCCAATATGGACTACTCATATTTGATTGTTTAAACTCTATCTGATTCTTTCAAGAATATTCATTCAAAACATTATTTTGGCATATAAATACACACATATATATACACACACATACTATATATGTGCATATACATATTTATATATTGCTTTATATAACAGTCTTTAGAAGATACAAGACATGACTAAAATATACAAAACTCGATAATCCCATATGAATGTTGTTATACCATGGGTAAATACTTGACAATGGAGAAAGAAAAATAATTATGTATAATTTCTTTGAAATTCTAGTGGTTAATAAGTTACACTATGTGGGAGCTCCACTTCAAAAAGGTTGACTTCAAATAAAATAAACTATATAATGTAGTAATGCATCACATATAATTTTTCTTCTAAAATAGTTTTTATTTCTGTGGGAGAAAGTCACTGAGTTTAAGCACAGAGCAAAGAGTAGCACTGGTACAATCATCCCAGGATGTCAGTAAAGAAAAATAATAATAAAAGTACTTCTATCAGAATAAAGTTAGCTTTTAGAAACAAAGGGGAAATGGCAGGAGAGAAAAAATTCTGAGAAATTACTTACCACATGAATTGGAAAACGGACATCAAGAGCTCAGCTTCTTCTTATGAATAACCAGACTATGGGGAAAAAAAGACAAAAATCCATCAGTAAGAGTACTAGTAAATTCATTTTGTTTGTAGCCATTAACTGAATTGTTTAATAGCAATGAGTTTCATTATTATCAAAGTTATGATATTTGTCAAAAAATGAATATACACTATGTGCATTATGTTGGTGCGCTCAAAAGAAAAGCAATCCAGAGGCAATGTTCACAATATACTTGAAAAAAAAAATACAGAAACATAAAGATGTCAACAGTTTCATAAATATCAGAAATTATAAAATCTTAAATTATAAAACATTGTATAATTACTCACATATATTGAGTTCTGAGCATAAACCAGGTACCAGAATAATTGATTTACAAACACTGCCTCATTTGATCCTCAGTGAGACCCTATGAGGAATGTCAAGTCTTAGCTTCACTTTCTAGATTACAAAAAATATTTAGAAAGGCTAATTAACTTGTTGGGAAAGAGGCACATATAATCTCAGAGTTTAGCTCTTGCCCCCTTAACTTCTATGCTAAACAGCCTAAATAGCAAGAGGTGAACCACTGCTTCTGAATATTGTACGACAAACTTTGTTAATGCATCCCTGGAAAATTCCTCCAATCTTCTGCTTAAATTAAGATGTGCATAGACATAAAATTTTCTTCTGACCAGTTTTCCTTTTCCTTTTTATGCTATTTAATCACTATTTATTGGAACACAGAAGCATTTCTAAAGATATGTCAAGAAAACAAAATCCAACACCCACCACCAGTAGCAAACCATAGTGAATCTAACAGCAGACTTTACCACTTAGTTTTAAAGGTCATTTTTGTGTTTGCAAAATACAAGTTTAAAAGGTTAGATTCCATGAGGCTTTAAATAGTGACTCAGAGTTTTGTTTGCATTAGCTTTATTCAGTGTCGTTTCCAATCTTCCATCTCACTATAAAACTATTCAGGAAATGTCTGCTTAGCTTTCTTTCAGAAGAAAACCCAAGGCAAATTACTAGAGAAATATTTAAAAATTCATTCATACTCTAAAGAAGAAAATAGGTTATCTGTGTACAGCCTAAGTCCATTTGTGGAAGTTTATGATAATCAATATTGCTGTACAAAACTGTTATCCAAAATATTCAAAAGTTATTAGCTCACATTATTGTTCTTAGTCTAAAATGTTATGAAATCCAAGATATTTTGCTTAGAGTTTTTTTCAAATTGATAGAACTGATTTTTCTCTTTTCCTATAAAATATTTTTTGTTGCTGAATTTATCAACACATAAGTTGATTGACTTCAAATTACTTTTCCTTTTGTTTTCAATTGAATATTGTGCTATAATTAAGGCAAACTTTTATTTAATTTCTGTGATAGATCTGTGTGGTTTCAGAAGGCCAAAAATATATTAGTTGTGATGTTGACAAGGCCAATTTCATCTCAGGTGTCAAAAATGAAATATATGGTCATTGCTTCAACACAATTAAAAATGGGGTGAGATTCCCTAAAGGAAACAACTGGAAATATTCTTAGGAACCCAAATAATTCAGTTAAGAGAAACATAGGAGACAGGCAAGAACTGTAGGATGTGTAGGATGCTTATTTTTTATACGTTGTCTGTTTGCAGAACATGTGATGAAAAATGGTCTCAAAGGACAAAGTAGGATTCTAAGTTTTCAGCAAAACAGAAACAGCAGAAAATATATAATATGTTATGCGCCCAAGTGAATTTAAGAAAAACGTAAAGGTTAGTCTCTTATTCTCTGCTTCACACTGGGAAAAAAAATTAAGACTGCAAGTTTTAATAAAGAATGGCATGAACAACTCTACAAAGCTATATGTGGACATCTCAGGACTAGGAAACAGAAAACAGTCCCAAACATTAACTTCAGTGAGTACTTTTGATAAAAATGCCATTCACCTTTATAGATGTCAGATAGATGATTGTTTTAGTTTTTTGTATTCAGGTCTTACAGACATTACACAAGATTAACCCTAAGGTACACTTTTCTAAAATGTGATATAAACCTGGATTCAGTATGGTGTAATTTCTCAGGGAATGAGGTAAATAAATGTAGTTCAACAAATATACTTCATCCCTTCAATCACTATGTAAAACAGAGTGGCATATGTAAGGAGTGAAATTTCAGTCTTTTAAGACTCATAATTCTGGGTTGATGGTGACTTGAATAGAAGTATCCAGTATAGATATATATTGTTTTATTTCATTAGTTGCACTATTTTCTTTGGTAAAAGTGACTTGAAAAGCAAACTGAAGGATAATATTAGAAAACACAGTTCAGCACGGTGGGCTTCAGGCTGGTGCAACGTCACGCTGGCCTCTGTCGCCGCAGGCCCGCCCCGCAAGGGGTGCCTGTCCCTCCCCCCGGCCTGAATGCGCCAGAGCCCCTGGATCAGCGGTTCCTTTAACCCCGTCCTGTCTGAGCAAAAAACAGAGCGCCCTCCAGCGACCTACACGCAGAGGCAGGGCCAAATCCAAAGCTGAGCCCCTGGGAGCTGTGAGAACAAAGAAGAGAAAGGGAAATCTCTCCCAGCAGCCTCAGTAACAGCGGATTAAAACTCCACAATCAACTTGATGTACACTGCATCTGTGGAACACGTGAATAGACAAAGAGTCATCCCAAATTGAGGAGGTGGGCTTCAAGAGCAAGATCTATGATTTTTTCCCCTTTTCCTCTTTTTGTGAATGTGTATGTGTATGCTTCTGTGTGAGATCTTGTCTGTATAGTTTTGCTTCCACCATTTGTCCTAGGGTTCTATCCATCCATGGTTTGTTTTTAAATTTTTTTCTTAATAATTAACTTTAATAACTTTATTATACTTTACCTACTTTCTTTCTTTCTTTCTTTCCTTTCTTCCTTCCTTCCTTCCTTCCTTCCTTCCTTCCTTCCCTCCTTTAGACAACGAATCATCCCAAATTGAGGAGGTGGTCTCTGAGAGCAAGATTTATGATTTTTTCCCCTTTTCCTCTTTTTGTGAGGGTGTATGTGTATGCTTCTGTGTAAGATTTTCTCTGTATAGCTTTGCTTCCAACATTTGTCCTAAGGTTCTATCCGTCCCTTTTTTTTTCCCTAAATATTTTTTTAATTAAATAACTTTATTATACTTTATTTTATTTTACTGTATCTTCTTTCTTTCTGTCTTTTTTCCTTCCTTCCCTCCTTCCTTCCTTCCTCCCTCCATCCCTCCCTCCTTTCTTTCCTTCTTGCCTTTGTTCCTTCTTTGCTTCTTTCTTTCTTTCTTCTTTCCTTCCTTCCTTCCTTCCCTCCTTTTTTTCTTTCTTTATTTCTTCATACTTCTACTAATTCTCTCTACTTTTTCTCCCTTTTATTCTGAGCCGTGTAGATGAAAGGCTCTTGCTGCTCCAGCCAGGAGTCAGGGCTCTGCCTCTGGGGTGGGAGAGCCAACTTCAGGACACTGGTCAACAAGAGACCTCCCAGTTCCACATAATATCAAATGGCAAAAATCTCCCAGAGACCTCCATCTTAACACCAGCACCCAGTTTCACTCAACGACCAACAAGCTAGAGTGCTGGACAACCTATGCCAAACAACTAGCAAAACAGGAACAAAACCCCATCCATTAGCAGAGAGGTTGCCTAAAATCATAATAAGGCCACAGACACCCCCAAACACACCACCAGACGTGAACCTTCCCACTAGAGAGACAAGATCCAGCCTCATCCACCACAACACAGGCACAAGTCCCCTCCACCAGGAAGCCACACAACCCACGGAACTAACATTATCCACTGTAGACAGACATCAAAAACATCGGGAACTATGAACCAGCAGCCTGCAAAAAGGAGACCCCAAACACAGTAAGATAAGCAAAATGAGAAGACAGAAAAACACACAGCAGATGAAGGAGCAAGATAAAAATGCATCAGACCTAACAAATGAAGAGGAAATAGGCAGGCTACCTGAAAAAGAATTCAGAATAATGATAGTAAGGATGATCCAAAATCTTGGAAATAAAATGGACAAAATGTAGGAAACAGTTAACAAGGATGTAGAAGAAATAAAGATGAAACAAACAATGATGAACAACACAATAAATGAAATTAAAAGTACTCTAGATGGGATCAATAGCAGAATAACTGAGGCAGAAGAACCGATAAGTGACTTGGAAGATAAAATAGTGGAAATAACTACTGCAGAACATAATAAAGAAAAAAGAATGAAAAGAACTGAGAGACCTCAGAGACCTCTGGGACAACATTAAATGCACCAACATTCGAATTATAGGGGTTCCAGAAGAAGAAGAGAAAAAGAAAGGGACTGAGAAAATATTTGAAGAGATTATAGTTGAAAACTTCCCTTATATGGGAAAGGAAGTAGTTAATCAAGTCCAGGAAGCACAGAGAGTCCCATACAGGATAAATCCAAGGAGAAATATGCCAAGACACATATTAATCAAACTGTCAAAAATTAAGTACAAAGAAAATATATTAAAAGCAACAAGGGAAAAACAGCAAGTAACACACAAGAGAATCCCCATAAGGTTAACAGCTGATCTCTCAGCAGAAACCCGACAAACCAGAAGGGAGTGGCAGGACATACTGAAAGTGATGAAGGAGAAAAACCTGCAGCCAAGACTACTCTACCCAGCAAGGATCTCATTCAGATTTGATGGAGAAATTAAAACCTTTACAGACAAGCAAAAGCTGAGAGAGTTCAGCACCACAAAACCAGCTTTACAACAAATGCTAAAGGAACTTCTCTAGACAAGAAACACAAGAGAAGGAAAAGACCTATAATAACGAACCCAGAACAATTTAGAAAATGGGAATAGGAACATACATATCGATAATTACATTAAATGTAAATGGACTAAATGCTCCCACGAAAAGACAAAGATTGGCTAATGGATACAAAAACGAGACCCTTATATACGCTGTCTACAAGAGACCCACTTCAGACCTAGAGACACATACAGACTGAAAGTAAGGGAATGGAAAAAGATATTCCATGCAAATGGAAACCAAAAGAAAGCTTGAGTAGCAATTCTCATATCAGACAAAATAGACTTTAAAATAAGGACTATTAGAAGAGACAAAGAAGGACACTACATAATGATCAAGGGATCGATCCAAGAAGAAGATATAACAATTGTAAATATTTATGCACCCAACATAGGAGCGCCTCAATACATAAGGCAAATACTATCAGCCATAAAATGGGAAACCGACAGTAACACATTCATAGTAGGGGACTTTAACACCCAACTTTCACCCATGGACAGATCATCCAAAATGAAAATAAATAAGGAAACACAAGCTTTAAATGATACATTAAACAAGATGGACTTAATTGATATTTATAGGACACTCCATCCAAAAACAACAGAATACACATTTTTCTCAAGTGCTCATGGAACATTCTCCAGGATAGATCATATCTTGGGTCACAAGTCAAGCCTTGGTAAATTTAAGAAAATTGAAATTGTATCAAGTATCTTTTCTGACCACAACGCCATGAGACTAGATATCAATTACAGGAAAAGATCTGTAAAAAATACAAACACATGGAGGCTAAACAATACACTACTTAATAATGAAGTGATCACTGAAGAAATCAAAGAGGAAATTAAAAAAAATACTTAGAAAAAAAAGACAATGGAGACACAACGACCCAAAATCTATGGGATGCAGCAAAAGCAGTTCTAAGGGGGAAGTTTATAGCAATACAAGCCCAGCTTAAGAAGCAGGAAACATCTCAAATAAACAACCTAACCTTTCACCTCAAGCAATTAGATAAAGAAGAACAAAAAAACCCCAAAGCTAGCAGAAGGAAAGAAATCATAAATATCAGATCAAAAATAAATGAAAAAGAAATGAAGGAAACAATAGCAAAGATTGATAAAACTAAAAGCTGGTTCTTTGAGAAGATAAACAAAATAGACAAACCACTAGCCAGACTCATCAAGAAAAAAAGGAGAAGACTCAAATCAATGAATTAGAAATGAAAAAGGAGAAGTAAAAACTGACACTGCAGAAATAAAAAAGGTCATGAGAGATTACTACAAGCAACTCTATGCCAATAAAATGGACAACCTGGAAGAAATGGACAAATTCTTAGAAATGCTCAACCTGCCAAGACTGAAGCAGGAAGAAACAGAAAATATGAACAGACCAATCACAAGCACTGAAATGGAAACTGTGATTAAAAATCTTCCAACAAACAAAAACCCAGGACCAGATGGCTTCACAGGCGAATTCTATCAAACATTTAGAGAACAGCTAACATCTATTCTTCTCAAACTCTTCCAAAATATAGCAGAGGGAGGAACACTCCCAAATTCCTTCTACGAAGTCACCATCACCTTGATACAAAAACCAGACAAGGATGTCACAAAGAATGAAAACTACAGGCCAATATCACTGATGAACATAGATGCAAAAATCCTAAACAAAATGCTAGCAAACAGAATCCAACAGCACATTAAAGGATCGTACACCATGATCAAGTGGGGTTTATTCCAGGAATGCAAGGATTCTTCAATATACGCAAATCTATCAGTGTGATTATCCATATTAACAAATTGAAGGAGAAAAATCATATGATCATCTCAATAGATGAAGAGAAAGCTTTTGACAAAATTCAACACCCATTTATGATAAAACCCTGCAGAAAGTAGGCATAGAGGGAACTTTCTTCAACATAATAAAGGCCATATATGACAAGCCCACAGCCAACATCATCCTCAATGGTGAAAAACTGAAAGCATTTCCACTAAGATCAGGAACAAGACAAGGTTGCCCACTCTCACCACTCTTATTCAACATAGTTTTGGAAGTTTTAGCCACAGCAATCAGAGAAGAAAAGGAAATAAAAGGAATCCAAATCAGAAAAGAAGTAAAGCTGTCACTGTTTGCAGATGACATGATACTATACATAGAGAATCCTAAAGATGCTACCAGAAAACTACTAGAGCTAATCAATGAATTTGGTAAAGTAGCAGGATACAAAATTAATGCACAGAAGTCTCTGACATTCCTATATACTAATGATGAATAATCTGAAAGTGAAATCAAGAAAACACTCCCATTTACCATTGCAACAAAAATAATAAAATATTTAGGTTAAACCTACCTAAGGAGACAAAAGACCTGTATGCAGAAAATTATAAGAACTGATGAAAGAAATTAAAGATGATACAAATAGATGGAGAGATATACCATGTCTTTGGATTGGAAGAATCAACATTGTGAAAATGACTCTACTACCCAAAGCAATCTATAGATTCAATGCAATCCCTATCAAACTACCACTGGCATGTTTCACAGAACTAGAACAAAAAATTTTGCAATTTGTCTGGAAACACAAAAGACCCCGAATAGCCAAAGCAATCTTGAGAACGAAAAAAGGAGCTGGAGGAATCAGGCTTCCTGACTTCAGACTATACTACAAAGCTACAGTAATCAAGACAGTATGGTACTGGCACAAAAACAGAAAGATAGATCAATGGAACAAGATAGAAAGCCCAGAGATAAACCCACGCACATATGGACACCTTATCTTTGATAAAGGTGGCAGGAATGTACAGTGGAGAAAGGACAGCCTCTTCAATAAGTGGTGCTGGGAAAACTGGACAGATACATGTAAAAGTCTGATATTAGATCACTCCTTAACACCATGCACAAAAATAAGCTCAAAATGGATTAAAGACCTAAATGTAAGGCCAGAAACTATCAAACTCTTAGAGGAAAACATAGGCAGAACACTCTATGACATAAATCACAGCAAGATCCTTTCTGACCCACCTCCTAGAGTAATGGAAATAAAACCAAAAATAAACAAATGGGACCTAATAAAACTTCAAAGCTTTTGCACTGCAAAGGAAACCATAAACGAAACCAAAAGACAACCCTCAGAATGGGAGAAAATATTTGCAAATGAAGCAACTGACAAAGGATTAATCTCCAAAATTTACAAGCAGCTCATGCAGCTCAATAACAAAAAAACAAACAACCCAATCCAAAAATGGGCAGAAGACCGAAATAGACGTTTCTCCAAAGAAGATATACATACTGCTAACAAACACATGAAAGAATGCTCAACATCATTAATCATTAGAGAATGCAAATCAAAACTACAATGAGATATCATCACACACCAGTCGGAATGGCCATCATCAAAAAATCTAGAAACAATAAATGCTGGAGAGGGTGTGGAGAAAAGGGAACACTCTTGCACTGCTGGTGGGAATGTGAATTGATACAGCCACTATGGAAAACAGTATGGAGGTTCCTTAAAAAACTACAAATAGAACTACCATATGACCCAGCAATCCCACTACTGGGCATATACCCTAAGAAAACCATAATTCAAAAAGAATCATGTACCAAAATGTTCATTGCAGCTCTATTTACAATAGCCTGGAGATGAAAACAACCTAAGTGCCCATCATCAGATGAATGGATAAAGAAGATGTGACACATATATACAATGGAATAATACTCAGCCATAAAAAAGAAACGAAATTGAGCTATTTGTAATGAGGTGAATAGACCTAGAGTCTGTCATACAGAGTGAAGTAAGTCAGAAAGAAAAAGACAAATACCGTATGCGAACACATATATATGGAATTTAAGAAAAAAAATGTCATGAAGAACCTAGGGGTACGACAGGAATAAAGACACAAACCTACTGGAGAATGGACTTGAGGATATAGGGAGGGGGAAGGGTGAGCTGTGACAGGGCGAGAGAGAGGCATGGACATATACACACTAACAAACGTAAGGTAGATAGCTAGTGGGAAGCAGCCGCATGGCACAGGGATATCGGCTCAGTGCTCTGTGACCGCCTGGAGGGGTGGGATAGAGAGGGTGGGAGGGAGGGAGACACAAGAGGGAAGAGATATGGGAACATATGTATATATATTACTGATTCACTTTGTTATAAAGCAGAAACTAACACACCATTGTAAAGCAATTATACCCCAATAAAGATGTTAAAAAAAAAAAGAAAACACAGTTCAGTCAAATTGCATTTTATTCACCAATCTGCCCAAAAGATATGCCTAATTTTAAGACAATATATTAAAAATTAACTACAAAGTAAAATACTAAATGAATGTAAAATTAATTTGATCACATATATAGTTGTGTCAAACAGATCTTTGGAGTAACATGAAGTTGTAGAGTAAGATTCAAATTACACACTGAAGGCTGCTTCTCTTGCAGATTTATCCCCTTACAGAGTTACCACAGGGCACTCTCTACTTTCCTAAATCATAAGTTTATCAGACTCCTTCGTTCCTGAAAAATGTGTTTATAGTTTTCTCAACAAAAAGGAATTATTTACTGCTGAGACAGGCTAGATGTGTCAGCTATTCTTTGTTTTTCTTTTTTAACTGTGAAAAGTACCGAGAGTCTGAATTTTTAAAGTAGTCATGCAAGCAAATTTAATGTGATCATTTATATTAAATGTTTATGTCCAGACACTTGTCACCTATACAACCACATATAGACAAGTAGAGGAGTGGCTGCTGCCAAAGTCAGAGTTAAGACAAAACTAAAGTAGAAATTTCTATTGTAATTTTCTGCTTCATAAAACCTACACATTATGTATCTTCTCTTTCATATATCATTCAAATATTCACTAAACTTCAAAGGAAATATACATCACTGAAATTATCAATGGCTTTGTTTTGGGTTTCTCCAAGATCACTTAAAGAGGAATTCAGTGGGTGGACCTTCAAAATGGTGGAGGAGTAAGACATGGAGATCACCTTCCTCCCCATAAATACATCAAAAATACATCTACATGTGAACAACTTCTACAGGACACCCACTGAATGCTGGCAGAAGACCTCAGACTTCCAAAAAGGAAAGAAACTCCCCAGGTACCTGCCCATGTGGCTGACATGGTCTTGGTGTTCTGGCCGGGTATCAGGACTGAGCCTATGTGGTGGGAGAGCCGAGTTCAGGACACTGGACCACCAGAGACCTCCTGGCTCTACATAATATCAATCAGCAAGAGTTCTCCCAGGGATCTCCATCTCAATGCTAACACACAGCTACATTCAATGACCACTAGGCCCCAGTGCTGGACACCCCATGCTGAAAAGCTAGCAAACAAGAACACAAACCCACCCATTAGAAGAGAGGCTGACTAAAAGAATACTAACTTCACAGACACCCCAAACCACACCACAAACATGGTCCTGCCCACCACAAAGACAAGATCCAGCTTCATCCACCAGAACACAGGCACCTGTCCCCTCCACTAGGAAGCCTACATGACCCACTGAGCCAACCTTACCAACTGAGGGAAGACACCAAAAACAATGGGAACTATGAACCTGTAGCCTGTGAAAAGCAGATCCCAAACTCAGTAAGCTAAGCAAAATGAGATGACAGAGAGATATGCAGCAGATGAAGGAACAAGGTAAAAATCCTCCACACTAAACTAAATGCTAATAGCCATAAAAGAGGAAACTGACAGCAACACAATCATAGTAAGGCACTTTAAGACCCCACTTTCACCAATGGAGAGATCAACCAAAATGAAAATAAATAAGGAAACACAAGCTTTAAATGATACATTAAACAAGATGGACTAAATTGATATTTATAGGACATTCCATCAACAAACAACAGAAAACACTTTTTTCTCAAGTGGTCATGGAACATTCTCCAGGATAGATCATAACTTGGGTCACATATCAAGCCTTGATATATTTAAGACCACTGAAATCATATCAAGTATCTTTTCTGACCACAACGCTAAGAGACTAGATATCAAGTACAGGAAAGAAACTGTAAAAAATACAAACACATGGAGGCTAAACAATACGTTACTAAATAACCAAGGCATCACTAAATAAATCAAAGAGGAAATAAAAAAATACTTAGAAACAAATGCCAAGGAAAACACAATGACCCAAAATCTATGGGATGCAGCAAAAGAGGTTCTAAGAGAGAAGTATATAGCAGTAAAATCCTACTTCAAGAAACAAGAAATATCTCAAATAAACAACCTAACCTTACACCTAAAGCAATCAGAGAAAGAAGAACAAAAAAAACCCAGAGTTAGCAGAAGGAAAGAAATCATGAAGATCACATCAGAAATAAATGAAACAGAAATGAAGGAAACAATAACAAAGATAAATAAAACTAAAAGGTGGTTCTTTGAGAAGATAAACAAAATTAATAAACCGTTAATGAGACTCATCCAAAAAAAAAAAAAGGAGAACACTCAACAGAATTAGAAATGTAAAAGGAGAAGTAACAACTGACACTCGAGAAATACAAAGGATTATGAGAGGTTACTACAAGCAACTCTATGCCAATAAAATGGACAACCGAGAAGAAATAGACAAATTCTTAGAAAAGCACATTCCAAGACTGAATCAGGAAGAAATAGAAAATATAAAGAGACCAATCACAAGCACTGAAATTGAGACTTTGGTTAAAAAACTTCGAACAAAAAAAAGCCCAGGACTAGATGGCTTCACCAGCGAATTCCATCAAACATTTAGAGAAGAAGTAACACCTATCCTTCTCAAACTCTTCAAAAATATAGCATAGGGAGGAAACCTCCAAACTCATTCTACAAGGCCAACATCACCCTGATACCAAAACCACACAAAGATGTCACGAAAAAGAAAACTACATGCCCATATCTGTGATGAAATAGATGCAAAACTGCTCAACAAAAGACTAGCCAAAAGAATCCTGCAGCACATTAAAGGGATCATACACCATGATCAAGTGGGGTTTATCCCAGGAATTCAAGGATTGTTTAATATATGTAAATCAATCAATGTGATATACCATATTAACAAACTGAAGGATAAAAAGCATATGATTATATCAATAGATGCAGAAAAAGCTTTCAACAAAATTCAACACATATTTATGACAAAAACCCTACAGAAAGTATACATGGAGGGAACTTACCTCAACATAATACAGGCCATATATGACAAACCAAAAGCCAACCTCGTTCTCAATGGTTAAAAACTTAGGCCATTTCCACTATGATCAGGAATAAGATAAGTTTGCCCACTTTCACCACTATTCTTCAACATAGTTTTGGAAGTTATAGCCACAGCAATCAGAGACATGCTGTTTGAAGATGACATGATACTATACATAGAGAATCCTAAAGATGCTACCAGAAAACTATTAGAGGTAATCAATGAATTTGGTAAAGTTGCAGGATACAAAATTAATGCACAGAAATCTCTTGCATTCCTATACACTAATGATGAAATATCTGAAAGAGAAATTAAAGAAACACTCCCATTTACCTTGCAACAAAAAGAATAAAATGCCTAGGAACAAACCTACCTAAGGAGACAAAAGACCTGTATGCAGAAAACTATAAGACACTGATGGAAGAAATTAAAGATGATACAATCAGATGGAGAGATATACCATGCTCTTGGATTGGAAGAATCAACATTGTGAAAATGACTATACTACCCAAAACAATGTACAGATTAAATGCAATCTCTATCAAACTACCAATGGCTTTTTTCACAGAACTAGAACAAACATTTCACAATTAGTATGGAAACACAAAAGACCTGAATAGCCAAAGCAATCTTGAGAAAGAAAAGCAGAGCTGGAGGAATCAAGCTCCTGGACTTCAGAGTATACTACAAAGCTACAGTATTCAAGACAGTATGGTACTGGTACAAAAACAGAAATATAGATAAATGGAACAGGATAGAAAGCCCAGAGATAAACCCATGCACATATGGTCACCTTAACTTTGATAAAGGAGGTAAGAATATACAATGGAGAATAGACAGCATCTTCAATAAGTGGTGCTGGGAAAATTGGACAGTTACATGTAAAAGAATGAGATTAGAACACTCCTTAAGACCATACACAAAAATAAACTCAAAATGGATTAAAGACCTAAATTTAATGCCAGACACTATAATAGTCTTAGAGGAAAGCAGACAGAATACTCTATGACATAAATCACAGCAACATCCTTTTTGACCCACCTCCTAGAGAAATGGAAATAAAAATAAACAAATAGGACCTAAGGAAACTTAAAATCTTTTGCACAAAAAAGGAAACCATTACCCAGATGAAAACCCAACTCTCAGAATGGGAGACAATACCTGTAAATGAAGCAACTGACAAAGGATTAATCTCCAAAATATACAAGCAGTTAATGGAGTTCAATATCAAAAAAACAAAAAAGAACACTCCAAAAATGGGCAGAAGACCTAAATAGACGTTTCTCCAAAGAAGATATACAGATTGCCAACAAACACATGAAAGGATGCTCAACATCACTAATCATTAGAGAAATGCAAATCAAAACTACAATAAGGTATCACCTCACACCAGTCAGAATGGCCATCATCAAAAAATCTAGAAACAATAAATGCTGGAGAGGGTGTGGAGAAAAGGGGACCCTCTTGCACTGTTGGTGGGAATGTAAATTGATACAGCCACTATGATGAATAGTATGGAGGTCCCTTAAAAAACTAGGAAATAGAACTACAATATGACCAAGAAATCCCACTACTGGGCATATTACCTGAGAAAACTATAATTCAAAAAGAGTCATGTACGAATATGTTCATTGCAGCACTGTTTACAGTAGTCAGGACATGGAAGCAACCTAAGTGTCCATCGACAGATGAATGGATGAGGAAGATGAGGCACATAATTCAATGGAATATTACTCAGCCATAAAAAAATGAAATTGAGTTATCTGTAGTGAGCTGGATGGACATAGAGTCTGTCATACAGAGTGAAGTAAGTCCAAAAGAGAAAAACAAATACCATATTCTAATGCATACATATGGAATAAAACAAACAAACAAACAAAATGGTTTTGAATAACCTAGGGGCAGGACAGGAATAAAGATGCAGACTTAGAGAATGGACTTGAGGACATGGGAAGGGGGAAGGGTAAGCTGAGACAAAGTGAGAGAGTGACATTGACATATAAACACTACCAAATGTAAAATAGATATCTAGTGGGAAGCAGCCACATAGCACAGGGAAATCAGTGTGGTGCTTTGTGACCACCTAGAGAGGTGGGATAGGGAGGGTGAAAGTGAGATGCAAGAGAGAGGTGATATGGTGATATATGTATACATATAGCTGATTCACTTTATTATACAGCAGCAACAAACACAGCAATGTAGAACAGTTATACTCCAATAAAGATGTTAAGGGCTTCCCTGGTGGCGCAGTAGTTGAGAGTCCGCCTGCCGATGCAGGGGACACGGGTTCATGTCCTGGTCTGGGAAGATCCCACATGCCGCTGAGTGGCTAGGCCCATGAGCCATGGCCACTGAGCCTGCACATCCGGAGCCTGTGCTCCGCAACAGGAGAGGCCACAACAGTGAGAGGCCCGTGTACAGCAAAAAAAAAAAAAAAAAAAAAAGACATGTTAAAAAAAGAAAAAAAAACCTCAGGGCTCCCAGATTGCAGTGGATTTCTAGAAATCTCATTGTGTTGTACTGTTATTTTTATTAAGTAATAAAGTTACCACTCTGTAGAAGAAAAAGAAGGAGGAACTGTGTGTACACTCTAGTTTAGATGACATTAATTTAATTTTTTAATATAATAAAGATGTTAAAGGAACCAAAATAAACTTTGATACAATCTCTAAATATGTAAAATTGTACATATAAATCAAACATACAAAACAAATAACAACCGAGTGGCAGAATTGGTTCAGAATTCAGAATGCCTTAAAATAAATGCTATCAAAGTCCACTGTTGTTTTAAATAGCGCCAGATATTCAGAATTAAAATAAATTTGCTTTCTTCAGGGCTTTATTGTTCACAAGGTAAAAGGGATACTGAACTCTGCTATTAAATGCCATCATATTCACTGCAGGAGATAAAACATTTACAAAAAAAGCAAAAACATGCATATGGTAGGATTCATACATGTACATATAAAGGAGATATTAGTCCTCCCTCAGCCCTCTCTTTTGCTTATTGTCCCACAGAATAAAAGTGCTCTACTATTTCTTATCTTTGGTCATTGTTCCCCTTATCCATCTCTGTGGGGCAAGAATATTTTGCTATATCACCAGAGTTAGTCTCCAGCTTTTATATTTCCCCTTTTGAATATACAGTTCATGGTGGTATTTAGTATGTGTACAGAGTGGGCAGTAGATATCTGGACAATTGAAGAAGTAGGAATAGAACTGTAATTGATCTGATGTAGAAGGGCTACCTCAGTAGTAATAAAACTTAGCCAGGAAACTCAGTAAACTGCAGTAAGTCTACATATTAAAGGAGTTTTTGGAGTTGCAGTCTGGAGTAGTGAGAGTGTATTAGTCCACTCGGGCTGCTGTAACAAAATACCATAGACGGGGTGGCTTAAACAAAAGAAATTTATTTTACTCCAACTTCTGGAGGCTGGAAAGTCAAAGATCAAGGTTCCAACAGGTTTTGGCTTCTGAAAAATACTCTTTTCCTGGTTTTCCAGTGGCTGTTTTCTCCCAAATGACCTTTCCTAGGCACATATACATGTAAAGAGAGTGCAAGCTCTCTGGTATCTCTTATAAAACACTAATCCTATGGCATCAGGGTCCCTCATTATGACGTTATTTAACCTTAATTACTTACTTTGAGACTCCATCTCCAAATACAGTCACACTGGGGGTAAGGGCTTCAACATATGAATCTGGTAGGACAGACACAACCTTCAATGCATAACAGGGAGTAAAATTCTAGTAACATCAGCAGACATAGTATAGGAAATACTGCCTAAAAAATACCCTAAAACTGGGCAAATGCAGATCTTTCTCTCATTATTATTACCTGGACATAAAGAGAGACTAAATAACAGCATGATTCTGAGTTTCAGAATGAGTCTTAGTCTACCTCTAAGAGGAAGGATGCTATTTCCTCCTTGCTTATTTGATTTTTTTCAACTCTCTTATTCTCTACACTGTCTAGTAACTTCTATCATTGATTTTATGAGAAAGACTGAGTTAGAGACTTCAGAGCAGAGAGGAATGGAAAGGAAAACTGTCTGTTGAATTTATAATGCTTTTGTGGGGAAATCAAGAAAATGTCTATAAGAAAATATAAAAACAAAACAAACAAGCTTCATAACAAGGCATAGTGTCACAGTAATAAAAAGTTGAGGGAAAAAATTTCCCCACCTTTTTATCCAAAATTTAATGATCATTCCACCTCCAGTCTTCTATTTAGTGATGCTGCCAAAGAGTCTTAATATATTTCATGCCTCTTCTTCCACATGATCTCAAATACAATGTATGTTATTCTTCCTCTACTTCCACCATGGAATGTGGTTCTAACTAAGTTTTTGTTCTTGAATTTTTTGTAAATATCGTCTGTGAATATGTTGTCCTAAATCAAGGGAGGGAATCATACCCTAACTGAACAGTACAGATCACTTTAGAATGACATGTGCTGCTTGATTGTTTGGACCTCTATTTTATTGGAATATATTATATATGTTTCATATTGTACATTCCTTGTATTCAATTTCTTATGAAGGTGTCTGGGCAAAGCTGTCTGTCAAGATTTAGTATTTCTCACTAGAACAGTTAGAAGCTTAGTCTGCAGTATCAAATTCTTAGTATGATGCTTCACTGTAAGTCTTGTGTTCTTGGAGATTTTGGAAAACAATTAATGATATTTAACATAGATCCTCTTGCCCTATTTTCTGGATATATTTTATTGAGTTGGTCATGATATTTTTGTTTTAGTATAATGGAATATGGTGACCACTTTTGTATGTTTATTAAAAGTGACAAAGTGATCTACTTTATGCATCAGGAAGTAACGAAGGAAGGAAGGAAGGAAAGAAGGAAGGAAGGAAAATACATTGTTACTATTAAAGAGATTTGTTTTATTCAAAGCCTAGACTTTAAGAATTGAATTTCAGGAGATGCCATTGTCTTGCATTGAAATAATGTTATATTAAGCATCTGGGATGATTTATGTTACTACTGGGTCTTCGATAGTTTTGTAGAAATGATATAAGTATCAGCAATTTGCTGTCTCAAAAAAATAAAAATCAAACATTCTCCAGAAAATGCTAAATGAATTAGTGATAAATTTTTGAGGGGGATTTGACTTTTCCTTAAGAATATAGTTAGAACTATGATTCTTGGAAATGTCAGGGTGATATTTGATATATGTAAAAACCTTCACCAAATCATAAAGGGTACCTGGCTTGGCTAGACACAAAACTAGGTGCCTCATCTGAATATCAGTTTTGGTTTTTGTTTTTCTCAAACCCCAGAAAAAAATTAAAAATATGCATCAAAACAAAGCAAAATTTTCTACACAGATTTATGAATTAAAATATTCTTGATGTTTATGTATGGACCTCAAGGTAAGATTCAGTATTATAGGTCTATCTAGAAATAGAGACTTTGTGAGAATAAAAATATATATCTGTCTTCACTATTTTATATCGTTTTTTATATGACTAAAAATATGTTTTGCTGTTTCTGTTACTTTTTTATACCCACAAACATTAACATACACACACAAAGCCAATCTAAAGTATGAAACTATCACAAAACATCCACAAACATTTGGATCCACTAGAACATGGAAAGATTTAAGGAATTCTTAGCAAAATATTTTCATAGCACCAATACTGTTGGGAAAAACAGTAAAAGCTTTTTTAATAAGTAATTTTAATGAGCTATAGTCCCTTTCTCACTCTGTATTTGGTGTGTGTATGGATAACAACAACTTTTGCAGATTATTTTTTAACCTCTAACTATCTATTAACAATCTAAGATGCTGAAATGTAGAATAATGTCTGTGTAGAGAAAAGAAAAAAAAAAAGAAAAAAAGAAAATGTCTTAGAGATTTATTAGCTAAATTTTCTGCTTTTTGTTACATGTGTGCAAGCTTCCCATTAAATGTAATGAGTTATGAAAGTGCCATTGCCTTGTATTTGAAGTTTCTGTTGTGCTATTTTCTGTGTTGGAGTTACCAACATCAGCAATAACAGAGTAGATACTGCCTGAGTTAAAGCTAGCCAAAGTTGGAACTTTCATTATATGTATGCTATGCTACTAATTGTATATGTCATAGCAACAGAGCTATTTCTAACAAATTAAATGCTAAATTCAAAGTCACGTAAACATTTAAACAATTAATTTGTTTTCATTCTTTAGATCATAAGCATTTAGGATAAAATAAAATGTACTGCTCATAAAGCAGATCATGCCTCTGAAACAATTCCAAGTGCTTAAATATTTCACTCAGTTACGAATGCAATAAAACTTTGTTAAAAATATTAGATACTCTCCCCACATATGCATAGGTATAATGAAAAAAAATCCTCATTTAAAATTTTGAACATTCTTTTTTAATTTACCTTTCTGTATCTCCTTAAATGAAAATTAATACATAGTGCTTGAAAAAAGAAGGAGACAGGAAAGAAGGAAGGAAGGAACGAACGAACGAATGAAGAAACGAAGGAACGAAGGGAGGGAGGGAGAAAAAAAGAAGAAAACATGGGACAAAAGAGGTCAGGCCTTAATTCTACCAGTTAGTTGATGTCCCACAAAAGATCATTACATTCAAAGATTCAGGATGTTTAGAGTTTTCCTCAAAATTAATGGTTTCTTTTATGAATATGCAACTATTTAGAAAACAAGTATTTGCATTTTTTGCTATAATAGATTTTCATGAAGAAAACAGTTTCTATTTTTCCAAGTTTTTTCTTTTTTTTCACTTTAAAATTTGTATTCATTCAAGAAAACGAGTATTAGATTGAGAACTGCTTAATCTTTAATTATTTGGCCTGTAATCAGGTATTTATGGTTTAAATTCCTCAACATTTTTTAAACACCTACCTACTTAACACACACAGTCACACTACCAGCCCAACTAACAAATATTCATGGTAAAAACATATTTCTATCACACCCTTCTCACAAGAAATTCACAGTACTACTCTAATTAACTCAGGGTTTGTCTCAAGACAGAAGAGAATATTCCTTTCTTTTCTAAAGCTAGTAAAGTTCTGTGGGAAAGCATGAGTAATGCACTGCAACTCCACTTATAGTTTGGGGAGTAAATATTCAACATGCCAATGATATATAAATGATATTAGAAATTGTGAATGGCTAATTTTATGTGTCAACTTGCTTAGGTTACAATACTCATATATTTCAAACACCAGTCTAGATTTTTCTTGAAGTTATTTTTAGATGAGATTAACACTTAAATTGGTAGACTTTGAGTAAAGCAGATTACCCTTCATAATGTTGGTGTGTCTCATCAATCAGCAGAAAAGAATGAAGTCCCTTGAGGAAGAGGCAGTTCTGCCTCTAGATGGCCTTCAGGTTTGAGCTCCAACGTCAACTCTTCCCTAGGTCTCCATCAACCCTTTGGCCTTACCCTGAAGATTTTGCATTTGCCAGCCTCCTTATTCATGTGAGCCAATTCTTCACAATAAATCTTTTATGTATATATACACATTCTATTTGTCCTGTTTCTCTGAAGATCTCTAAAACACAAATACCCTCGCATGTTATGCCCAAGAAATTCATCTGGTAAATTCAAAATTCAAAAAATAGTAAAATAAAAATCAGAGGTCTAGATAGCATTTCAAATAATAAATTCAAAAAAATCCCCATGATTATTTTTCATATCAGTTATGTATTTTATGGCTTAAATATTTTTAGATACTCTTCTATATCAAATTGTTGTATATTACTCACTTTGTTTTATGTGATACAACATCCATATACTTTGCTACATAAAAATATAATAAAACAATGAATATTTAGCCATAGGAATTCAACAAAATAAAAAGCAAAGCTGTTTTTTTCTCAGTTTTTTTTTTGAGGTAGAAGAATATTAACAGATACATTCATAAATTCAGAACTAATTAAAAACTATGCAAATTTTTCTATCTTTATATTTCAAAAATATAATATTATGGTTATTTATCTAAGATGAACTGCAAAACTTATGTCAGTATTAACTATCAGTGAATGAAACTGCATTTGTATTTAATAAATATGAAAACATTTTTAATTGTATTTCACACCAGTTACCTAGTCTCAAGCACAATTTGATAGGGAGATGCATCTCTTTACTATTTAAAGCATAAAAATTATTGGTATTAAAGAATAAAAAATGAATAATTTTTAAAAATTATGTTTCTTAGTACTACTATGGAAATTTAACAGGACTCACAATATAAGACTCAACCAAATATGTTGAAAGAAAAATTTGTTCTATTAGAGGACATTCTTGAAAGAGCCTAATGAGTAAGATAATCGGAAAGTACTTATAAACTAAGAGTGCTATAGCATTCATGGTGATTAACATAATAAAAATCATTTTGCTTTTTAATCAAATATATGCCATTTTGAGATGCAATCCTTTTAAAAGAAGTAGAAAGAAAGAGACTAATGATTCATATAAAGAATTTCCTAATTTCCATGTCATAAATTCCAGGCGCTTTACTAACAATCTCCCCACATGTCATAAATTTTCCCTTTACTTTTGCTCTAAGAGAGTACAAATAAGATATTTCTTCATGTATTAAATCTTAATTTAGAAACCGAAGAAGTAATTGAATATTTTCATAGCTACCTTACCTCACTAATGCGTCTAGCAAAGACTGCTAGGAACATACTTGGTTTACAATAAGGAAAGATGCACACAGCACAGGAGCAACTGTTGGGTACCCCGGAAAGAACGTATTAGAAAGGCCTCATTATAAGTTTTGGACTTGTGTTCTGTGATTTTAGGGACAGTTTATGTGGTGGAGTTTTGCTCTTGGATTGGATTGGTTTTACTGTAAGGCAGTGGAGGTAATTCTGTACCTTCTTATTTAGGAAGGCGGGAAACTAGAGTGAGGGTTAAACCGTAATTGGTAAAGAGGCAGTAGTAATTTATTTTAGTAAGGATAACGAGATGTTTCGTCATTTTTATGCTTTAGATAATGTTCAAAGTATGTGTTCAGACCTGAGTACAAAGTGGTCTTGTTTTTATTTTGAACAACGTTGGTCAGAATGACTTTACTGATGTTGATATCCTATGAAATTATTCATGTTCAACAGAAGAACAAGACCTAGCTGTCCTGTCCCAGATGTCAGGGATTGCTTTTATCTTTCTTACTAATGTGCATAAAATTTCTCTCAAACAATTTATATATTCCTCCACATTGTCAGTCTCCTAACTTATTTTCTGCTTTTAATTTTACTCTTTCCTCATCCAGTATTTATATTGATCTTAAAAAAAAACATTGTGAACATTTCTCTGCTCATAGCCCATTCAATTACATTTCTCTGCCTTCAGCACAAAGGCCAACCTCCTTAACAAGGATTAGAAGCCTCCTCAGTGCCTTGGCCCAGCCTGTTTATCCACAGATTTGGAAGAAGGCAAGCTGGAAAGTCTCTACATCATCATTCCAATGGAGCCAACACTCTGATATAGAAAACTGGCATTAACTCATTTTATGAAAAGGGTGAAACGAATGCATTCTCAAACTTCTCTTTCTGAACAGATTGCTGCTCCTAAACCTGTCCATCCAGTGAGACCTCCAATATAAATGATGGTGCACCTGTGTGTGTATACATGCATGCATACATACACACTACCACCCCACGCTCCAACTATAATATAATTATTTTATTTCTCCTAATGTGACATTCTTTCTTTTGCCTCAGAGAATTAGCTCATGAGTTACACTGTATTAGAATACTTCACTGCTGTTACCCTTGTTTTATTGTTCCACCCCTCCTTCAAACTCTGTGGATATTCTGATTCATCATTCATAACTCAGTTTAGAAGTTACTCCCTTCTATTTGTGGAAGGAAGAATTACTATAACAGGTCTCTCTCCCTAATTAATTTGGAAGCTCATTGAGAGCCCATAACATTTATGCCTTTTCATTTCATATCCAGAACTGAATTTGATCTGTAGTATGTGTAGTTAACTTAATATTAGTAAGAAGTTAGAATATTTTAATTAAATTATTTTCATCTTTTTGCCAACCTATGGTTAACACATTTCATGGAGGGATATACAATAATTATACTTTTAATTTCCTGACTTAACCTATCTATTCAATGTAACATTGAAATAGAGGATAATGTATATGAGTATTGTTCTGCCTTCACACTCATCAATCATCATTAATCTTTTATATTTTCTGAGTTAATGATAATCAGGGATCATGGCTCTTTTATTTTGTTCACAGCATTTTCTTTCTTTTTGAAACATAAATATATAAACCTATATTATAAAAAAGGGAAAATTAGGAGGAAAATCATCAGAGATTTTTCCCTTCAAGAGTGTTGTCTCTAAAGTATAGGAGAGATTTTTTTATGGTCACTGAAAACATTATCCAAAATTTGAAATATAAAAAAAGATGTCTTTGGCACACTTATTTTCTTTCTGGTTTTTATTTTTTGATGAGAATATTATTTTTTCTAACTACATTCAGCACTAGCAATAGTTAATGTAAAATTATCCTGAATTCTACCAAAGAAATCAATTGACACAGAGATTGATCTTCCTAGTAAAAGTAGAGACAAGAGTGAAATATTTTTTTACCCTTTATTTTTCATTCCACAAAAGTTTGTTAAAGTCATAATTATTGGAAGAAGAGTGATAGTGAATTTCAAAAACTACTTAAGCTTTTAGAAAATTATAGGGAATAAAAAGCCAACTTTCTTGCCCTTAGCAATAGCAACATAGTCTTTGCTATTGTCTCTAAACAAACAAATGGACTTAGAAATGAAAGTCATTGGTTGTTGGGAAATTTAACACACGTTATATATGTGGAATAAAGGTCTTCAAGCAAAATCACAGTACATGCATACTTCAATATTTTATTTATTTCACTTCATATATATGTTTGGACAGTCTTGTGGGACTGGACCCTAAACACGTGGAATCTGATGCTTACTCTGGGTAGACAGTGTCATAATTGGTTTGAATTCCCAGACACCCTGCTGGTGTCCAATAATTGCTTTTTGGTGTGGGGATACCCTCCTCCTAACACACACTTTGGAATTGCACCCAGGAACCCAAGATAGTGTTTGAGAACAACATGCTTTTCACCTGATAAGAATAAAAGTACACATGAGAGGAGCTTCCTAATGACAAATATTTATGTTGTCTGAGATATCAGTGTATAATTTACCATAGGAAAGAAGAACATTAGCTAATCCAGAAAAGTGTTAAGTGGACATTCACTAAGATACTCTCTACTGTTTCAATGCATGTTAAGAAGTAGGAAATTACTTAACTATTCTCAAATCTTTTCAAATATTTTACACATTCTATGCATAAGATGTATTTGAATATACAGATTAATAATTCTTATTAGAGGTTGCTTTAAGCAGACATCTCAAGTATTTCTATATATTCTATGTATGTGAAAAATATATAATGCTTTTAAATGTGTGATGAGCTGAATATTTTACAAAATTAATATCAAAACTCCCAGCTTATTAAAATATATAAGGATTTCTTTTGTCTATTTCACAGAAAGTTCTGGTATCTGCCAAAAGAAAATCTGAAGTTTAAAACATAATGGCAATTAAAATAATGCTTTATTATTAACTTTATCACCAAAGACATTTGCTGACACTAATATTCAAGCAATAGGTCTCTCATTCTTGAATCAATGCATGCACAACTTTGTGTTGTATCCTTTTATATGTACCCCATACTTTTTACTGTAATTCAATAAATGATAGGAGCATGTCTCATTCATAATTGTATACTCGTTGCAAAGATTATAGTCAGATATGTAGTAGGCATTTGATATACATTTGTTGAATGAATTGTAATAGTCAACCATTTAACTTAACGTATATCAAAGACCCTAGATTTACATTTGAAGTCTGAAAGTTTGCAAAAGTTTGAAAAGGAGAGATTGTGATCTATTTCCTTTGACTTTGTTACCATAATTGTCTTCCTATTTCAGATCATATTTAGCACATTGCTTGGCATTGTGAAAATGAAGTGTTGGACTCAGTGATATTTACAAACATTTATGTCTCCAGCATTCTATAGCACAAAATTTGTAAAATGAAGTGTTGGACTCACTGATATTTACAAATACAAACATTTAGGTCTCCAACATTCCATAGCATGAAATTTACAGCACCTTTCTCTCAACATTTCATACTTGGATTTAAATAATTTATTGGGGTTCATTTGTTTATTGATTTTTATTTTAGTTTTGGTTTCATTTTGAGAGTGCCTGAAGACATGGAATCCTCTCTGTTCTACTGGTTTCTCCCAGTCCTAGTGTAGAAAGAACAACTCAGTAAGAACCTTAAAAGCTAAAAGAACTGGATGTGCAATGTGGAATCTCAATATCCTGAGGGAAAAAAGAGAAGTTCTTAGCAGGAGAATCAATAAGGAACAAAAAAGTGTAAAATATTGTGAATACAGTCCCAGGGAGAGGAATCAAAGTGGCTCTCACAAAGACACAGCACTGACCATATTAAACAACGGGAAAAGGTTCAGAGAAAAGACTTCATGATTCGTATAATAAAGGTAGAAGAAGTTCAGAAACAGCTTTAAGAAAATACTCTGAGGTTGGTTGATCTCCCAGAGGGCATAAGACAGCCAAATGTGGAAATGTTCATAAAACAGAGACAAAACAGTTTGAAAGATCTCTCTACTGCACACTGACCCAACTTACCACCTTGGAAGTTTTCTTAGAACACTGATGTTTAAATAGTTAAGTAGAAAGAAAGAGCCACTGTATTAAGCTAAGTCTTCTAGAAAAAAACAAAACTACTGAGGCTGAGGAAGGTTCTTACAGCTATACCAAGATTTATTTCATAATTAGAGCTACATAGTAATACTCTATAGGATTGAAAGGCAAACCACACTCTTGAAATTCTAAAATAGTAAGAAGCTCTTTCTAATTGAAAAATATTATATCTTGCTCCTTTCCCAGGCCTAACAATGCCTTGAAATTCATGGAACCTAAAAAATGGAAAATAAGAACAAAAAGAAAAAAGCAAGGCATGATTTTTGCAACACTAAAGGAACATGATTGAAATATCTAAATTGTATGATCCATTTATTTAAAAAATTCAGACTAAGAACCACTAGGGAATCTATAAAAACAGACCTATTTTAAAGTAGGTAGATAGAGACAGACATGCAGAGATAAGAGAAGATTTAGTAAAACTCTAGGGAGTGTTGTCTGTCTCTACTTTAAAAAGTATAAAATAATGCATCCCTTTTTTAAATTTACAGAATTTCCATTGTTTAAAAAGTTGAAGATTTACACTTGGCATTGAAAAAGAATATGTGTGTGTGTGTGTGTGTGTGTGTGTGTGTGTGTGTGTGTGTGTGAGAGAGAGAGAGAGAGAGAGAGAGAGAGAGAGAGAGAGAGAAAGAGAGGATATCATCAGAGATTGATATGGGTATCCAGTGATGAACAGAAAGTAATATGGCAGATCTCCTACAAATAAAAATCTGTACTTCAGAAAGGATATTAATAATATAAAATTTAAAAAGTATTCTTATATTCTCCCAAACTTATCCTACAGGCATATTTTAATAATTTAAGAGTGGCCAGTTTAAATTTCCAACTTATCCAGTCCATAAGTAGTGTTTTGTCATGAATATTCAACAAAAATTAAGGTACATCTATTTTTAGTTTTTAAGGAACCTCCATACTGTTCTCCATAGTGGCTGTATCAATTTACATTCCTACCAATAGTGCAGGAGGGCTCCCTTTTCTGCAAACCCTCTCCAGCATTTATTGTTCCTAGATTTTTTGATGAAGGCCATTCTGACCAGTGTGTGTGGTGATCCTCATTGTGGTTTTGATTTGTATTTCTCTAATGATTAGCGATGTTGAGCATCCTTTCATGTGTTTGTTGGAAATCTGTATGTCTTCTTTGGAGAAATGTCTATTTAGGTCTTCTGCCCATTTTTGGATTGGGTTGTTTGTGTTTTTTTTGGATATTGAGCTGCATGAGCTGCTTGTATATTTTGGAGATTAATCCTTTGCCAGTTGCTTCATTTGCAAATATTTTCTCCCATTCTGAGGGTGGTCTTTTCATCTTGTTTATGGTTTCTTTTGCTGTGCAAAAGCTAACCCTAAAAATAGAATTACCATATGACCCAGCAATCCCTCTAGTGGGCATATAACCTGAGAAAACATAATTCAAAAAGAGGCATGTACCACAATGTTCATTGCAGAACTATTTACAATAGCCAGGACGTAGAAGCAACCTAAGTGTCCATCAACAGATGAATGGATAAAGAAGATGTGGCACATGTATACAATGGACTATTACTCAGCCATAAAAAGGAATGAAACTGAGTTATTTGGAATGAGGTGGATGGACCTAGAGCATTTCATACAGAGTAAAGTAAGTCAGAAAAAGAAAAAACAAATACCGTATGCTAACACATATATATGGAATCTAAGAAAAGCAGTACTAATGAACCTGGTGGCAGGGCAGGAATAAAGCCACAGACACAGAGAACAGACTTGAGGACATGCCCAGAAGAGGAAGGGGAAGCTGAGATGAAGTGAGAGAGTAGCATTGACATGTATACACTGCCAAATGTAAAATGGATGTCTAGCAGAAGCTGCTCCAAAGCACAGGAAGATCAGCTCAATGCTTTGTGATGACCTAGAGGGGTGGGATAGGAAGAGTGGGAGGGAGGCTCAAGAGGGAGGAGATATTGGAATATATGTATACATATAGCTGATTCACTTTGTTGTACAGCAGAAACAACACAACATTGTAAAACAATTTTACTCCAATAAAGATGAAAAAAATTAAGGTACAATGTTTTTTCAGTAAGAGTTACTATTTATTTTGCAGTGGAATCAAGCTTAGAGTGCTAACTTCTATAAACCTTAAAAAATTGCTATTTTCCACAATAGAATAAATAATATAAGGATAATATTAAATTGCATAGATTCCACATTTCATACTGGAAATGTTATACAAAGTAAAACATAATCTTGATACATGATTCTAATTATAAACAGTTTGAACACCCTTTAGATTTGAAAAAGGGAAAAATTATAGACATTTATTTACATTATATAAGGGATGAATAGCAGAATTAACTCACTGAGGTACAACTAAGTTGTCTTCAGAGAAAACGGCAATAAGAATTATAAATTGGCCTATGGATTTCACTCCACATGAATAGTTAGCTATGAGGTGTCATGAAGATGCCAAAAATTCTCAAAATATAATTCATTTTCATTGAAATAAATAATTCATTATGATGTATTGCTTTAGAAGGAAGCAGGACAGTGTATCTAAACAGAGAAAGGGTATTACAGTGCCGGATATTTAAAAAAATCAACAAATGATATTTAATTGAATTTGCACTTATTGTTTTATTTTGTTAAACAGGATCATAGGAGTCTACAGCTATTATATATACTTGGTGGATACATTTTTTTTTAAGTTGAAACACATGCTGAGTAGCTGAAGAGCAAAAATAGGTATAAAGAAAGGGTTTATTCTTGAACCTTGTATATTTTCTTGAACCATATCATCACAATTCTTACAAAGAGTGATTTTTAATACAGCAAAGTAATACACACTCCTTTTGTTGTTGTTCATTAAATAATTTTCAGGTTTCGCTTTTTAAGGACTAATTTATTTTACATAATTCTCTTGCCAATAACTTAATGATAACCAAGGCATAATTTCCTGCCAGATTTAATATTTAGCTGAACAAAATGACCATATAAATTATATGTTGCCTAAATCATTTTACTTAAGGAATTTGTGTGTGTGTGTGTGTGTGTGTGGTACGCGGACCTCTCACTGTTGCGGCCTCTCCCGTTGCGGAGCACAGGCTCTGGACGCTCAGGCTCAGTGGCCATGGCTCACGGGCCCAGCCGCTCCGCGGCATGTGGGATCTTCCCGGACCGGGGCACGAACCCGTGTCCCCTGCATCGGCAGGCGGACTCTCAACCACTGCGCCACCAGGGAAGCCCCCAGTTCCATTTTTGACATGGATTGCTAAATGTTCAGATTCTATCAGCCCTTCTTCTTGTTTAGCTGTAATACTACACAAAACAACTTTCCCTTAAAGTTTGTTTGCTACTCTGAGGCAGAGCTTGTCCCTGGTACAGAGATTAAAAATTTATTTCTCTTCATTTGCCAATATTCAGAATATGGAGTTGCTTTCCAGAATTTTTCAAAGGTGACCTATGTGTTATTAATATACATTTCTGAGTAACATAATATTCTGGACTCAAATTATTGGATATGATTCAATATTTCACAATTATCATGCTTATTGATGCTCAAAATTGTCATATCTTTGGCCAGTAGGAGCAAATTCAGGACAACTTCTACACCTTCTTGACATGACCTCTATCTTTATCAGTTTCCTTCTTTCCTGACAAAGTATTTGCATATTTCTTGTCACAGAACTGGAATCAGTTATTTCTCCTCATTCATATTAGTGAGAATGATATTGAGACAATAATCTGTCAATAGTGATATTAATGGGTCTTATCTTTTCCTTTTCAAGGGATAAAGCCAGAAAGTACATATATATATATATATATATATATATATATATATATATATATATATATATATATAAAGAAAATAAATCATAAGTTCATTCTGATATTTCCAGATCATATGTAGGATTCTGGATATTTACTTCTTTGATTTTATACTGATGTGTTTATCTGAAAAACTTGATTCATAATTATATTGTCATAATTAATAATTTTCTTTATCCTGTAGGCCATTTTCTGAATAAAAATACCAATATTACTATCAACAATTGAATAGTGAAAAGTTCATTTTTTTCTTTGCAGTTTTTTCTCTTTAAGACATATCCCATCAGTCATATTACTACATTTTAAAATCAACGAAGATATTTGCTCTATATGAGCTATGCAAACAGCTTAATATAATTATATTCATTTGTTTTATCTTACTTTCATTTTTTCGGATTTGCTCCTGTAATATAACTTTGTTTTATAATTACAAAAAAATACATCCAAAGCTAATTGTACAAAACAGAGAACTGTGACTTTTCTTCATGTGCTCTACTCACAGTATCATCCAACCTATTTTTTACTTAAGAATATATCCAAGAAAGCTATTAATATCAGTGTATATAGCATGTCTTCATTACTAATCCCTTGATTAATTGAAGGATAACTGGATTAAAAACAGTCTTTGACTATTGGTTTAAATTGTTGCTTTTTCTAGGATTATTCATTATGTATTTAATTTCTTTTCATTTTTTGTTATTTATATATTTAATATGACTAAAACATGCAAGATAAAAATGTATAAATAATATTTTGTGTTTTTGTTGATCTCTTTAATATAAATTTATTTACTATAAATCTTTCTCATAACTGCTATTCCATAATTCCAGTTGCTTTGTTTTCATTATCATTTCCAAGATGTTCTGAAATTTCAGACTGTAATTTCCCTTAGACCCAATAGTTGATTAATAAAATTTTGAAATTTCCAAGAAGAATGTGTTTTTAATTATTGATTTTGTCATGGAGTTCTAATTTTATTGTACTTTGGTCAGAGAATACTCTTTCTAATATATATATATATATATATTTTTTTTTTTTTTTTTTTTTCTTCTGCAGTGTGTGGGCCTCTCACTGTTGTGGCCTCTCCCGTTGAGGAGCACAGGCTCCGGACATGCAGGCTCAGCGGCCATGGCTCACGGGCCTAGCAGCTCCGTGGCATGTGGGATCTTCCCGGACCGGGGCATGAACCCATGTCCCCTGCATCGGCAGGCGGACTCTCAACCACTGCGCCACCAGGGAAGTCCTCTAATATTTTTAACTTATTACTGTGAATCATTTTTGGTTACCCTAGTGGTAGTCAAGCTTCATGCATATGCCATTTGTAATCAAATTCCCAAACAAGAGAGAACATCATCCTTACAGAAATTTCCTTCATGGCTTCTTTCTCTTTCAATTATTTTACTCATTTACCTATAGAAAACAATAATTCTGATTATTTTCTAGCACATGTTAATCAGGCTTCTTCTAGAAATTCACCTAAATGAATCGGACAGGAAGAGTCTTTTGTGTAAGGATACAATTACCTTCAATTTTTTTCTAATATAAAATTTAAGACTAAATTTATCCCCCAGCTATTTTTATAGCTGTATCATTGTTTGATATGTTATTCTCTCTAGTTCAAAATATTTTCATGTTGTACATATGTGTGCCTATGGTGTGTATGTATGTGTATGAGAAAGAGATTCTTCCTTGATCTCTGAATTATTTATGTGTATTGTTAATCTTCATAGAATTTATGGTTCCAGAGATATATAATTTATTACCATAATTGTATTTTATTCAAAAATTTAACTCTGTATAAGTTAAATTTAATACATAAATACATAAATGCATAATTATGCATTTATGTATCTATTTACGTATAGTTTATTTACAATATTATATCAGTTTCAGGTGTACAGCATGGTGATTCAGTAATTTTACAGACTACATTCCAAGTTATAGTAAAATAACCACCATAATTCCCTGTGCTGTGCAACATATTTTTTTGCTTATCTATTTTATACATAGTAGTTTATATCTCTTAATCCCATGTACCTATCTTTCCCATCCTCCCTTCCCTCTCCCTACTGGTAATCAATAGTATGTTTTCTGCATCCCTGAGTCTGTTTCTGTTTTGCTATATACATTAATTTGTTTTAGTTTTTAAATTCCACATGTAAATGAAATCATGCAGTATTTGTCTTTCTCTGTCTGACTTATTTCACTAAGCCTAATATTCTCTAGGTCAATCCACTTCATTGCAAATAGCAAAATTTCATTATTTTTATGGCTGAGTAATATTCCAGTGTGTGTGTGTGTGTATATATATATATAAAATATCACACCTTCTTTATCCATTCATCTGTTGATGGACACTTGGGTTGCTTCTGTATCTTGGATATTGTAAATCATGTTACTATGAACATTGTGATGCATGTTACCTTTTCAAATTATTGTTTCTGCTTTTTCTGGATATATACCCAGGAGTGGAATTGCTAGATCATATGGTAGTTTTATTTTCAGTTTTTTGAGGAAACTCCATACTGTTTTCCACAGTGGCTGCAACAATTTACCTTCCCACCAACAATGTACAAGTGTCCCCTTTTCTCCACATCCTCATCAATATTTATATGTAGACCTTTTGATGAAAGCCGTTTTGACAGTTGTGAGATATCTCTTGCTTTGATTTGCATTTCTCTAATATTTAGTGATGTTGAGCATCTTTTCATGTGCCTGTTAGCCATCAGTATGTCTTCTTTGCCAAAATGTCTATTCAGGTCTTCTGCCCATGTTTTGATCTGGTTGTTTGCTTTTTTTGATATTGAGTTGTATTAGCTGTTTATAATTTTTTGGATATTAACCCCTTGTTGGTCATATCTTTTGCAGATATTTTCTCCCACTCAGTAGGTTGTCTTTTCATTTTGTCAATGGTTTCCTTTGCTATCCAAAAGTTTTTTTTAAGTTTAATTAGGTCCCATTTGTTTATTTTTTATTTATTTATTTTGCCTTAGGAGACAGATCCAAAAAAAAAATACTGTTGCAATTTATGTGAAAGAGTGTTCTGCCTATGTTCTTTTCTAGGGGTTTTATGGTTTCAGGTCTTACATTTAGGTCTTTAATCCATTTTGAGTTTATTTTTTGTATATGGTGTGAGGAAATGTTCTAATCTCATTCTTTAACATGTAGCTGTCCAGTTTTCTCAGCACCATTTATTGAAGAAACTGTCTTTTCTCCATTCTTTCCTCCTTTGTCATAGATTAATTGACCATAGTTGTGTGGGGTTTTTTTCTCTATTCTGTTCCATTGATCTGTGTCTGTTTTTGTGCCAGTACCATGATGTTTTGATTACTGTAGCTTTGTAGCATAGTTTGAAATTTGGGAAGGTGACACCTCCAGCTTTGTTGATTTCTCTCAAGATTGTTTTGGAAATTAGGGGCTTTTGTGGTTCCATATAAATTTTAGAATTATTTGTTCTAGTTCTGTGAAAAATGTCATGGGTATTTTGATAGAGATTGCCTTAAATCTGTAGATTGTTTTGGATATTATGGCCATTTAACAATATTAATTCTTCCAACCCAATAGCATGAGATATCTTTCATTTCTTTGTATCATCTTAAATTTTCTTCATCGGTGTTTTATATCTTTCAGAATATAGGTATTTCACCTCCTTGGTTATGGTTTTTCCTAGGTATTTCACTATTTTTGATATGACCTTAAACATGTTTTTAACTTTCTTTTTCTGATAGTTTATTATTAGTGTATAGAAAAGCAACAAATTTCTATATATTAATCTACTATCCTGCAATTTTACTGAATTCACTTATTAGTTCGAATAGTTTTTTAGTGGAGACTTCAATGCTTTCTACATAAAGTTTTATGTCATCTGCAAATAGTGGCAGTTTTACTTCTTCCTTCAAATTTGGATTCTTTTTATTCCCTTTCCTTGTCTGATTGTTGTGACTAGGACTTCCAATACTATGTTAAATAGAAGTGGTGAGAATGGGTATCCTTGTCTTCTTCTTGAATTTAGAATTCCTGAGTATGATGCTAGCTGTGGGTTTGTTTGAGCCTTTTAAATTATTTGACATTTGTTTAAATTTCATCAAATGCTGTATCTTGCTGAATGTCCCATGTACAATTGAAAAGAATGCATATTGTGAAGGTTTTAGGTTCAGTGTTCTATACATCACAACCAATTCCAGGTGATTGAGAGTGTTTTTTAAAACATCTATATCTTTATTAACATTTTTCCTAGTTGTTTTTATAAATTTCTGAAAGACAAGTTTAATGTTACACATTCAGCTTATCATGTAGTCTATTTCTTTATGTCTATCAATTCTTGTTTCATAAATTTAGAAGCTGTTATTTGATCATATATAAATTTTACATATGTTTTTAATATATGTCCAAAAGTGAACATATATTTTTAACATATATATTTTTGATTGTTTGATTTTTCTGAATAATTCATCTTTCATAATTATGAAATACTACCCTTCATCTCTTGCATTTATATTTGTCTTAAAATTTACTTTTTTCCCATACAAATTTAGCACACACAGTCCACTTATTCTTCTTATGCTTTGAGTTGGTATTTTTCTGTTCAATTACTTTCAACATAACTATAACACTTTATATAAAAATATCATTTTTAGAATTAGTTTTCTCCATTCTGTCAATATCTTTCATTTAATTGGCATATTTAGTGCAATAATTAACATCTAGTGCAATTATTTTTAAAATTGAATTCTAGAATTTTATTTTAATTTATTGTTTATCTTCCTCTTTTTTATTTCTGTCTCTCTTTTCTTTTTTTTTTTTTTGCAGTACGCAGACCTCTCACTGTTGTGGCCTCTCCCATTGCAGAACACAGGCTCTGGATGCACAGGCTCAGCGGCCATGGCTCACAGGACCAGTTGCTCCACAACATGTGGGATCTTCCCAGATCAGGGCACGAGCCCGTATGCCCTGCATCAGCAGGCGCACTCTCAACCACTGCGCCACCAGGGAAGCCCTGTCTCTCTTTTCTTGTTTCTTTTGGATTACTGGAATATTTCTAGACTTTTAGTTTATTTAATGACATTTTCAATAAGACTATTTGCACACATTCTCATTGCTTGCTCTAGCGATTAAAATACACCTCCATAAGTTTTCATAGTCTTCTAAAAATAATATATTTACACCTGACATAAAACATAGAAAACTTGTGACTGCATATAAAAATTTGTTCACTGCAAGTCCTTCATACTGTAGTTGTCATAGATACTACATTATGACTACATATGTTTTAAAACCCCAAAGACAATGATATATTATAATTTTCTTTTAAAATACTTATACATTGTTAAGAATATTAAAAAGGAAAATATCCTTTGATTCATCATTTTTTTCTTTTCTTTGATTCCTCTTCCAGATTTAATATCTTCTAATACCATTTCATAACATTATCCTTCATTTCAAAGAAATTCTTTCCACATGTCTTGAAGTTCAGGTTTTCTGTTCTGGCAAAAGATTCTCTTTGTTTCTTTTTTCTGAAAACATCTTTATATCAATTTCATTTTTAAAATATATTCTTAGTGGATGTAGAAATTAATTTTGGTGACACTTTAAAAATACTGTGTTCCATTGTCTTCAGACCTCCATTGTTTCTGAAAAGAAGTCCATGATCATTTAAATCATTATTCCTCTGTGCTTAGCATGCTTCTTTCTCCTGGTGGTTCTTATAAGATTAATGTAGATTTTCTCTTTATTTTTTGTTCTCAGTGGCTTGATGAGAAGTCTTGGTAATTTTCTTTGTTCTTATCCTATGTGGGTTTTGCTGGGCTTCTTGAATCTGTAAATTTGTATCTACCACTATGTTTGCAAAAATTTCAGCCATTATTTCTTTAAATAATGTGTCTCTTTTTAAGACTCCAATTGCAAATATCTTAGAGTTTTTGATATTTTTCCACATGACCCTAAAGGTCTGTTCCTTTATTTTTCAATCTTTTATCTATTCTTGAATTTCCACAGAAAAATACTCTATTAGTCTAGGTTTATGTAAGTAAATATTAAAGAATCAAATGTCATTTTTGATAGGATAGTATTATGTTTTAAACATTAAGATTTAGCAATAAAAATGGTGAAGTTTATTATAGTGTGTTAGTATATTCAGATAGCTTCATCCTGTCTACTGATTTATCTATTTACATGTCAATAATCTACAACAGAGGTTGATAAACTGTGGCCCATGCTCTGGCCGTCTGTTTTTCTAAATAAATGTTTACTGGCTTACAGATACTTCCTTTTCTTTACATATTTTCTAAGACTTCTTTTGTACTACAATGCCAGAATTAAGTAATTGCAACAGAGATCATAAGAACCAGATGTCTAAAATATTACTATCTTGACTTTTAAAGAATAAGTTTGAGAACTCCTGATATTGAATATAGATAATTTAAAAATACAGCAAAATATTTCTATATTAATGAGTTTAAGAGATTAGGCGTTATAATTAGCAGCAAGTTATAAACGATTTTTGTGAGAATAATTTGTGTATAATTCATTAATAACATATCTAATGAATACATATGTCCCCACTGAGAAGCAAAGAATGATTTATTCATTATCTGGTTTTGAATACAAAACATATTAGCAACAGTTTTTTCATATATGAAAAGAAAATCATCACTGATACTAATGACATAGTAATTAATTGAAAATCAATCTAGTGAAATCTGTATGTTCTAATTGTTGCTTAGAGAAGAAAAAATATATTTTACAATAACTTGACAAGAAGTCAGGTAATATACTAATACTTGTCACTAGTCTATTATCTGGACTAGTGCACAATAAAAGTTAAATTTTGGTTATATAGTAAATATATATAAAAGATTTATAAAAATACTTCTCCTAAATCAAAAGCTAATGGACATTAATGATCCTATCACTAAAAAAATTATACAAGGAATTGTTTCAAAATAAATCAAAGTGAAAATACATAAGGTATTCTTATAAATAAGAATTCAGGATGCATCACTAGATTTCTAGGTACTGAATTTAATCATCACATAAAGATTATCAAGTATTTTAAAGGTATTAAGAGAGAGAGCCCAAGGCACATGTTATATGCAAATCAATTACAAATTAAATCAATGTATCATTTTATATTGAGCAAAGGATAAAAAGTTCCTGAGACTGTCCTAAACTAGGACAGAAATGGACTTCCCTGGTGGCACAGTGGTTGAGAGTCCGCCTGCCGGTGCAGGGGACACGGGTTCTTGCCCCGGTCCGGGAAGATCCCACATGCCGCGGAGCGGCTGGGCCCATGAGCCATGGCCGCTGAGCCTGTGCGTCCGGAGCCTGTGCTCCACAATGGGAGAGGCCACAGCAGTGAGAGGCCCGCGTACTGAAAAAAAAAAAAAAAAAAAAGTAGGACAGAAATAACTATTGAAGAAACAAATGTTTGGTTAATTATCTTAGGAAAAGATCTGGGAAAATAGATGAATTCAGATCTGTGCCTGACAGGTACAAGGACAGAAACTTTATCACATCAACAGGAAGGGAAATCCTAAAACAAAGAATCCTGGACTGAAAACTCAGTCCCTTCGTTAAGAGAGTGAATGAAAACTGGTGAATGGAAACTATGGAAATTGGCCACAAGTCAACCAAAAATCACTTAAGATCATAGCAATGACTGACTGTACGTACATTTCTTTAACTAGTACTTGCTATATTAAAGTCATTCTTAAAGGATCTTACCTGTATATCAAATAAAGAAGACAATAAGAACTAATGTTTATGTAGTGCTCAATCTGCTTCAGGCACTATTTTAAGTGCTTTAAAACATTAATTTATGTACTCTTCAAAAGACAGTTTCTCTATATCCACAGACTCACGTTAACTGTCCTAGAAACCTGTTCTTAACTCCTGTTCTACCACAAAACCAAATTTTAAAGAGAAAATATTGAGTTCTGCAAAGTTTGGAGGTCCCTAAGACCATTCCCACTTCTCACACAAACTACAAGTCCAGGGGTCCCTAGGACCACCTTTCAGTTCAATAATTCACTCAAGACTCACAGAACTCATTGAAAGCTGTAATATCACAGTCACTATTTAACAGAGTAAAAAGATACAGATTAAAATCATCCACAGGAACAGAGGCATGGGATAGAGTCTAGAAGACTTCCAAATTTGAAGATTCCAGTGGAACTGTGAACAACACTGATAGTTCTCAGCAATAATGTATAGCAATATACATAGAGTATGGGTAACCAGGGAAGTCACCAAAGACCTGGTATCCAGAATTTTAGTGGGGTTTGGTCATGTGGATATGGCTGACTGCCCATGTGGCTGACCTCAGCCTCTAGCCTATGCAGAGATCTAGCTGATACCTTCTGGTTCAAAGCTCCCATGATAAAGTATTGTCAGTATAGACTATCAGGCATGTCCCAAGGCCCCCTGGAAAACAAAGTCATTTTTTCAGGTAGGATATTCCAAGGGATTAGAGATTAGCTCCCAGAAAATGAGGGCAAAGACCAGAACTCTTTTTGAGTAAGGTTAATTCTTTAAGTACACTAGTCTGTAGCTGTACTTTACCTTGATTGAGCTCTTTATGTTCATATAAATATGGAAGGTACAGAGAAAATACCTTTTTCAGATATTTATTAAAGGAAATTGTACTGTAACTAAGTGATAAACACAAAAATTTATCTAGTTGTACAGTCCATCTTATCCAAATAGGCTACTTCTCTAAATGGCACACTAAAATCCCTTTCAAATTATTGTTATATGGCCTCAAAAGTATCCTGCATATTTTCCTTCACCTGACAAATGGAAAATATCTTTGGTAAGGAAATACATACTGAAAATGATTATTATAATTTGTTCCCCTCTTGTCATGGATGCAAGAAATTTCTAAGAGAGATATAACCTAAAATACAGTAACAACTAAGTATGCTGCAATTTCATGTCTTGGGAAATTATCCTTTTCCCTAATTATGAATCAAACTCTCATTACCAAGACATTCAGAAAAGTTGTAAAGGACAAGTATAAACCCTTACTTTGTAGTCAACACAAGGTACAAGAATGACAAAGTAGGGAACTTACAGTGCGGTGTAGCTAAACTGTTTGGCACAATTTGAAATATTTTACATAAATATTTGTTCCCTGGCTTTATAAGTTGAAATTAAAAAGTAAATATACCTTTAAATAAGCTTACTACACTGAACTAAACATGGTAAACTCCATGTATCAGTAAAGAAATATGCCTATTTGTGTTATAGTATGAACATGTGTAAATCAGATACTTTGTTTTGAACACTATTCAGAATGTGGTACTGTGGAATTACCTTTCAAAATTTTCAGTACAGCTATTAGAATATAGTAGCTGCTGGCATTCTGACTTCTAGCTATAATGACTACTTGCACTGAAAATAAAATGCATCATTTTTGGACATTCATTTTCAATTTCATCTTCCAAGTAGAATGTTATCATGTACAAGATCAATAGAGTGATCTGACCAAACACACAAATCAGATTACACTCTCCCTCTTCCACCATTAAAATTTAAACCTATAAGAGAACATAATACATCATTCAAAGGTTTCCAAATTTTTGCAACATTTTCTATAGCACAAAAGAGAATTTCTTTTGGTAAGCTAATGAAATCCAACTAATTGGATATTTTATTTAATACAAGTTTCATTGAGGTCATGTTTACAATGTCATTAATCAACTTTCCCTTTTTTTATTAACTGATTCATGGCAAATAATGCACACTCTATTTTATATTTTCTATTTTGCACATTGAACATCCATTTAAAATACATTTATTTTTCAGAGGTGTCTCATAACATGTCTCCCAGCAGCGAATATTACCCAGAGGTCATTGTGTACCCAAATTCTTTGGCTAAACTCATAAACTATAATTTCTGTAAATTGTAATTTACAGAATTTATAATTTATTTTTTATAAATCATAATTTATATAATTTTATAAATTATATAATTTATAATTTCATAAAGTATAATTTATTAAGCCAAAATCTATTTTTAAAAGAGTATTGTGTTGAAGATTTATCTCGAAGGGAGGGAAACACTCTTTTTCAAGGATATTTTTAGCTCCTGATGAAAACTGGTCATAAAAAAGGTGTTGAATAAAATTAATTTAGATATATGTTACAGGACTTCACTAAAGAGATATCTATGAGCTGCCTCAGGCTACTGGAAAGTGTTAAACATTTCTCATAACTAATCTAATAACCACCCAATAATAGAATGAAATATTTCATCATAACCTATTAGTTCCCCTTCCTTTACCACAATTCATTCTACTCACAGTTATCAAGGGACAACTATCAGATATGTGTAAGTCTCAATCCTTTCTTAAGCTAACAGTAAATACAAAATACAGGCCAAAGTAAAATGCAGACCACAGTTGATATTTCTACATGTGTTGCATGCATATCAGAAAAGTACATAATTTTAAAACTATGAGAAGAAATTTGATTTAAGTAGCAATAGGATAATCGTCATCTCAGAGATTTTTACTCTTATTTTTTAAGGGAGAAAGGGCACAGATGTATTTGTTTGTATAATCTGTACAGGCACAATCAGGCTGATTCAATAGCAGGGAAAATTCTTATTAGCAGCAAGTAATCAGTGAATAACGCAGCAGGAGAAAATGCTTTATTTTCTAATTTCTAACTCTAATCTCTATTTTCTAATATATTAATTTATTTGCATGACTGTTTTCCGCAAATATGACTGCTTAATACAGTTAAATAGGTGGAGGTATTTTTGTTTTTAAAAATGCCATACACTACACATTCATTTTTAAAAATAGACTTATCTTTGAACTTCATAACCAATAAACCATCATTTTGTTATTTAAATCATGTGAGATTTCATAAAATTACATATACCTATAATACTTTGATCTAAATTCAGGGTTTTTTTAAATTCTGATTTAATTAAATAATGAATTATAGTATAGTATTCATAGTGAAACCCAACTGATCTCCATGCCTTCACATATGCAAAATCCCCTACATTATAGATCAAAACAGTGTGCCTTTATCTGAAGTCAACCTAAAATTGCTAGTGCTCATGTTTTTCCCATCAGTTTATCTAAATGAGTGATTACAAACAGCAACTAGCCTACTGCCCACTCCAGATTCTGTGTCATTATTCACTGGCCCATTCCTTCCCTCACTCCCAGAAACCACATATGGATTCTATTTTCTAAATGCCTCCTAATTTTTCTCCTACCAATTGCCACTAATTTGGTCATGCTATCATTAATTCTTCCCTGAATTTCTGCGAGTTATCATTGTTGCCTGATAAGCCACTGTTCTCTACCTTTTAGTCAAAGTATGTCATACCCCTCCTTGAAAATATTCAACAATATCATTCTTACCAAATTACCACATTTCTCTTATTTGCTCCACTGACATCTTACTTAATTCACCATGTAACTTATGAAAAACATTGTCTTTGCATATTTACTTTCTCTGTGTTTGTTTAGGTATTTAAGAACATCATCCCTTAAGATAGACTAGCTTCTTAAGGTAGATGACTTCAAAAGTATCCTGACTATTTTCCTACACTGAAAATTGAAAAATATATTTCGTAATGAAAATATATTACATACTCCTGTGTATACATTTACTAGCTGTGTAATCTTGGTCAAGTTATTTAACCACTCTGTAGCTCAGTTTTCTCATCTGTTAGATGCAGATAACAATAGAATTTATCACACAGAATTGATGTAAACATTGCATACAATAATATGTCAAAGCACACAGAATAGTGCCAGAAGCACATTAAGCACTATATCAATATTAGCTATTATTTCTTAAGTAGTATATGAAAACAAAAAAGTTTTCTACTCATCATTACCTAAGACAGTATTTCTTAGAGTTTATGCTAAATTGTTATATGTTAAAGAATATATCTACCATTAATGTTAATTAATTCATGAATAAACTCAAAATGATTGTTAAATGAAGCAATAGATATTACTTTCCACCCAAAAGCTAGAGGATATGATGGAATTCTATATGCATAATTGTTATCAAAAAAAGTTAAGCACAATGTCAGTAATGATTATATGCTATAAATACACTATAATAAAGTTTTTAATTTTCATCAATTCCATCACCTTGTTTAGAAAATAAACATAAGCAATTTATTTCTATCATTTTTATAATTGGTTGCATTCTTATTCAAGATAAGCAAACTACAATGGTATCCTATAACTAAAGGATACAAAGATTTCTATCAATTTCCATTAAAATAATAATTAGTGTTGAATTCTTTCTCATTCTTTATTTTATAAGAAATAACCCAATATTACTTTGGGATCAGAAGGCACCCTGTACATAACTAAGCTACATATATTAATGATACAATTATAGTGGTTTTTATAAAAGTCCTTCTACAAGTAAGAACTCCACTATGAAAAAATTATGATGCAGATAGAGCCTAAAGTGTATTATACCTAGAGACCTTCAAATATTTTTGTGAGTTTATTTTACCAATCTCTTCTCAAAACATTATCTTAAAGCATCTTCTCTAAGAGAATGACAGCATTTATTATAATAAGGTGGGTAAGGAATAAATATTTTGAGTGTGAGGCATTTTCTAGCATAGGCTGAGTCCCATTAGTGTGGTTCCAGGTAGTCAGAGAGCAGCAGGAGATATCAATACATATTAACATTTAAGAATTTCTCATTTAGACATTTATTTTCCTTTTTAAAAGTGTAATTAATGAATAAGCTATATCAGTTTCTTGCAGCCCCAATACTATGCTGGCCAATCTCTGTTTACCTAAAGGTGTCACCTTGGGGAAGCTCATTTTGGAATCCCTTTCCTACTGCCCAAGCAACCCATGGGGTTCCCATTCCCACTACTTCACTGGGGAAAATAGACTTACATTCTCTGTTAGGATTCATAATATACTTTCCATAGAAAACAGTTTTATAAGCCGTGGTTAATAATAATGAAAATGTTGCAATCAATAACATTCTTTTTAACATGATGGTAAATAGTACTTGTGAACTAACCTCGAGAACAAATCACCTTTTATGGTATGATTTCTAAGAGGAATGAAAAAGAAAATCTGCATTTAAAAGCATTAAACTTCTTAGGCTGCAGCTTTCGGAATATAGCAAAAATGTAAGTCAGGGAATATTTCTAAATTTACATTCAATAATTAGAAGTTTTTACCACAGTATAATATTGACCACAATGCAGTAAACTATTTTTTAGTTTTAACTGCACTGAATTCAGTAACTGAGAAAATTATTGAGCCTGAGAATTTACAACAGCTTTTAATTTCTGATTAGTCCCTCTCCAAAGAAGATATACAGATTGCCAACAAACACATGAAAGAATGTTCAACATCACTAATTATTAGAGAAATGCAAACCAAAACTACAATGAGGTATCACCTCACACCAGTCAGAATGGCCATCATCAAAAAATCTACAAAGAATAAAGGCTGGAGAGGGTGTGGAGAAAAGGGAACCCTCTTGCAGTGTTGGTAGGAATGTAAATTGATAGAGCCACTATGGAGAACAGTATGGAGGTTCCTTAGAAAACTAAAAATAGAAATACCATATGACTCAGCAATCCCACTACTGGGCATATACCCTAAGAAAACCATAATTCAAAAAGAGTCATGTACCACAATGTTCATTGCAGAACTATTTACAATAGCCAGGACATGGAAGCAACCTAAGTGTCCATCAACAGATGAATGGATAAAGAAGATGTGGCACATATATACAGTCAAATATTACTCAGCCATAAAAAGAAACAAAATTGAGTTATTTGTAGTGAGGTGGGTGGACATAGAGTCTGTCATATCGAGTGAAGTAAGTTAGAAAGAGAAAAACAAATACTGTATGCTAACACATATATATGGAATCTAAAAAAAAAATGGTTCTGAAGAACCTAGGGGCAGGACAGGAATAAAGACAGAGCCGTAGAGAATGGACTTGAGGACACGGGGAGGGGGGAGTGTAAGCTGAGACGAAGTGAGACAGTGGCATGGACTTATATACACTACCAAATGTAAAACCGATAGCTAGTGGGAAGCAGCTGCATAGCACAGCGAGATCAGCTCAGTGCTTTGTGACCACCTAGAGGGGTGGGATAGGGAGGGTGAGAGGGAGATGCAAGAGGGAGGAGATATAGGGATATATGTATAGCTGATTCACTTTGTTATAAAGCAGAAACTAACACACCATTGTAAAGCAATTATACTCCAATAAAGATGTTAACTTGTTTTTTAATAAAAAAAATAAAGACACAGGAAGAATGAAATATATCAAATAATATTGTATGGGTATTGGCTAAAATATTAAAGGGGAAAATCTGAAACACCAAAACAATTTAACCAGATTTTCTATGATGTCTAGATTTAATTTACTGAAAATAACACAACAAATAACATAAATCATTAAAATACAACTAGTGAGGGGGATGAGTCAATCCATAAACCATTAAAGAATGAAGGGATATTGCATTTTACTTATCAGCAAATATCTATGAATTAAAAGACAAAGAAATTTGGCAAAAAAATGCACATATTAAAAGATATTCACTAAAGTTCTTCCCATCACCCAAGAAGCATGCTACAACTGCTTTACTATGACATCTCAAATATTGAAGTTTTATTAACTGTGAAATAAATACATTGGTATTATTAGCCAGAGATTGCCAATAATACCAATATATTTGGTTATTGGTATTATTATACCAATATTATAATCCACATCACCATATTTCTCATCAATCAAGAAATTGTCATGTTTTTTTCCACAGAGTATCTTGAAGTTCATATTGACTAAATGTCAGTGAGGAAGAGATTGAACTCTTTGGGATAGTGATCATGCACTTTCATTCTTGTCTCCATCACTTTCAGCCATTTGAACAGATTTTGGCACTTTTCTTCTGGAAATGTGTGCACACATGTACTAGTAATAGAGGATTAAAGTGCTAGAGGCTTCTTTACATTCCAGAGATATGAAATCCTCAATGTGTTTCAAGCAGTGTCTTAAACAAAGTAAACTCTTAAACAAAATAAACAAAATTAATTCAAGGAATAATTTAAAGAGTTTTCTTGGATCATTCTGATAGTTTTTATGTGGATAATTCAACCTTACATATTAAGAACATTAGTTAACGTCTCTGTAGACAAAAGATGACTGCTTGTATTATGTGTAGTACACTTTTTTCATTCCAAGATTTCCCAAATAAGCCAAAGAGTTTCCTTACCACTTAACCAATAAGATATATCTCTCAAACTTTTGTCCTAATTCAAGAATAGTGAAAAATATTTTTATATTTTATCATTAAGTTTCCTTGAATTCATTGATTTTTTTGAGTAAAATGCTAGCATTTTTGTGTATTGTATATACTACATCAATTCTTTGAAAATTCAAGTGTTCATTGATATATCTTCTTTCACTTTTTTATTTCACAGGAAACTTTATAGTATACAATAACTTTGAAGGTTTGTCTAACTGCCTAACTACTATAAAACCTACTATAAAATCTCCTACAAGCCTGTGAAGTCCACGCTATTTTATTAAAAATATAAATCTATACATGTATGTAGATATGTATGTATACTTATACTTGTAAATGAAGACTTAATTTATTACATTGTTTAAGGAGGTAATCTATAATTTAATACATTTGTATGAATATGGAAAGTAGGAGAAGGTGTTTTTTTCATGATATTTAGTGCAAAAGTACAATGTGTTGTGTTACTTTAGCACCTGCTGTGCTGCCACATGTCAATCCATGCTCTCCTCATCACCCTTCACTTGCACAAACATCAAACAGAAGGGACATTGAGTAGGATGATTTCATTTGGAATAATTTCCTTATGAATTAACAGCATTGTAAGTCATGTATGAAACCTACTCAGATTTCTAGCTTTAGCTCATCTCCCATTTTCTGATGGAACATTCCCAGATATTGATAATCCCTATTCAGGTTTCATTTCTCAGAAATACAATGTTTTCAAGAATCAGTAAGCCCTCCAAATGTGTCAATCCTTAATTGTCCTTCAGTGTCTTTTTTGATTGTTTAATTCTAAAATGTTGACTCTGGTCATATCTGTTCTTTTTATCTGGTATTTTGAAGAACTTATCTGAAGTATTTCTCGACTACTTCACATACACTTTTTTCCAGTTATATTGAGATATAATTGACATATATTTTGTAAGTTTAGGGTGTACGATGTGTTGATTTGATACACATGTATATAGCAAAATGATTACCGCCTTAGGTTTAGCTAACACCTTCATTCATCACAAAATTACCATTTCTTTTTTTGTGTTGAGAATATTTAAAATCTACTCTCTCAGTAGCTTTCAAGTATATAGACAATATTGTTAATTATAGTCACCATACTGTGCATTAATTAGATTCCCAGAATTTATTGGTCTTCTAATTGGCAGTTTGTAACTTTTGACTAATATCTGTTCATTTCCTTCACCCCACAGCCCCTGGTAACCATCATTCTACTCTCTGCTTCTACAAATTCAGCTGTTTAAAGATGCTGCACATAAATGATATCAGAGTGTTTTTCTTTCCCTGACTTATTTTGTTTAACACAATGCCCTCAAATTTCATCCATGTTCTTTTAAATGTCAGGATTTCCTTTTTTTGTGGCTGAATAATATTCTATTTTATATAAATCTATGTAAATATAAAGTTATCTATATTTCACATCTTCATTATCCACTCACCTGTTGATAGTCACTAAGGTTATTCCATACCTTGGCTAAGTGAATAATGGAGCAATAAACATGGAAATGCAGATATCTCTTTGAGATCCTGTTTTCATTTCCTTTGGATATATACCCAAAAGTGGAATTACTGAATCATATGGTAGTTCTATTTTTAATGTTTTGAGAAACCTCCATACTGTTTTCCATAGTGGCTATACCAATTTACATTCCCACCAACATGCACTAAAATTTGTATGGAACCACCTGAGAAAAAAGAATATAGCTGGAAGTATCACACTTACTGAATTCTAACTATACTACAAATTTATAGTAATTCAAAAGAGTACAAGACTGGCATACAAATAGACACATTGATCAATGGAACAGAATAGAAAGCCCTGAAATAACCCACCTCCCATATACAGTTAACTTATATTTGACAAGAGCCCAAAATACTCAATGGGGAAAGGATAGTCTTATCAACATATGGTATTAGGAAAACTGGAACACAACATGCAGAAAAATGATATTGGACCCCTATCTTACACCAGTCACAAAAATTAACTTAAAGTAGATTAAAGACTTAAAAATAAAATTAGAAACTGTAAAACTCCTGAAAAAAAATAGGGAAAAATCTTCACGTTGGTCTTGGCAACAATTTTTTTGAATATGACACCAAAATCACAAGCAACAGAAGCAAAACTCACTAGGTGGTACACATCAAATTCAAATACTTCTACTGAGCAAAAGAAATAATCAACAAAATGAAAACAAGGACTCCCCTGGTGGCGCAGTGGTTAAGAATCCGCCTGCCAATTCAGGGGACACAGTTTCGATCCCTGGTCTGGGAAGATCCCACATGCCATGGAACAACTAAGACCGTGTGCCACAGCTACTGAGCCTGTGCTCTAGAGACCATGAGCCACAACTACAGAGCCCACGTGCCACAGCTACTGAAACCCACACGCCTAGACACCCTGCTCCACAACAAGAGAAGCCACCGCAATGAGACGCCCACGCACCGCAACGAAGAATAGCCCCCACTCGCCACAACTAGAAAAAGCCTGAGCGCAGCAGCAAAGACCCAACACAGTCAAAAAATAAAAAAATAAGTTTAAAAAAATGTAAACAATAGAATAGTAGAAATATTTGCAAAGTGTATAGTTTGATAAGGGGCTAATATTCAAAATATATAAAGAACTCATACAAATCAATAAAAGAACCCAAACAATCTGATAAGTAAAAAATAAGCAGAGGAACTGAATAAACATTTTTCCAAAGAAGGCACACAAATGGCTAAGAAGCACATGAAAACATGCTCAACATCACTAATCATTGGGGAAATGCAAATCAAAACCACAGTGAGATACTATCTCACGCCTGTTAAAATGGCTGTCATCAAAAAAACAAGAGATAGCAAGTGTTGGCAAAAATGTGGTGAAAAGAGACCTTTCAAATATACTTTGAGACAATGTCCAAGTGACATACTCCCAGTTAAGGTAACCCTGATTGTAGGAAATCATGTCCAGGTAAGCAGATTTGAAGGAACTGGTCATACTTAGTTTGAAAAGAAGACCTAGAGGGCAATTTGATCATTACATGGTGTTCAACATGAATAAGAGACTAGATTTATTTTCTGTTGCTTTAGAGGGTAATAGATGAGACATTAATATCAACATACAATTACATTTTAGAGGAAGGAGAGGATAGCCTATTATCTAAGATCTAATTAGATCTATGGATAGCCTAGGAACTGAGCAGAGAGTGAACCAAATGAGAAAATGTATCAGGAAGGTATAAGGTCTAAAGACATAAGAAAATATATTTATTAGTCAATTAATTTGAGTCAATTCATCAATATTTCAGGAAACAAGTATGAAAAATGCAAGAATACATGACTTTTCTCTTTTGCTCTTTATCACTGTTACTCTCAGCCATGCTTAATCACTTCTCCTCATTCTTTCAGAATAAATGAGATTTAAGAGCTCAGTGGAGAACAACAGAAGACCAAGTGAGTCCTACTAGCAACAAGGCACATGGCCAATCAGTGGCTCATCTTCCTCACCTTGGCTCAGAAGCACAGTTGAGAGATGAAGCCATATTTTCTGGATTCAGAGACTTACCTCTCACCTCCACAGGGAATGCAGTTGTCAGTGGTCCTGAAAATGTCTATTCTAAGGTAAAACTCTAAAAGTAGTTGGCTGAACAATCAATCCTGGCCGAAGAGGAAAAAAAAATGCTTTAATTAACTTTATCTTTCACAAACACACAAACACTAGTGTTTTTAAGTTACAAGCATCTGAAATTCACTTCAGTTGTAAAAAGTGTGATATTTTATAAATAAATGAATTAAGAGTTTTAGGGAAGTAAGTTATAAAGAAACAGAAATGCACAAGAAACAATTTGGAAGGGGGGAGAAAAAAATTAACAAGATCAGTGTAGTCTCATTATAGTCAAGATTTCACAGGTGAAATATTCTGAAAAGTAGAAAAATAGTAAATTATTCATGGAAATGTATAAAACCATTAATAAAATGTATCTTAGTATATAAATATACAAATAAAACATATCAAGGTAATTTAGGCAGCCTCTCTTTAGCATTGAACAAAGCAACAAATCTATTACATATCTAACCTTTCTCTTTCTTCCTCTCTCTCTCTCCCTCTCTTAAATAATGCAATTCATTGCTTTAACTGTTCATAATATATATATATTTTTTTGGCGGTACGCGGGCCTTTCACTGTTGTGGCCTCCCCGGTTGCGGAGCACAGGCTCCGGACGCACAGGATCAGCGGCCATGGCTCACGGGCCAGGCTGCTCTGCGGCATGTGGGATCCTCCCGGATCGGGGCACGAACCTGTGTCCCCTGCATCGGCAGGCGGACTCTCAACCACTGTGCCACCAGGGAAGCCCCTGTTTATAATTTTAAAAAATAATACTTCTGTATTAAATATTTGTCCTTCCCCTTTTTAAAATAAATAATTTCTTGTGTTTAAATAAATCAGCATGCTTGTGTACTCCTGTTATATTCTAACTGAACATTACTTGTTGTTAATAAGACATACAGATTGCAAACAAACATATAAAAATTGTTCAGTACAATTAGTTATTGTTACTCACTAGTATGGCTAAAATTTTCTAAAACCTATGATACCAACTGTTGAAGAGAATGTGTAAGAACAAAAATTGTAGTAATTTGAAAGTTTAACAAAAATAAACAACTTGTTAAAGAGACTTAGGAAAAAAGAAAAATAGAAAATGTATGAGGGGTTAGATATTACTTTAGACCCTATAGACATTAAAAAGATACAGTGAGAAATATTATGAACACCTTTTTGCAAATAAACTCAATAATTTGAATAAAACAGACAATTCCTACAAAACACAGTTTACTAAAATTTAAGAAATGGAAAATCTATATAGCTATATACATTAAAAAACGAATTCATAACCAAAATTTTCCCATAAAGAAAAAAACTGATCCAGATGGTTATAAACTATATCAAATTTTTAAGGGAGAAATATTTCAAATTTTATAAAAGCTCTTTCAGGATACAGAAGGGGAAAGATCAGAAGTTTATTACAAATACAATTGTGTTCTTTTCATCCACAAAGAATAAGAATAAGCATGTGAGATGATAACATGATGTTTCTGCTTAAAGGAAATGTCTTATCATGGCTTTAGAAGCAGGTGATTTTCTGATATTTGTTGTAATAAGACACATTTAGAAGTATCAACTGTAGTCTGCATTATACATTGTCCTATATTTTGTATTTACTGTTATTTTTGAGAGATATACCTATCTGATAGCTACCTTTTATAACTTTGAGCAGAATAAATGTGTGAAAGGAAGGGGAACTAATAGGTTGTGAAGAAATTTCTCATTCTATTGTTGGTGGTTATTAGATTAGTTATCATGAGAAATGTTCAACACTTTCCAGAAACCTGAGGCAGCCCATAGATATATCTTTACCAAAGTCCTATAGCAGACAACTAAATTAATTTCATTCAAAATATATTCATTTGATAACTTTTGTATGAAGTTATCAAACTTACTGAGAACCAAAGATATCAATGAAAAATAATGATTCCTTCTCTCTGCCCCCAGTATCACAGATACTATTTAAGAGAAGCTTGAGAAATGAATTTTTAAAAAATACAATATATTTCTATAAATACTACAGCATCCACAAGGAAAAGGTAAATCACCTCATTCAGAGAGCATCAAGTCAAGATTCAGGTCAAGAGCTAGAATCCCGAAGAAAACACAATTTATTGTGAGTTTGGCTTTAATAGTTGTTGCATAAACATTTTTGAACAGTGGAAAAAATTTGAGTATGTCATGTTTTTGCATAATTTCATTTAGAAAGTACAGTTAATTTCTGCATAATATTAATGACCCTTTGCTAGCAATGTTTTTAATGGCAGAATATTAACAAGAATGAGGAGTACCTCAGTTATTTGTTTTCAGCTCAATATTCTGATTGTTTTCAATTTTCTACTAAGAAATAATACTATAATTTATATGTCTATCCATAAACTCTTCCGAATTTCCCACTTCTTTGTGTTAATGTTCCAGAATAGGATTAAGAACGTTGCCAAGATTTAAAATTAACAAGATAAAGGGCATAACACACGGGGGGGAGGCAATGCATATTGCTAAAATACTTTCCTAGTAACTGTTACCAGTTTATAGTCTCTTCATCAAATTAATTGCATTCCTACTGACATTAAAAAATTTTATTAAGAAATAATATTTTATAGTTTATATAATATGGAAAATATATATATAATATTAAAAATAGGGACAACATTTTATCACAATAATGTGCTAACCCAACAATAAGATTAAAAAGGTAGATTTAGGATAGGGATGGAGAATTAGTAACTGCTAGTTGTGTAGGGCTAAGAAAATTAATGCACACAACATATCAACTTTTAAATAGATTACAGTTTATTGAATATATATTTATAAATCACTAAAATACAAGCTAGAAAGCAATATTTCTCATATGGTAAAAGATACATGATCAGTGGCAAGGAGAGACTACTTCAAACTTGGACCATGAAAAGTTTTGTGGAAAAGATGAAATTTAACAAGACTTTGAAAACTTCATACGACTTTTCACTTTAAAACATTAAAGACTGAGAATCCATGATAAAAACATAGTAAATTTAAAAATAGTAATAGGATGCAGCAAATGTTTAGAGAGACATTGAATGTAGAAGTTAATAGCACAGATTCTGAAGAGACACTCTCTTCAAACCCAACTCAATTAACTTCTATCTCTGTGACTTTGAGCAAGTTACTTAACTAATCTTTGCCTCAGTTTCCTCTTGCATGAAATGGAGGGTATAAATAGTATCTGCCTACGTGTATTTGAATAAGGATTAAATTAAATGAGGATTAAATTGTTTGAATGAGGATTAAATTTAAATAAGGATTAAAATTTAAATATGTGTAAGGAGCTCACAATAATGCCTGACAAATGTTATCTGTTATACATGGTTGGACATTATTATTACTAACATCATCATCATCATCATCACAATTATTGCAAATAGATAATTTGTGAAAGGAAAATCAGAAGATATATTTTAACTTAATAGAGGGACTGAAATAACAAATTAATTAATTTAAATTATCTTTTAGAGGTAATTGGGTAGGCATTAAAATGTTTTCAACAGAAATGTGACAACAAAAATTGGGTTTTTACAAGATGAATTTGGCAACAGTAAACAAAATAATTTAACAATAAATCAGAGTTAATTAGGGAAAAGATAAGGGTAGAAGTAATGGGATAAAATGATGAATAAAAGAATGACATGTTGTTCTCATTCATATTTTTCCTAGCATATGCTTTGAGTACAAACTACACAGCAGATATGGGGCATGCAAAGGAGATAACCATCTCAGACTCAGTTCTTTTAGAAATAATAGGCATCTAAAAGTCCATAGAGACTTCAAGTCATAGAAGAAAAAGACGGAACCAACATACCTGCTGTTTAAAATGTCAAAGCTCAAACACTAACACTTTATCAACACTGTTGTTTCCAAGATGTAATACCTGGAAACTTCCTTCTCCAATTCTATGCCTATCTGTACAGCAGCACTTAACAATCACTTTGATGCTTTTGAGACATCCTCCCTTTTTTATCCCTTTTAACAGATTTTTTTTCATGGCATCTATACCCTTTTTTTGTTATAGAATGTCTTTTAAAAATCCTGCAACCTTCCTGAGATGTGGGCACTGGAAGTAAAAGTCTTAACTATTTTCCAAGAAAATTTTAAAAACCTTAGATTTTTATGACAAAGCTGAGCATACCAAGACCATAATCAAATATGAATTTTTCTTATGTTAGTTTTTGGATCTGGAAAATAAGTATAAATTGGCAATATTCATATAGTCACCAATATCCATTAAAAAGTGAGTAGGCTTTGGTCTGTTTTTGTGGCCCTTGTCTTTATTATTTCACAACAAACATGCAGCATATAACAGCTAAAAGTTCTCTTATAAAAAAGAAAACTAGGACATATAACTTTTTTTTCTGGTAGACTGTAAAATTTTAAAAATCAAAAGAGCCTGTAAATTAAGTCAATATAAAATTAATCTAACTAAAAAAATGTTTAGTTGGTCAAATTATAGCCAATAAACAAAACAAGCAGATGACTTATATTTAAATTTTAATTACTCCAACTGTTAAGTTGGCTATCTTGATATAAATAAAAATTCATTGATGTGATTTTATTAGAATCTCCTTGTTAAAATGTAGTAAATTTAACCATATATATCATCATGATTTTATAATAATATATAATATTAATATTTGCAAAGATTATAACTTATTAAAGAAAAATGGTATTATTATTTGCATAACAAGCTATTACAAGAAAAACAAAGAAATTACAAAGAAATATTTGTAATATAACTTGAGGATACCATTAAATGTAAAAGCTTAAATCAGTTGGAGGACTTTTGCTTCTAAAAAGATGGCATAGACACACTTCCCTCTATTTTTTACACCAAGTACCACTAAAAATCTTTAATATTACCTACAAAACAAACAGAAGAAGATTCTGAAAGTGGAGAAAAGCAGCCAGATCAACTAAGGATTCTGAGACCAGAAAAACAACACAATAAGGAGTTCCTTGGATGTTACTTTTGCCTCATATACCCCAGACATGGAGCTAAAGAAACCAGCAATTTAGAAATACTAATGGACCTAGAAAAAAGTTCCCAATGAAAGCCTGTTCTCTATAACCAAAGGATGAAGAAAAGGGCATGTTAGCAAGAAAGAAAACTTTTAGGCAATAAACAATATACACTTGCTGAACACCATAAAACCAGATACCCATACCACCCATTCTAGCAAAGGCCAAATGGGGAGCTTAGATTTCTACCCTTACAGGGATATAATGAGGGACCTGAACACCCCCACCAGGATGGTGTCAGAGAAGGCTCAGTGAGAGTCTGGTCTTTCATCATTACCCAGAGGTAACAATGACAACCCCTATATGGTATCAGTGGAGAATACATGAGAAGACAGAAATTCCATTCCTGCCAAGCAACAATGAGGAGATCTACTATTTGGGGTATTAGCAGAGGCCAAGCAGTGAACCTGGACTTCTATGTCCACCTGAAAATATCAAGGTGGTGTTACCCTCCCTCGTGCTGAATTAGTGTCAAATAGCTAACTAAAACAAAACAGAAAAAAATTAGATAAGGTACAGTCTTATAATATCCAAAATGGCCTGATTTCAATAAAAAATAATGTGTTATATGAAGAAACAGGAAGATTTCAAACTGAATGCAAAAAAACAATCAATAGATGCCAACATTGTAGTGACTGAAATGCTAGAATTACTTGGCCTCTATTTTAAAGCAACCATGATTAAAAATGCTTCAGTGAATCGTTATGAACATGTTTGAAACAAATGTAAAAATAGAAAGCTTCATTAGAAAAAGGAAGATATAAAGGAGAACCAAATGCATATTTTAGAACTGGAAAATATAACAACAAAGATAAAAAGCTCAATGATGGACTTAACAAGAGAAGGAAGAAGGAAAGAGGAGAGAATCGATAAACTGAAAGAGAAATAGAAATTAACCAATGTAAACAACAGAGAGAAAATTAAAATTTAAATAATGAACAGACTCAGGAACATGTGGGGTTATAACAAGAACAACAACAAAATAAAAATAAAAACAGAACATGTAGAAAGTTAGAGTTCCAGAGAGTGAAAAAGATGGTGGGTTCAAAAGTATTTGAAGAAAAAGTAAATGAGAACTGAGAATTTCCTATTTTGACAAGAGTCATAAAGCTACAGATTCAAGAACCTAAGGAGGTTGACTACATTGGGCTACTTCCATTATGGAAGGGGCAGAACTTTGTTTTTAATGGAATAAACACTTCATCTGAATAGAGATTTGCATTTCCTGCAAGCAATATTTCTGCAAAAGCTACCATCTGTGTACTTACAGAATGCCTTATCACTGTCATGATGTTCCACTCAGCATTGCTTCTGATCAAGGAATTCTGTTCATATACAGACTACTATATTTTAAAAAGATAACCAAGAAGGACCTACTATATAACACAGGGAACTCTGCTCAATTTTCTGTAATAACCTAAAAAGGAAAAGAATTTGAAAAAGAATAGATATATGTATATGTATAATTGAAACACTTTGCTGTACACCTGAAACTAACACAGCACTGTTAAACAACTATACTCTGATATAAAATAAAAATTGTAGAAAAAAAAGGAAGAAATTCTGTTCGTAACAAACGAAGTGCATTAATGGGACCATGTTCATGGAATTAACTGGCTTTACCATGTTCCACAGTATCCTGAAGCAGCTGGCTTGACAGAACTATGGAATGGCCTTTTGAAGACACAATTACAGTGCCAATTAAGTGGCAAACCTTGTAAGTCTGGGGCAAGGTTCTCCAGGAGATGGTAAATGCGTTGAATAAGCTTCCAATACATGGTACTGTTTCTGTAATATCTAGGATTCATGGGTCCAGGAATTAAGGGGTAGAATGGGAATAACACCACTCCTATTCTCCTAATAACCCCCTAAAAAATATTTAGCCTCCTGTTTTCATGACTTTATGCTCTACTGGTCTAGAAGTCTTAGTTCCAAAGGGAGGGACACTTCCAGTTGGAAACACAAGAATTCCATTGAACTGTATGTTAAGAATCCTACCTGATCACTTTAGGCCTCATAACTCTGAAACAACAGGCAAAGATACGAGTTACTATGCTGGCTGGGCTACTTGATCCTGATTACCACTGGAAAATAGACTGCTACTCTGCAATGAAGGTAAGAAAAAGTATCCATGGATACAGGAGATACCTTGTGCTGTCTCTTAGTATCACTAAGCCCTGTGAATAAAGGCAATGGATAAATAAAACAAACCAATACAGGCAGAATTACTAACGGCCCAGACCCTTCAGGAATGAAGGTTTGTGTCATATTACACTAATTTGCATCATAGTTAAATATTGTTAATTTTATTTAAATATTGTTAAATATTTTTAATTTTATTTCATTGAATTTAAGTTACCAGACATCAGGATAAAGAGTGAAAAAACTAACTCGTTGCATTTTCTTCTGGGGAAAGTCTTAATGTGCTTTAGTTATATGCGGGATAGTTGTGTCATCTTAGGTGGAAGCATGACCTTATTGTCTTTATTTGGAGATTATTACAAGGAGCTGTATATGGATGTCAAATTGACAAGTGATAAATTTGTTATGGTTAATTTTATGTGTCAATGTGGCTAAGGCACAGTATCCAGATCAAATAATAGTCTAAATACCTCTCTGAAGGTATTTTTTAGGTGAGATTAACATTTAAATCATTAGACTTTGAGTAAAGCTGATTACTCTTCATAATGTGGATGGGACTAATCCAATCAGTCGAAGGCCATAAGAGAAAAAAGACTGAGTACCCCCCAGGGAGAGGGGATTCTGCCTTCCAGACTGCCTTTTGATTTGAGCTGCAATATCAGCTCTTCCCTGAGTCTTCAGGCTACTGGACATTCTATTGTTCTGTGTTTCTGGAAAACCCTGAATAATACATCATATAAATAGAATCATATGAAATTTGTCTTTTTGTAACTGTTTAATTCTCTTAGCATAATCTCTTCAAGGTTCATCCATGTTGTAGCCTGTGTCAGAATTTCCTGTCATTTTAAGACTGAGTGATATTCCATTGCATGTATGCAATACCTTTTATCTAGTCAACTTTCAATGAATGGAAGTGATTTGAGTTGCCTCCCCTTTTTTGGCTAATGTAAATAATGCTGCTATAGTGATGGGTGTACACATCTGCTTGAGTCTCTGATTTCAATTCTCTTGGATATACACCCAGGTATGGAACTGCTGGGTCATTGGTAACTTTCATTTTAACTGTTTGAGGAACTACCATATTGTTTTCCATAGGAGCTGTACCATTTTATCTTTCTATCAACAATACATGAGAGTTCCAATTTCTCCACATCCTTGTTCACATGTTATTTTTCTTTCTTTCCTTTTCTTTTTTATTTTAATAGTAACCATCCTAATGGATGTTAAGTGGTATCTCCTTGTGGTTTTGATTTGCATTCTCCTAATGATCAGTGATGTTGAGCATTGTTTCATGTCATTATTGGTCATTTATATATCTTATTTGTAGAAATGTCTATTCAAATTCTTTGCCTAAATTTTTACTGGGATTTTATTTTTTTTTTAGTAATAGGAGTTCTTAATATTTTCTGGATTTCAATCCTTATCAAATAAGTTATTTACAAATATTTTTCCCCTTCTATGGGGAAAATACAGTTTGTGTTTTGATAACCTGACAGAGTGTCAGGGAATTTTACTGAATGAAAAAAGACAATCCTTAAAGGTTTCATTGTGTATAATTCTATTTATATAATATTGTTGACTTGAAAAATTATAGAAATGGAAAACTTCTTAGTGGTTACAGTGTTTAGAGTGGGTAGGGATAAGTGAGAAGTGAGTGTGGTTATAAATGGGAACATGAAAGATCCTTTTGGTGATAGAAATATTTTGTATCTTGATTTATCACAATATCATTATCCTGGTTGTGATATTGCACTATAGTTTTGCAAGATAATACCATTGGAGGGAACTAGGTAAAAAGTGCAAGGGATCTCTCTGTATTATTTCTTGAAACTCCATGATGATCTATTATCTTAAAAAAAAACAGTTTAATTTAAAGAACAACTGCATGTTTGAAGTAGAGAGTAAGATGTCACCTATTGAAAACTGTAAAAATAGAAATATTTTTCGACATGAAAATGAGGTCAGTTGAGCATTCTTAACTTACTTGTTTTATATAAGAAGATAAAAAATAGAATGCCATATGGTTAAAGAAAGTAAATATCTTTGTTGTGGAAATGACCTATAAGGGAGAACAAAATATCAGAATTTCAAATTACTTACAAATGTCATTCCTTCATTTGATGACTAAATCATAAATATGATACAAAAAAATCTTGAAAACTGGAAACTTTAAAAACCAGAATAGAAGCAAACTGAACAAATTTGAAGTCCAATCTGTTTTCTTTCCTAGATTTTAACAGTATAAACATAAAATTATATTTATGGCCATAAAATAATCTGGCATTTAATTTAAAATTTATAGTTACACTCAGAAATCAACAAAATAATAAGTTTGAGACCACTACTTTAAAATTTATATATACTTCATGAAATGATACCAAATATCATATAATGGAGACAGTAGTTGTGTTTAAGTGATAGAAATACAGATGGTACTATTTTAATTCTCTATTGTGGAAATTTTCTCTACTACCATCAAGTTAATATAATTTTTTTAAAATTCTAGGTGTTTTCCAATCTAATATTTTATGAAGTTAACATTAAAAGAAATAGTTTATTTCTGAAAATTGAAAAAAATCCAATTTTACTCAGAGAATACCACTTATAACATGTAGCACATATTCATAAACAGTGTATTAATTAACTCATTAATATTTGTTATTTAAAATGTATTTTCTGAAATCTAAGTATGATCTTGGTGATACTCAAGGTCCTGAGGAATTGAGCAGTGAAAACTCAAGTTCCTGTTCTCTAAAAGAGCACCATCAGGATAGGAATTTACAACCTCCTTTTTCTGAATCTGTAATATACCCTAACTGCTTAAAAAGACTTCACCTACTCCAAAACATCAAACAAAACCAATTCAAGCTAAAAACTATTCCCAACAATTGAAACTATAAGGCTATTACATTTTCGTCTTTCGTCTACAGTTTTCTTCTGCAGTAATTTTTCCCTCCCTTCCCTTCCTTCCTTTCTTTCTTATCATTCCTTGTTGAATTGTGTCCCCAAAAAGCATATGTTAAATCCCAACCCCTCTACCTGTTAATGTGACCTTATTTGGGCATAAAGTCTTCACAGATGGATTTAGTTAAGATGAGATCATACTGGATTAGGGTAGTCCTTATGTCTAATATGACTATGTCCTCATAAAAATAGGCAAAGAGACACACTGGGAGAAACATCATGTGACAAGGAAGGCAGAGACTGAAGTGTTGTGTCTATAAACTAAGGAATGCCAGATTGTTGGCGATTACCAGAACCTGAGAAGAGACAAGGTGAAAGCCTCCCTTAAAGCCTTTAGAGAGAACATGGCCCCACCAAAATCTTAATTTCAGCTTTATAGTCTCCTGAACTGTGAGAAAACAAACTTATGTTGTTTTAAAGCCAGCCAGTATATGGTAATTTGTTACAGAAGCCTAGGAAAGCAATACACATATTTTTTGCATCTTTGGAGCTATTTATTATCTAAAGTCCACCACAGCATTGTCAGGTCCTTGCCACTTGCACATACATACACATTTTTAATATTATTATCTACAATAAAAATTCAGAGCCTAACCAGAGAAAGTTAAGTTCTGTTCAGGAGTGCAAAAAGGTAGGAAGTGAAAAATAGGGACCTTAATTTTCAGTCTGCTTCTTATTATGTTGTGGAAAACCAACTTGATATTGTCAAGGTAAATTGGAAAGTATGCAGTAATACACTGTGAAACAAACTTTCAGAAATCACTGTCAATACATATTATCTTTGAACTAGCCTACAAATATTTCAGCTTCTAATGTGGAAAAGATACTGTGCTAAATTTTCCTGGTCTAGAAATGGCCTCAGGCAAGGCTGAAACTTGGGCCTACTGAAGTCTGGAAAACCAGTGAAATTACCTTTGATTCACTCAGTTTTTAAGTAATTAATCAGGACTGAACAGGACCTGTGATCTGTTACTTAAACTTAGAAATGTGCAAGTATGTTGTCAGTATTCAAAACAGCAAGAAGAGGCAGAGAACTGTATAAAAATCCCTGGGAGGAGAATAAAAGCAAACTTCTTAATGGACATAACAAGATTCTCTTTCTGCTCAGGTATTACTAGAAGCACTGGGTAAATCTGTGGAGACTTGAAGGTCAGAGAAAATGGGTCTTGTGAATGATGTGTCCTGCTTTATATAACAACATCACCCAATATATTTCATATTTTTCACCTAGCCTTATCGTTTTTCTAGGTCTGTAGTCATGTTTCCAACAGTCATGTTAAATTTTTGAAAAAAAAATACAATGGAAACCAAAAAATATTAGGCATAATGTCTCCTTCAACTGAGCTTGTATTCTATCTGGTGACTCAGAAACACCAGGCTTGCAAATTGACTTTCAAAATTAAAAGTTCTGACTGTGCTCACTTCTAACTGTCAAAGAAATTCTACAGGAGAAGATAAGAATTCATCTGCTCCTAGCTGGTTTTAAGAGGAATTGTAGAGACAGGAGTGATAGAAATTTGCATGAAGAAATTCATAGGGTGAAAAATATAAGTTATGTCAGAGAAAAGAATTAGATCACTATGGATGGAATGAAAGGCCCATACTTTCTCTATCTCATCATTGATATGCAGTCTTTTAGTTGACTAACAACTGATGGTTCCTATACACTTCACTAAGTATAAATATAAACAAAATACATGCAAATATTTAACTAGAAATATATATTTTATTAGTTTAGGATCAAGGTTTGTTTCTTTAAATTTTTGAAATATCTATTTAAGTAGATGTTTAGCTTAAATGCCTATTCAACAGTTTTTTTTTATATATATACAATTAACATATATCTTTTTAGAACTACAGAATTCTGTATTGGTAAAAATATACTAGGAGCCATTAATTAACCTATTTTGCCAATATACTGCAATACTGAAATTGGTATTTTTCCTCAGAAACATTGAAAACTATCCCCTGTGTAAATACAATATGTAATATTTTTATATATCAATATAAATGTTAATATAACATTTAATATTATATATAAATATAAATATATTTAGGCTCTTTATGAATGTAAACCAGTATATCATAGAAAGCGACTTGTTATCTTAAGCAACAAGGACATTTATTGTTAGGATATTGGAGAATCACAATACTGCAAAATCAATGCTACAGGAAAGACAGGTAGCACTCCTAGGAGTGACTGAATGTAAGCCAAAATGAAGGGCGGAAATGGCCAGCATGCCAAAGCTGTTGGTGTTATGAATTTGAGCCCTACTTTCCCTATTCACTGTTTCATATGCTAGAGCCCTTAAAGATTTTGAAGAGAGCATCCAATTGGCTGAACCCAAATCACATGACTATTAGCTGGTTCTACCTACGTAGGTGGGAAAAGACAGCATAAAATGTTTTCCAAGAGTATACCAACAAGGAATTTCCTACAAAATACATCTTTAGTTAATTGGAAGAAGATTTAAATGCCTGACAGTCAAAAATATTTTTTTTTAAATAAAGATGCTTATAAAACTGGCAAAAATGTATACAATTTAGTCAATTGGTAAATCATATTAAGCACCAATTAGATATTCAGCACTGTGCTAGTACTCTAGGGACCATACCAGCAATATAAAATTTTGGCTCTTCCCTAAGTAATCCTACTATCTTATTGACTATAAAAGGGTGACATTAGTTCCCTATCTATCTATCTAAATATCTATAATTTATCATCATAATCTCTATCCATTATCTACATAAAGGAAAAAATGGGGATGCTCCAGCCTGACATATACACAATAGATCTAGATGTACTTGTGAGACTTGTTTTAAAAAATGCTTATTTTCTTAAATTATCAAGATACATAGAGAATGAAATATAAATATATCCTCATAGAATATAATCCCTGATATGGCTGAAATTCTTTGTACTTCAGCTTTCAAAACACTCTCCCCTTTTTACACTAAACTATACCCATACTATCCACAATTTCAGTGCTCAGATAGGTAAAGCTTGTTTTTGTTCTGACTAAAATGCACTTCCTCTTACCCCTTATATGTTTGCCTCCTTCTCAACATTTAGGATTCTCTGCTCACCCCTATATCATTGCATTGCTATATGTAAAACTCCTTGTTTATTTTCTGATTAGCTCTTTTCACAACATAAAATTATTTTGTTTATTTCTGTGTTTACTTGTTTATTGCTTGACATGATAATGGCATGAGTGTTGTAGCTTTTTTTGGTCCTGATGAAGATGGTACATGGTATATAATACATGCTTATAAATTATTTGTGATTAGATGAATGCATGATGCTTCACCTTTTAGAAATCATGAGACTAGATCACTTGCCTGAAACTTAAAAAGTTTAAAACTTTTCTTCCATTCCAGAAATAAAGGAGAATTATGGTAGATTTTCTAGAGCTTTATAGAGGATGAAGGTGCTTCTCATTTCTTAAAGAGTATGATATCCGCCGGTATGCAAATTCATGTTTTGCACAAGTTTGAAGAGTATAAAATGCTAATACTGAAAATAAATTTGTGTATGGTTATTTTCCCCAAATCAGTGAAGAAACATTTAAAAACTGGCTGAATTAATCCTCTGAAATATTACAGCTATAACAGTGTCAATAAAGAATGACATAGACAGCTGCTGGATGATTTCAAGGGCCAAGCATTTGATGTGCTTTGTGGTTCAAGATGTGATAATTCTTTGGTCACAGTACATGACAGCTTGAGGTTTTCATTTTCTGTGCAGGGAAAGTGGAGAGCATGGATGATCTCCACATCAAATTCTTAACTACTAATCCAAATGAAGGTGAAAAGGTCTCCAGTAATGTTCACAGCTTGGGGGAGAAAAATGGAACGATGAAAACAATGACTAAGGGATAAATGCTTTTGGACCATGTGGACTGTGGTTTAGAAGAAGACTTTTACAAGGTGAGCAAATATAGTGAAACTTTAGAGGTAATGAAAAAGGTCTTATTTTCAATTATTCAATGTTGAAAAAATAATAATCTATGAACACTAGTTACAGAGAAGCAAAGACAATCTGGTAAATATTCTTTGTTTAGGTTGGATATTCAAAATGAGAATGTGGAAGAATTTGATGAGCAATCATACAATTTAATGGTGAAATCCAAGGTGTTGCCTATTTTTCTTTTTTCTTTTCTTTTTTTTTTTTTACTTCATTTAACCTTGGGAAATTAGAGCCATAGCACTAAAGAATATGAGAAAAGATCAACTGCCTTTTGTTATTCTGAGGAATTAAATGTGCAATAACAAATTTCTCATATTTGAAAAATTGCTGCTGGGTATAAATACTGCCCCAGAGGGACTTCCCTGGTTGTCCAGTGGTTAAGACTCCGTGCTTCCACTTGAGGGGAACTAAGTCCTCTGGTTGGGGAACTAATATCCTGCATGCTTCGCAGTGTAGCCAATAAAAAAACAAAACAAAACAAAGCAAAACAAAAAAACAACTGGCCCAGAACCTTAGAAAAGTGAAACTAAAAAGCACCAGAAAAGAAGAAAACTCTCCTGTCTCTTGCTTTATTGTGACAATTTAATACTTTCACCAACACAGTAGAGATTTTTACTGGAAAGATTTTAAAATATGAAGGGATCAGCTTTTGTTATCTTGTTCTGCAAAGAAATCACACTAAATAGAGTGGCTTAAAACAATAATTTGTTGTCTTTCATCCTTCTGTGGGTTAACTGAACTCAACTATATGGTTCTCCCTTGGGTTATGTCAAGTGGTTGTGGCCAGAGACAGTAGTCATCTGATGGGTTCTCAGGAGTAGACACTAAAGAGAACTTACTAATTACTATAGTGGCAGTTGATGCTTATTATTGTCTGGAAACATTTGTGGTGCTGTCTACCAGAGCACTTATATGACCTCTCCATGGGATTTTGTCTATTGACAATATGGCAGCTGTTCTAAAAGGGATTGTCACAAAGTAAGTATTCTAAGAGACACTGCCACTCTCTTAAGAACTTGGAACAGATACATGCAGATGGTTACCTCCATATTCTGTTGCACTGAGCAAGCACTAAATTTGCTTGATTTCAAAGTGAAGTGGCAAAAAATCTCTCTCAATGGCAGAAATGTCAAAGAATTTGTGGTCATTTTCCATAATAATTAACACTGTGTAGTGACTTTTAGGAACAATCACATTTTAATAAGCAATTAGAAGCAAAAATCTTGCTGACTTGGGAGGATTTAGTTCTCTTTAGTCACAGAAACATAACATTGGTGTCAGTGACATGTCACATATCCATTTTCAAATCTTCCTCTGTGATAGAATAAATCAGCTACACTGATGTGTCTAACTCATTGCACCATTGCTGAAATTTCTTCTCATATATAACAAAGCAAAATCTATTTATATTGATTGCAAAATATTGTAAAAAGTAATGCCCAAAGCATCCTGACTTGACTTTCTAAAATTGGATTTTCCAGAATCAGCCATATGTTTTTTCCCTCTATGTATAACAAATAACTTCAGTGTGAGAAAACATCATTTTCTGTATATCCTAAGACATTTGACTTCAGTGACTACACAGGACTTGTAAAATGAAAACCATGTCTGAGGACTAAACTTACTGTTATGTCTTCTTTGTCTTTGACTCAAGAAGGGGACTTAGAATGTACCCAGGGACAAGAGTTCATTATTCAGTTACATTCTTGTGTTGTCTGAGAGAGATCTTCATGAGGGCTTTCAAATAATACATACTAATATATACGCAGGACAAGGAAGATGCTTTTTTTGTCTAGAAAATTCTACCAAAGATACACTACATGGCATTTTTAGAGCCAACTTATAAAACTTCCATTGATCTACATGAATGATATCTGTGAATTTGGGAAACCTGGAAGAACATGAGTTAGAAAAACATTTAGAGTATTGGATCGGGTGAAAATATTGTGTTAAAACATGCATTTTGAGGAACATTTATTGTTGTTTGTTTCATTTGGATAGTTTTTAGAGTTGACCTATTTTGAATTTCAAAACGAGTCCAGTTATTTTCAGAACGTGGAGAGCATGGGACAAAAAAAGAAATAACTCAAGGATAAAGTCTTAAGTACAAATTAATTCAAGGAAGATATTAAAAGATGACCAGTTATTATAATAATTTTGGAGATTATGAAAGTGAAATCATATTCTAAATTACACTAAGGTGATAAAAAAAAAACTTGTGGGAGTGAATGTAGCAGATTTAAAAAAGGAAAAGAAAAAGCAGAATCTATATTAATTTAGTGGCTTTGTTCAGAATCTGTGAAAACCTATATAGTCTTTGAAAAACAAACACAAACAAATATGTCATCTCTCACCTGAATGTAAACTTCATGATGGCAAAATATTTTCTTCTGTTGTTCATTCCTCAATATTTAATTCTTAGGACAGTGTCTGGCATGTAGTAGGTTCTCAAAAAATACCTGTTGGAAAAATTTTGAATGAACCTATGAATATGAATCAAAAAATCTTTGGCAAACCACACTCCTGAAAACAACCCATTTAACCTACTATGATGAATGCAGTAGTATTAATGTTACTCTTTTCATTATTATTTGTAAACTACTGGAAAGGACTTTTAAAAGGAATAAAATATCCAGCTATTCATCAGAGATAGTCTTTGCTAATCTAAAATCAATCTACCTACCTATCAATCTTTCATCACTCTATCTATAAACACAAAGGCTGATTTAATGAGGAAGAAATTCTTATACAATAAAATTTTATTTGTTAAAAACTGGATGCCTAGCCTCAAAATCATAGAGAATATTAGATGAGGACTGTATAGATTAAAGGCATTTGCATCAAATATATTCTCATTGTGTCTGCTTCAAGATTGCTAAATATCATGCATGATCTCCTTCTTTCAAGTCAAGCTTGGCCTGGGAGGTCTGGCTCTCAATATGGGCCAGAGAACCCTTCTGAGGTCTTAACAAATCATAAGTCCTGTGAAGAAATCATTACTCTTGAAACCCAAAGACATTTGTGCATATTTTTTGTCTTTTCATCTCTCTCTGTCTCTCATAATCTTTCTCTCCAATGTTATTATATATTCTGTGTGTGTGTGTCTCTTTTTCTTTATATTTTCCTGGATAACGACAGAATCTCCCCTGTGAAGAAGTCTTTCAGGAGTACCAAAATCAAAGCTCTCTGGGGAGAGAAAACATTATTTTCTGGCTAACAGATTAGAAGAACCAGCCATAAGTATCCTATCATATTAAGCTAAGTAAAATTAAATATAAATCAAACATAAGTCAAAGACTTAGATTTAAAAATAAGATATTTAGTGGAATATTAGTTCACTAAATTCATTCCATGGACTTCTACACAGATGCTATGCAGGGACCACAAATTTGTCTCTATGAATTCTACCACATAATACATATAAGTACATTACTTTTTGTAATACTGATTATTTATACTCTTCAAAAATAAATTTTAAAAATATATACAAAGGATAAATGGATTTTTGTGTTTGAGGAAGAAATAATTATCCATGGTATGTTAACTATTCCTAAAATAATGTTAAATATTTGAATTTCATAATGAAGCCTGTGTATGTCCATGCCCTCAGTGAAGAGGAAGGAGTTGAGCCTGCTTGATAATTGAGGCAAAACAGGTGAGATGGAAACAGCCTAATGACAAGCACTATTCCTGGCCTTGGTGCCAGGTACCATACTCTCCAATCATTATGGTTGGTCTTTCTATAGTCTCAAGTACTGTCTTAGAAGCTTCTCGAGGTAGTAAGATGGGGCACTAGTGGTTCACTATGTTGTTTCCTATATTCGTGGCTTATTCTCCTTCACTGCCTGATACTTACTGTCTTAAAAAACATTGTTTCACATATTTTGTCTCATTTTTTGTTTTGTGTTTTTATGTTTTTGTCTTTGCTTTGTTTTGTTTTGAGCAGGATAGTAACTTTGATCCTGTTGCTCCATGTTGGCTGAAAGCAGAAGTTTCTTTTATCTAAACTCTGTATACCTCAAGATAAAATAAGTGTACTTTTACTCTCTACCTCCTAGAAATGTTAAAATCTTAAATTATATAATTATAATTTATTATATTTATAATTTACTTTTAATTTGTTATTAATTATAATTAATAACTAACATACTTTTAATAGTATCTGAAACAGATTAAATATTCAATAAGTATTATCTATCATTATGTTACTGATTCTAGGCCTTACTCTCAAGTACCCTACCCACTGACAAAGACTTACTCCTTGACCAAACTTTGGTTAGGTTCCTCTGAGCCTTTTTCTCAAGTAGGCCTTGACATTTTGTTTCTGTGTCCATCCTGGCCAGGTGCAGCTTTAGCAAGAGTCTTGCTAAGTTATTGTAGTGAGAATCCCCCGCTCGTTGATATGTCATTACCCTCAATATCTGATAAATTCTCATCCCCACCCTTGATATCTGGTCACCTTGGCCCACCTTCATCAAGAATCCTGCTAAGTTGGCTTGGCAAGAATCCCCCCACTCTTGATGTCTCCATTATGTAATTATACACCCACTGACCTCCTCACTCTGCTTTTGGCTATAAATCTCCAGCTATCTTTACTATATTCAGAGTTGACTCTGGTCTCTCTCTCCTATTATCATAATCTTATTGCAATAATATGGAACAAAGTCTTCCTTACTGTTTTAACAAGTGTCAGAATAGTTTTTTTTTTTTCTTAACATCACCATTATTTGTTCTTTTTCCTTCAATCCAGTAATCCAGTTCTCACTTGATGGTGCAGGCTATTTGCAGTATACTCTGGTTCCTATTCTTGCCTCTATTGAAAACATTTCTATCTAATCCTTTAGTAGACCTAGGGGCTGCTTTGTCCCTCTCAGTCTCCCATGCCTAACAGGCAAACTCTTATCTGTATATGATAGACTGGATGTTTTGTCCAATGGTGGGATGTTTTTTCTCCCATGTTCATTTAACTTTAACTTCACTGAAAATCTGACCCCACTACCATGATGCACATGTATAATCCAAATATAACATTTTGTCACTGAAGTGACAAATATGTATTCAAGGCCTTTTAGTTCTGAGAATATCTATAAAAGTCAAGAAAAATTACCAAAATTAAACTTGTCATACGTTTAATTTTCAATTTTACCACTCCTTGAAGCACATATCTTTGACTCCCTAGATTTTTAAAAAATCATATGTGTAATCATAAAAAAACTATACACAGCCTATAGACTTATTCCTATGATTAGAATCAAATTATAGGACTGGAGTCAAGTTATAAAATAGCTTTATTTTATGACAATGACTTGGTTCCTTTATTTCTTGGTATATATTAGTAACTTGGGTCTTTTTTATTTATTAGACTGTATAATACTTCAAAGTATAGCAAGATGATACTTAAGGTTTGAAATAATACCTTGGACTTAAGAAAGAGAAAAATACACCAATTATTTATAGGTCAAGGTTGTATTAGCAAATTCTGATATTAAATATATTGCATTCTTATTAGGAAAACTATTACAAGCCTGTTGGAGACTTCTTTTCTCCATGGAGTATTCTCCTTTTGTCCTTTAAATAGTGCTATAACTTATACAAGCATCATTTGGATCCTGCCTTATAATCATTGTATATTCAATATAAACATTTGCTTTGTGGTGTGTCAATGTGACTTTTGTTGGTCCCTGGAGGAAGAAATAAAATACTCTTATTTTTCAGTACAGATAACCACATTCCAATTGAACGTTCCACATTTGTAGGCCATATTCATACCATATAATTATTGAATGATAGTTTTGTGTGTTTGATATTCTTTTGTTTTTTAAGTTAACATTATTGTATAAAACAAATAAAATAGACTTTCATTGACCTTGCATTGACTTATAATTTATGTGCATTTGTGTATTGAATTGAGACTGCCTTAATTAACATGCTCTTTTGTACTGAGCAATTCCAAGATCCACAGGAAGCCACTTTTGTACAACATTCAGTGGCACATACATTTATAGGATATGTTCTAAGGGTACATTCTGCTTTGTAATAATCAGCCATTCATCATAACCCAAGAATAGATTTTTTTCCTCAGAAAAGTTTACCAGATATTGAATTTTAGAAATGAAATCAAATCATACCTTATCTCTGAGAAGACCAGAGTATTGTTTTAGACAACAGGACCACAATTTTCAAGTCTCTCTGATAAACCATCATATCAATCAAATTTAATCAAGTTAAAATATCAATGGTCTGATTTAGAATGTGGTGATTATAAATTGTTATGGCCAATATCTTCTCCATTCACCCCCTAGCTGCCCAAAGAAAGAAAATAAAATATCTACAAAGTGGAAGCTGCTTTACAGGTAAGAAAACCCAATATTAGTTTCTTTTTTCCATTTGTATCACTCATACAATATCAATTTGCAGATTATTCTTTGTACTGCATACTTTCAAGGCAGAAGATGGATGAGAATCCAGGTGTCATTCTGTAAAAAGAAGAAAACTACAGATGGTGTCTTAGTTTCTGGGGCTGCCTTAACACAGTATCACAAACTAGGTGGCTTAGAACAACAAAAATTTATTTCTCACAGGTCTGGAGTCTAGAAGACTGAAACCAAGATACTGACAGGGTTGGTTCCTTCTGAGGTCTGTGAGGAAAAATCTGTTGCATGCCTCTCTCCTAGCTTCAGGTCACCTCAGTCATTTCCTGTCTTGTAGATGGCATTCTCCCTGTGTCTTCTCATCATATTCCCTCAATGTACTTCTCTGTATTTAAACTTACCCCTTTTATAAGGACATGATGATATTGTATCAAAGTTCTTTAATGAGCTCATTTTAACTTAATTACCTGTATAAGGCCACTATTTCTAAGTAAGGTCACATTAGTAATAGGTATTGGGAGTTAAGGCTTCAACAACTTTTTGTTTGACACAATTCAAACCATAATAGATGGTAAGAGAGAGAAGACGAACCTTCTCAGAAATCCACTCTGTGGTTGTAGTTTTTAACATCTTCTGGGAAACATCTACTGACTTCATGAATTACAGAACAATATTTAGCAAATTTATGTGTACTACATTACTAAGTAATGAGGAATTTTTCTAGACATCTGTGAAAATTAACTTATCCTTTGGCTTAAAATATATAAAAAAAAGTCAAATTTGTCAAAAAACAAAAAAGATTATCAAACAAATTTCTCCTCATCTCTGATCTGAAAGAAAATAAGTTCCCACCATCCACCCAAAAGGGATAACTGAATGGTCACCAGAGGAAGAAAGGAACAAAATATCTACAAAACAACTAGAAGACAATTAACAAACAGCAATAGCAAACACTTACCTATCAATACTTTAAATATAAATGGACTAAATTCTCCAGTCAAAAGACATAGAATGGCTAAATGAATAGAAAAACATGACTGAACTGTATGCTGCCTACAAGAAACTTGCTTAAGGTTAAGGACAGATAGACTAAAAATGAAAAGAAGGAAAAGGGTATCCCATGCATACGAAACCAAAAGAGAGCAAAGGTAGCTATTCTTATATTAGACAAAGTAGGCTTTAAGTCAAAAACTGTAACAAGAAACAAAGAAGGTCATTATATAATGACACATGGATTGACTCATCAAGAGGATATAACAATTACAAATATTTAAGCACCAAAAATTGGAGCTGAAACCACAAAACTCCTAGAAGAAAATATAAGGAAAAACCTCCTTGATACTGGTCTTGGCAATGACTTTTTGGATTTGACACCAAAAGCAAAGGCAACAAAAGTAAGAATCAGTAAGCATGAGGTGATAACTCATTGTGGTTCTGATTTGCATTTTCTGGTTGATTAGTGATGTTGAGTATTTTCTCACTCACTTGTTGCCCATTTGTATGTTTTCTTTGGATAAATGCTTATTCAGGTCTTTTGCCTATTTTACAATTATCTGTTTGAGCTTTTTTGCTATTGAGATGAATGCATGCCTTATTCATTTTTATATTTACCACTTGTAGGATACATGGTTGCAAATAATTTCTCCCATTTTGTACGCTGCCTTTTCATTTTGTTGATTATTTCCTTTGCTGTGCAGAAGCTTTTTAGTTTGATGTAGTCCCACGTGATGCTTTTTTTAAAAAAATGCATTTATTTATTTACTTTTGGCTGTACTGGGTCTTTTTTGCTGGGCGCAGGCTTTCTCTAGTTGCGGTGAGCTGGGGATACTCTTTGTTGTGGTGCAGGGGCTTATCATTTTGTTGGCTTCTCTTGTTGTGGAGCATGGGCTCTAGGTGTCAGGCTTCAGTAGTTGTGGCATGCAGGCTCAGTAGTTGTGGCTTGTGGGCTCCAGAGCGCAGGCTCAGTAGTTGTGGCTCACGGGTTTAGTTGCTATGCGGCATGTGGGATCTTCCCAGACCAGGGATCAAACCTATGTCCCCTGCATTGGCAGGTGGATTCTTAACCCCTGCACCATCAGGGAAACCCCCACATGATAATTTCTGTGTTTGTTGCCTTTGCTTTTGGTGTTAAATCCAAACATTCATTGCCAAGGTTAATGTCAAACAGCTGTCTCCCTCTACTTTCTATGTTTAAATAGATAGCCAGTGGTTGATTCTCAGACATCCACAAGCATTTTGTAAACAGGTGAGATGTTTATATTGACTGTTTAAAAAAATTAACCAAAATTATGCATGTAATGATATATAATAGTTAATATTTAATAATATATTCAAATATGGATACTATAATCTATATATGAATAGACAAAGAAGAACTTGTAGGAAACATATTAAAACTTAAAATATATTAAAACCTAAGTATATCTGGTAATAGAAAAATCTCTCAGTTCACCTCTTCCATATACATGTGACTCAAACAATAAAGAAGATAAAATGGCAATGCAATTTCGTCAGTTTCAAAGAATTTAGGTGGTAGGATATTAATCAAATTATATATATTACATGTTGTGGCAAACTATCATGTGCGTTCTTTTGTTGCACAGACTCACAATTTTTTGTCTTCTACCAAGAACTTCAGTTGGTTTACAGAAATGGTGATACAATGATTTTAATCTCCATCCTAAGATACAGACCATTGTTTTATCACGTGATTGGTATGAGTTGTTCTGCAACTTTAGTACAAATCAAAATTATCTATATGTTTTTATTTATACTATGATAAATTTTAGCATATAGAAGAAAAAATGTAGACTAGCGAAGTTGAAAGTTGTATACAATGAGAATCTGTTGTTCTATTCTCACATATAGTACTCATATTCTTAGCCAAAATTTGATGATTAAACTTTCTGCTAATTCCATCCAAAAACAAAAGAATACACTTTCTTCTCAAGTGCTCATTGAACATTCTCCAGGATAGATCATATCTTGGTTCACAAATCAATAAAGCATTAGTAAATTTAAGAAAATTGAAATCATATCAAGTATCTTTTCCAACCACAAAACTATGGGACTAGATATCAATTACAGGAAAAAAAATCTGTAAAAAATACAAACACATGGAGGCTAACAATATACTACTAATAACCAAGAGATCACTGAAGAAATCAAAGAGGAAATCAAAAAATACCTAGAAACAAATGACAAGGAAGATACGACAACCCAAAACCTATAGGATGCAGCAAAAACAGTTCTAAGAGGGAAGCTTATAGCAATAAAATCCTACCTTAAGAAACAAGCAACATCTCAAATAAACAACATAACTTACACCTAAAGCAATCAGAGAAAGAAGAACAACAACAAAAAAAACCCCTCAAAGTTAGCAGAAGGAAACAAATCATAAAGATCAGATCAGAATTAAATGAAAAAGAAATGAAGGAAACGATAGCAAAGATCAGTAAAACTAAAAGCTGGTTCTTTGAGAAGATAAACAAAATTGATAAACCATTAGCCAGACTCATCAAGAAAAAAAGGGAGAAGACTCAAATCAATAGAATTAGAAATGAAAAGGGGGAAGTAACAACTGATACGGCAGAAATACAAAGGATCAGGAGACATGACCACAAGCAACTCTATGCCAATAAAATGGACAACCTGGAAGAAATGGACAAATTATTAGAAAAGTACAACCTTCTGAGATTGAACCAGGAAGAAATAGAAAATATAATCAGACCAATCACAAGCACTGAAATGGAAACTGTGATTTAAAATCTTCCAAAAAACAAAAGCCAAAACCAGATGGCTTCACAGGCAAATTCTGTCAAACATTTAGGGAAGAGCTAAAATCTATCCTTCTCAAACTCTTCCAAAATATAGCAGAGGGAGGAACACTCCCAAACTCATTCTACGAGGCCACCATCACCCTGATAGCAAAACCAGACAAAGATGTAACAAAGAAAGAAAACTACAGGCCAATATCACTGATGAACATAGATGCAAATATCCTCAACAAAATACTAGCAAACAGAATCCAACAGCACATTAAAAGGATCATACACCATAATCAAGTGCGTTTTATCCCAGGAATGCAAGGATTCTTCAATATACGCAAATCAATCAATGTGATACACCATATTAACAAACTGAAAGATAAAAAACATATGATAATCTCAATAGTTGCAGTAAAAGCTCTCAACAAAATTCGACACCAATTTATGATAAAACCCCTCCAGAAACCAGGCATAGAGGGAACTTACCTCAACATAATAAAGACCATATATAACAAACCCACAGCCAATGTCACCTTCAATGGTGAAAAATTGAATCAATTTCCAATAAGATCAGGAGCAAGACAAGGTTGCCCACTCTCACCACTATTATTCAACATTGTTTTGGAAGTTTTAGCCACAGCCATCAGAGAAGAAAAAGAAATAAAAGGAATCCAAATCACAACAGAGAAGTAAAACTGTCACTGTTTGCAGATGACATGATACTATACATACAGAATCCTAAAGATGCTATCAGAAATCTACTAGAGCTAATCAATGAACTTGGTAAAGTAACAGGATACAGAATTAATACACAAAAATCTCTTGAATTCCTAAACACTAATGACAAAAAATCTGAAAGAGAAATTAAGGAAACAATTCCACTTACAACTGCAACAAAAAGAGTAAAATACCTAGGAATAAACCTACCTAAGGAGACAAAAGACCTGTATGCAGAAAACTATAAGACACTGATGAAAAAAATTAAAGATGATACAAACAGATGGAGAGATATACCATGTTCTTGGATTGGAAGAATCAGCATTGTGAAAATGACTATACTACTCAAAGGAATCTACAGATTCAATGCAATCCTTATCAAACTACCATTGACATTTTTTACCGAAATAGAACAAAAAATTTCACAATTTGTATGGAACCACAAAAGACCCCAAATAGCTAAAGCAATCTTGAGAAAGAGAAATGGAGCTGGAGGAATCAGGCTCCCTGACTTCAGAATATACTACAAAGTTACAGTAATCAAGACAGTATGGTACTGGCACAAAACAGAAATATAGATCAATGGAACAGGATAGAAAGCCCAGAGATAAACCCACAGACATATGGTTACCTTGTTTTTGACAAAGGAGGCAAGAATATACAATGGAGAAAAGACAGCCCCTTCAATAAGTAGTTCTGGGAAAACTGGACAGCTACATGTAAAAGAATGAAATTAGAGCACTCCTTAACACCATACACAAAAATAAACTCAAAATGGATTAAAGACCTAAGTATAAGGCCAGACACTATCAAACTCTTAGAGGAAACCATAGGCAAATCACTCTATGACATAAATCACAGAAAGATCCTTTTTGACCCACCTCATAGAGAAATGGAAATAAAAACAAGAATAAACAAAAGGGACCTAATGAAACTTCAAAACTTTTCCACAGCAAAGGAAACCATAAACAAGAGGAAAAGAGAGCACTCAGAATGGGAGAAAATATTTGCAAATGAAACAACTGACAAAGGATTAATCTTCAAAATTTACAAGCAGCTCATGCAGCTCAATATCAAAAAAACAAATAACCCAATCCAAATATGGGCAGAAGACCTAAATATACATTTCTCCAAAGAAGATATACAGATTGCCAACAATCAAATGAAAGAATGCTCAACATCATTAATCGTTAGAGAAATGAAAATCAAAACTACAATGAGATATCACCTCACACCTGTCAGAATGGCTGTCATCAAAAAATCTACAAACAATAAATGTTGGAGAGGGTGTGGAGAAGAGGGAACACTCTTGCACTGTTCGTGGGAATGTAAATTGATATAGTAACTATTGAGAACAGTATGGAGGTTCCTTAAACAACTAAAAATCGATCTACCATACAACCCAGCAATCCCACTTCTGGGCATATGCCCGGAGATTATCATAATTCATAAAGAGTCATGTACCACAATGTTCATTATAGCTCTATTTACAATAGCCAGGACAAGGAAGCAACCTAAATGTCCATCTACAGATGAAAGGATAAAGAAGATGTGGCACATGTATACAGTGGAATATTAGCCATAAAAAGAAATGAAATTGAGTTATTTGTAGTGAGGTGGATGGACCTAGAGTCTGTCATACAGAGTGAAGTAAGTCAGAAAGAGAAAAACAAATACCGTATAGTAACACATATATATGGAATGTAAAAAAAAAAAAAAAAGGTCATGAAGAAACTAGGGGCAGGACAGAAATAAAGACACAGATCTACTAGAGAATGGACTTGAGGACATGGGGAGGGGGAACGGTAAGCTGGGACAAAGTGAGAGAGTAGCATGTGCATATATAAAGTACCAAATATAAAACAGATTGCTAGTGGGAAGCAGCCACATCACATAGGGAGATCAGCTTGGTGCTTTGTGACCACCTAGAAGGGGCCGTTAGGGATGGTGGGAGGGAAGGAGATGCAAGAGGGAAGAGATATGGGGATATATGTATATGTATATCTGATACACTTTGTGATAAAGGAGAAACTAAAACACCATTGTAAAGCAACTATACTCCAATAAAGATGTTAAAAAAAACCACAACTTTCTGCTAGATGGTATACCTCAAATTAAATTCTGCATAAGAATCAATTTATATACCTTCTGTAACTATTACAAAGAGCAATTCCAATGATCCATAACATATAAACTAAATCAGTATATATGAGGTTGGATACTGATTCTGTTTACTAAGTAAACTATCAAAAATTGTCAGAAAATCACAGAGCTGGAAGAATAACTGAAATATCTCTTACTAAAATGTTTTAAATGACTGTTCACTGACTGCTTCTTAATTTCCTTCTTAAAATTAAAAAAACGGATCTAGATATAAATCAGAGTCACAGGCTATATGCTCAGAGATTCATATAGCAAGTCTGTGGTCTAACCACAGGCTGTATTATTTTAAAAGTCCTGTAGTGACTATTTTGTAGAAGCAGGATTAAGAATTATTATTTTTTTTTTTTGTGGAATCTAAAATATGATACAAATAAACCTATGTGCAAAACAGAAACAGACTCACACACATAGAGAACAGATTTGTGGTTGCCACTGGGGAAGTGGGATGTGGGAGGGATGGATTGAAAGTTTGGGGTTAGCAGATGCAAACTATTATATATAGAATGGACAAACAACAAGATGCTACTGTATAGCACAGGGAAATATATTCAATATCCTGTGATAAACCATAATGAAAAATAATATAATAAAAAATATATATTTATATATATGTACAACTGAATCACTTTGTTGTACAACAGAAATTAACACAACATTGTAAATCAGCTATACTTCAATAAAAAATAATATTTATTATTTTTTTAAATGGAAATGTTGGGAACCATATAAAATTGATAATTTCTTCCAACATACAAAATTTAAAATAAAAATAAATGTATTTATATATTTGTTCTCTATGTCTGTGTCTCTATTTCTGCTTTGTAAATAAGATTTTTTATACCAAATTTTTCAGATTCCACATATATGTGTTGATAACTGTTGATAACTGATAACTGTTTTTCTCTTTCTGACTTAACTTCACTCTGTATGTCAGTCTCTAGGTCCATCCATGTCTCTACAAATGACCCAATTTCCCTCCTTTATGTACGGACACCAAGGGGGAAAGGGGGGAGGTGTGATAAATTGGGAGATTGGGATTGACATATATATACTATTGATACTATGTATAAAATAGATAACTAATAAGAACCTACTCTATAGCTCAGGGAACTCTACTCAATGCTCTGTGGTGACCTAAATGGGAAGGAAATCCAAAAATAGGGGATATATGTATAAATATAGCTGATTCACTTTGCTGTACAGTAGAAACTAACACAATATTGTAAAGCAGCTATACTCCAATAAAAAATTTTTTAAATGTATTTATCAATTTGACTGACTAGGGCCATCTTTGATGTATTTCAGATTTAGGAATAATTAAAGGTATTCTTTAAATTACTTTAAATGTAGTAATTGTTCACTGTAAAATTATCCTCAGAAGAGTATACCAAATGTTATAATATGAAAAGTTAAATTCCTTGAAATCCCCACTTTTCAATTATACGTATCAAAGATGAGTTAATTTTCAAATATTTTTTCTCAATGTTATGTAGTTATATATACATATGTAAAACAAAGAACAATAACAACAAAAACAACAACAAATATATACATTAAAATGTCAGTTTTCATTATCAGATACCTGAATCCCTCACCAGAAACATTCAGACTATCTGCACATGTAACTTTTTTTTCTTTCTCATAGAAAAAGATAATAATATTCCCAGTGCTCTGTATTTTATTGAATTTTCCACATATGTTGGCAATCTTCCCATACTAGAACTTGTGCATCTAATTGTTTTAATGGCCACTTACTAATACACTTTACAATTATAAAATAATGTATTTAACCATCCCTTCATTTGTAAATATTACATTGTTCCACTTTTGATCTAAACATTTTAAGAGTGTAAAATAAACATGTTTACTTCAATTTCTACCACTGATAAAAAACAAAGGTTTTTGCATTTGAACAGTTGCAAGTTAGTGACAAACCATTCTCCAAAAATATTCCATAGATTTTAACCCCTTCCCAATAAAGCATGAATGTTCATTTCCCATGTATTCTCACCAATAGTGATGATTATAAAAATAATTTAATTTTTGGTATTCTAATCTAAAAGGTGCCTTGTAGTTTCAATTTTCTTTGCTATAATTACAAGCAAAATTAAACCTTTCTGCCTATTTATTGATGGTGTGATTATTTTTCTGTGAATTGCCTGTTTGTATTATTTTGTAATATATAAGTGTTCCTATTCTGTGTATATATACACATAGTAGAAAAAAACAAACAAACAAAAATCCCACTAGTCACTGCTCTATTACCTGTACTTACTGAGCACCTCTTAAAATTACGTTTCATATATTGGAAAAATAAGTATTTTGTAATTTTATTATTTTTTGTCAAAATTCTTCCTCCTTCATATGCCTACATCACATTTCCACCTCCAGGAGCATGCCTTATTTTTAATAAAATCTAGACTTGGAGAAGTTTGACTTTGCTCTTATAGCCATTTGTGCTGATTAAGTGAAGTGTACTCAATATGCTTAGATAAAATGTTTTCTGACAGAAAAAATAATATTGTTCCCACCTAAAATGCTTTGTCTCAAGGTAAAAATAGCCAATTTCAGTCTTTCTTTAGAAAAAAATCATAGCATTCATACAATAACAATGTGAGAGTCAGAGGGGTGGCTAACCAGGCTGTATTTCTGGAAGACTTCTTAAGCCAGATTTTCCAATCACATAGGGCCAGTTAGGCCCTTCATCTTCTCTAGGTAGATAAATTGAGTGCCACACACTTTGCTGTGCAGGGAACTTCTGAATGAAATCTTTTAAAACAAAGATCTTGTTTGCTGTGAGTGAAAATCAAGTGAGAGCCTTGCAATTTTTATTAATAAAAGAGATTTACATGGTAGCTGATCTTGTCTTAGAAAATGCTTGATATTATTGAATATTCACATAATTTTGTTATTTGATAAATATTTACATAGTAGCCCCTAATCAATTGTCCTCTGGATAGAGTCTGATGTTTACCTGTATTTTATCCAAAGCCATCTTTATTTATATTTATAGAAGTACAGATAAAGATGCTTTCTGGGTTAATTATTCTAGTGTGCTCATGCACAGTGAATTAAATCACTTATATACTGGTATCCACAACAGTAAACTTATTTTTAGAAAAACTAACATCATGACTAAGAGAATAAAAGGAAAAGTAAATATAAAGAAGAAATAAAAAGAGGTAGAACATAACATGCATATTATACATGTAATGCATTTGTAAAAATAACTCAGGTTAAAATAGTAAATACCATTAAACTCTCCTAATGTTTTTTATTGTAATTTCATTTGCCAAACTGAAAGGCAACTATGATTTTGGAATTTTCTCTATTAAAAATAAGTATCATGTAATATTCAAGCATTCAACTCTGGAATCAGATTCTTTTTGATCTAATTATTATTAGATCAAATTAAACTAGATTTATGCATAAAAAAGCATTTAGCAAATTGCTTATCACATAATAAGAGCTCAAGAAATGTTTGCTATTGTTATCAACATGATAAATAGCTGCTAGTCTCTATACGAGAAGTCAAAATTTCCTGTGACAGAACAGGGAAAGAGAATGTTGGTAAGCTTATCATACATTTATGGGGTTGTGTGTATGTGTGTATGTGTGTGTTCTGTTTATTGAGGAAATAGGGGGAGATACCTAGAAGGTATGTTCTACTTTAAGATGAAAGATTAAAAATATTACAAAGCAATGCAAAATAAAAGAATTAAAGGATGAGAAATTGAATTAACACAAGGCTAACAAGAAGAAAAACTAATAGGGAGACAAAGTATCAAGAAAGAAATCAAAATGGATTTTACTTTGAAATGTGTAATTTTGAAATACTTCATTGAGAAAGAAAGCAAACAAAATATATAACGCTTTTGAAATTGTATAATGTTTTATTGTTTGTAAATCATTTTCACTCCTATCTACAGTGATCTTGTGATAGCTATTTGAGTTTGCAAGATAAGTTTTATACTTTCTGTTTAACAGGTAAGGGATTAGGACCTAGAAATTGTAAGTGATATGACCAAAGTTACATCACAAATGATCAGCAAGACTTGCAATTAAATCCTATTTTTCCTTAGTGCTTTTTCAAATTGTCTCCGTTAATATATCTTACCAATATGGATCATTTCAAACCTTTTTTTTTTTGAAAACCTATCACATGCTGAGAGTTCTGTCACATACTCTACAGACCTTTTATCATTTAAGACTTCTAATAATCTTGGGAATATGTCATAGAACAGATTTGAGAAAACAGAAATGTTGGCTAATTTACCCTAATTATATATTCCGGCTTGTAAATTGTGGATCTGTGGCTTGAACCCACTATGTCTGACTCCAAACAGCATCTGACCTTTTGCAGTAGGTCTCACAGAAGAATGGTTTCCTGTTGATGAATTCTCATTGGCATCTATTGGCCACTTCATAAATACTTACTGAAAGTCAGAGCGAGCTAATGAGTACATAAGTGAATAAATGTGTTCCAGTGTAAAATATCTGCACCTCTACCACAGATGTCTGGGAACCAGAAGTTAGGGAATAATATGGACTACATAAGGAAAAGATATACATTTCTTACGCAATCACATATCCCTAGCTGTTGCAGTCAGGGAAAGTTTTTAATATTGTTACACAATAATCTATTATTCATTTTATAATATTATAATTATTCATAAAATTTGCAATGTGTGGTAGAAAGTATGTAAATTTTGATATAGAACTAAAAGCCATTATTGACTTTTATTATTTCTATTGCTATATTCTGACTGTCACCTACTGGTTTTTAAAAATAGGAACTATTAAATTCTAAAAGTTGGTGTGCTGTTTGGATTCTGGAGATGATTGTGGTTTGAAAGAGACATCTAACTCATGAAGAAAATAAGTATACATATCTGTAATTGCACCCCAAATTTTACAGAACAATAGCTGAACCAGACTAAGAAATAGGTTTGTCATTTTAAACAATTTTAAATCTTTTTAAAGCTTCTACTACAGAATACCTAATAGTAAAGGCCAAACACCATTATATGTTATAAAATCATAAAATGCAGTTTTATGAAAAATTTCTCATGTTTCACCTTTCCATTCCAATTATCAAAAACTTTACCAGATATTCATTTAATCTGGAATTATTTTCATTACTTCCTAAATGTTCACCATGCCTCTATACGTATCTATCTGTCAGAGTACACTTCACTTTCTATTCTAATGTTTTAAAAGATTGTTATTTCAAAACTTCAATATTTCCCATGACCTAGAAAAATGATTATTGCTTTGTTCTTAGACAGACTTGAAATGTAGCCAGACTTACACATTAATATCTCATTTAAACAGTGATTCTCAACTCAAAAATAAAAAATAGAGAGAGAGGATAAATCACTTTGAAAATCCCTACAGATGATTCAGACAAGTATCCTCCTCCCCTTTGTCAAATTTAAACCTTTTGCTAAGGTAGTGTGAACCTTATACCACAAAATGAACTGTAAAATCACAGAATACCCTTCCTTCATTCCCAATATCTCCACAAATATTTCCTCATCTTTATAACTCAGTACAATCATATTGATACATATTTGCCTCTATCATCTTAGAATTCCATAGCATTTATTAGTTATATTGTATTTTCTCATTTCTCCATCTTATGCTAACTTCAATAACATCAGTTTTATTTCTCATTTGTGTAAAAATCTCCCTGACAGGTTGAAAGGTTGAAAGTCAATGGTTCTTTAAATAAACTATGGAATTTGTCACATAATTGGGCATGTAGTATTTGATTTAAAAAAAACTTGAACAAATGAGAACTTCAGTATATTATTATATCATTCAATTCAAAATTACTGGGCCGAATAAAATAATCTATGTGAAAACACCTATTCATTGAAATAGGACAAACTCAAGATCATTTAGCACAGTGGAATGGCACACTCAAATACTTGTAAGAGCAAGGTTACTGAGTGGTTATATTTTTTTTCTTTCTGGATGCATTTGAGAGATACTCAAATTCTCAAAATTAACTGTAACTCATACTGAATGTTCAAGGGCCCAAATCCCTTATCTCTCTCTCTCTCTCTTTTTTCCTGTCCCTAACACATATAATCACAAACCTCATTACTCAGGTCCCCAGCCTCTTTTTCAAACATTTGACAATATCTTTACCAATAACGTATAAATATTTATTTAATGGAAAGGAGTAGTTTAGAAGAAAGTGTTTCCTGTTTTGATAAAAAGAGAAAAAACAAAGAAGCATGTTCTCTCTCCCCTTCCCCTTTCCTTTAGCCTCAATTTGGGATGAGATGATTGGAACTGAAGCTTTGGACGATTAGAACTGAATCTTTCAACCATGAAAAAACAAGTATGAGGACACACCCTATACTCTTGTTACAGTGAAGTGGAAAGATGAAGATGTATATTGTGAGCAACTCATCCAATGCCCCAGTTGTCTAACTCTGAACTTAAACTACTATTCATCAAGATTTTTGTCACTCACATTGGTAAATACTTCTCCTTGATACATTAACTTTTTAATTTGAATTTATGATCACTTTAAAATTTCTTTATAATTGTCAGATAAAGTAGCATATTTTATGCTTATTTTATATCCTGCTTTCTGACTGCATCTAAAGTGTTTAGTAGGGATATTGAAAACAAGATTATTTATCCTAGGAAAAGGTAGTTTAGGGTATTGGAAAGCCATGTACAATTTCAAAACCTTCGACAAGTTTTACCACATCACGAAAGAAATCATATGAATCTCCTTTAAAAAAAAATGAACAAGATAATACTGACATTGACCTGTTCTTTGACCTCATTTTCCACAAGTATAGTCATATTAGATTGATATGAAAGTTTTCACTTCCTTGCTTTCCAACTTTATGTTTGGGAAATAGACTTTCCCTTGATGCTGCAAATACTGAGTTAAATCCTTATCCCCTTATGTGTGATTCAAGGAAGACAAGCCTCAGAGAGCTAAATAGTGGAAATAATTATAGACAGTCCACTCTCACAGCTTAAGTCTCTCTTGCAGCATTGGGATTTTAACGTGACATATAGTATTTGAAAAAACCTACTGTATTATTTTTCTTTCAAAAAATTGAAATAAAATAATGTTATAGTTCTGTAATACCAAACAAAGAAAATGTGCTTTTGTTTTCAATTTGACCTTTTTTGCCCATAAAACAGGCTTTCACATGTCTCTAATTTTCAAGACTCATTAACAATTTACTCTAGAATTTTATGCTGTTTTTCTTTGTAATTTCACCCTGAACAACATAGGCTTAAATAATATGTTTTAAAGAGTTTCTTTCATTTCTGAATTTAAAAAGAAACCATAAGTATTCAGAAAGAATTGACTTTTCAAATAACTTTGTAAGAATATCAAGGCAATGTGTCATTTCAGAGTACTATTAAAAACCTATATTGATTACAGTGATATTTGTTGTTTAGAAAAAAAGTAGCATTTTATTTATTTTCTCATATTAGTCTTACTGGTTGAGGGGGTATTACTAACTTTGTTTTGTACAAAGTTATTGCTTTTTTGCACTTTGCTTGTGTTCAATACCATTACTATTTTGAGAAATAATTGTAAACTAAAAAAAGTTTTACATTTCCTGAAAGAAATTATGCATAATCTGAATGAATTATTTTTCCTTTTTTTTAACATCTTTATTGAGGTATAATTGCTTTACAATGGTGTGTTAGTTTCTGCTTCATAACAAAGTGAATCAGTTATACATATACATATGTTCCCATATCTCTTCCCTCTTGCATCTCCCTCCCTCACATCCTCCCTATCCCACCCCTCTAGGTGATCACAAAGCACTGAGCTGATCTCCCTGTGCTATGCAGCTGCTTCCCACTAGCTATCTATTTTACTTTTGGTAGTGTATATATGTCCATGTCACTCTCACACTTGGTCACAGCTTACCATTCCCCCTCCCCATATCCTCAAGTCCACTCTCTAGTAGCTCTGGGTCTTTAATCCCATCTTGCCCTTAGGTTCTTCAGGACCTTTTTTTTTTTTTAATCTTAGATTCCATATATATGTGTTAGCATACAGTATTTGTTTTTCTCTTTCCGACTTACTTCACTCTGTATGAAAGATTCTAGGTCCATCCACCTCACTACAAGTAACTCAATTTTGTTTCTTTTTATGGCTGAGTAATATTCCATTGCATATATGTGCCACATCTTCTTTATCCTTTCATCTGTTGATGGACACTCAGGTTGCTTCCATGTCCTGGGTATTGTAAATACTGCTGCAATGAACATTTTGGTACATGACTCTTTTTGAATTCTGGTTTTCTCAGGGTATATGCCCAGTAGTGGGATTGCTGGGTTGTATGGTAGTTCTATTTTTAGTTTTTTAAGGAAACTCCATACTGTTCTACATAGTGGTTGTATCAATTTACATTCCTACCAACAGTACAAGAGGATTCCCTTTTCTCCACACCCTCTCTAGCATTTACTGTTTCTAGATTTTTTGATGATGCCCATTCTGACCAGTGTGAGATGATATCTCATTGCAGCTTTGATTTCCATTTCTCTAATGATTAATGATGTTGAGCATTCTTTCATGTGTTTGTTGGAAATCTGTATGTCTTCTTTGGAGACATGTCTATTTAGGTCTTCTGCCCATTTTTGGATTGGGTTGTTTGATTTTTGATATTGAGCTGCATGAGCTGCTTGTAAATTTTGGAGATTAATCCTTTGTCAGTTGCTTCATTTGCAAATATTTTCTCCCACTCTGAGGGTTGTCTTTTGGTCTTGTTTTGGTTTCCTTTGCTGTGCAAAAGCTTTTAAGTTTCATTCGGTCCCATTTCTTTATTGTTTTTCTTTCCATTTCTCTAGGAGGTGGGTCAAAAAGGACCTTGCTGTGATTTATGTCATAGAGTGTTCTGCCTATGTTTTCCACTAAGAGTTTGATAGTGTCTGGCCTTACATTTAGGTCATTAATCCATTTTGAGTTTATTTTTGTGTATAGTGTTAGGGTGTGTTCTAATTTCATACTTTTACATGTAACTGTCCAGTTTTCCCAGCACAACATAATGAACAGGCTATCTTTTCTCCACTGTATATTCTTGTCTCCTTTATCAAAGAAAAGGTGACCATATGTGCTTGGGTTTATCTCTGGGCTTTCTATCCTGTTCCATTGATATATACTTCTGTTTTTGTGCCAGTACCATACTGTCTTGATTACTGTAGCTTTGTAGTATAGTCTGAAGTCAGGAAGCCTGATTCGTCCAGCTCCATTTTTCATTCTCAAGATTGCTTTGGCTATTCGGGGTCTTTTGTGTTTCCATACAAATTGTGAAAGTTTTTGATCTAGTTCTGTGGAAAATGCCAGTGGTAGTTTGATAGGGATTGCATTAAATCTGTATATTGCTTTGGGTAGTACAGTCATTTTCACAATGTTGATTCTTCCAATGCAAGAATATGGTATATCTCTCCATCTATTTGTATCATCTTTAATTTCTTCCATCAGTGTCTTATAATTTTCTGCATACAGGTCTTTTGTCTCCCTAGCTAGGTTTATTCCTAGATATTTTATTCTTTATGTTGCAATGGTAAATGGGAGTGTTTTCTTAATTTCACTTTCAGATTTTTCATCATTAGTGTAAAGGAATGCCAGAGATTTCTGTGCATTAATTTTTTATCCTGCTACTTTACCAAATTCATTGATTAGCTCTAGTAGTTTTCTGATGGAATCTTCCAAAACTATGTCGAATAAGAGTGGTGAGAGTGGGCAACCTTGTCTTGTTCCTGATCTTAGTGGAAATGCTTTCAGTTTTTCACCATTGAGGACGATGTTGCCTGTGGGTTTGTCATATATGACCTTTATTATGTTGAGGAAAGTTCCCTCTATGCTTACTTTCTGGAGGGTTTTTATCATAAATGGTGTTGAATTTTGTCAAAAGCTTTCTCTGCATCGATTGAAATGATTGTATGGTATTTCTCCTTCAATTTGTTAATATGGTGTATCACATTGATTGATTTGTGTATATTGAAGAATCCTTGCATCCCTGGAATAAATCCCACTTGATCATGGTATATGATCCTTTTAATGTGCTGTTGGATTCCGTTTGCTAGTATTTTGTTGAGGATTTTTGCATCTATGTTCATCAGTGATATTGGCCTGTAGTTTTCTTTCTTTGTTACATCTTTGTCTGGTTTTGCTCTCAGGGTGATGGTGGCCTTGTATAATGTGTTAGGGAGTGTTCCTTCCTCTGCTATATTTTGGAAGAGCTTGAGAAGGATAGGTGTTAGCTCTTCTCTAAATGTTTGATAGAATTCGCCTCTGAAGCCATCTGGTCCTGGGTTTTTGTTTGTTGGAAGATTTTTAATCACAGTTTCAATATCAGTGCTTGTTTTTTGTCTGTTCATATTTTCTATTTCTTCCTGGTTCAGTCTTAGAAGGTTGTGCATTTCTAAGAATTTGTCCATTTCTTCCAGGTTGTCCATTTTTTTGGCAGAGTTGCTTGTAGTCATGTCTCCTGATCCTTTGTATTTCTGCAGTGTCAATTGTTACTTCTCCTTTTTCATTTCAAATTCTATTGATTTGAGTCTTCTCAATTTTTTCCTTGATGAGTCTGGTTAATGATTTATCAATTTTGTTTATCTTCTCAAAGAACCAGCTTTTAGTTTTACTGATCTTTGCTATCGTTTCCTTCATTTCTTTTTCATTTAATTCTGATCTGATCTTTATGATTTCTTTCCTTCTCTAACTTTGGGATTTTTTTGTCCTTCTTGCTCTAATTGCTTTAGGTGCTAGGTTAGGCTGTTTATTTGTGATGTTTCCTGTTTTTTAAAGGTAGGATTGTATTGCTATAAACTTCCCTCTTAGAACTGCTTTTGCTCATCCCATAGGTTTTCTGTCATCCTGTCTCCATTGTCATTTGTTTCTAGGTATTTTTTTGATTTCCTCTTTTATTTCTTCAGTAATCACTTGGTTATTAAGTAGTGTATTGTTTAGCCTCCATGTGTTTGTATTTTTTACAGCTCTTTTCCTGTAATTGATATGTAGTCTCATAGTGTTGTGGTTGGAAAAGATACTTGATACAATTTCAATTTTCTTAAATTTACCAAGGCTTGATTTGTGACCCAAGATATGATCTATCCTGGAGAATGTTCCATGAGCACTTGAGAAAAATGTGTATTCTGTTGTTTTTGGATGGAGTGTCCTATAAATAACAATTAAGTCCATCTTGTTTAACGTATCATTTAAAGCTTGTGTTTCCTTATTTATTTATTTTGGATAATCTGTCCATTGGTGAAAGTCAGGTGTTAAAGTCCCCTACTATGACTGTGTTACTGTTGATTTCCCCTTTTATGGCTGTTAGTATTTGCCTTATGTATTAAGGTGCTCCTATGTTGAGTGCATAAATATTTACAATTGCTATATCTTCTTCTTGGATTGATCGCTTGAACATTATGTAGTGTCCTTCTTTGTCTCTTGTAATATTCTTTGCTTTAAAGTCTATTTTGTCTGATGTGGGAATTGTTACTCCAGCTTTCTTTTGATTTCCATTTGCATGGAATATCTTTTTCCATCCCCTCACTTTCAGTCTGTATGTGTCTCTATGTCTGAAGTAGGTCTCTTGTAGACAGCATATATGGGTCTTGTTCTTATGTCCATTCAGTGAGTCTGTGTCTTTTGGTGGGAGCATTTAATCTATTTACATTTAAGGTAATTATCTATATGTATGTTCTTATTCCCATTTTCTTAATTGTTTTGGGTTTGTCATTGTAGGTCTTTTCCTTCTCTTGTGTTTCCTGCCTAGAGAAGTTCCTTTAGCATTTGTTGAAAAGCTGGTTTGGTGGTACTGAACTCTCTCAGCTTTTGCTTGTCTGTAAAGGTTTTATTTTCTCCATCAAATCTGAATGAGATCCTTGCTGGGTAGAGTAATCTTGGTTGCAGGTTCTTCTCCTTCATCAGTTTAAATATGTCTTGCCACTCCCTTCTGGCTTGCAGATTTTCTGCTGAGAGATCAGCTGTTAACCTTATGGTGATTCCCTTGTGTGTTATTTGTTGTTTTTCCCTTGCTGATTTTAATATGTTTTCTTTGTATTTAATTTTTGATAGTTTGATTGATATGTGTCTTGGCGTGTTTCTCCTTGAATTTATCCTGTATGGGACACTTTGTGCTTACTGGACTTGATTAATTATTTCCTTTCCCATATTAGCGAAGTTTTCAACTATAATCTCTTCAAGTATTTTCTCAGTCCCCTTCTTTTTCTCTTCTTCTTCTGGGAACCTATAATTTGAATGTCAGTGCATTTAATATTGTACCAGAGGTCTCTGAGACTGTCCTCAGTTCTTTTCATTTTTTTTCTTTATTCTGCTCTGCAGTAGTTATTTTCACTATTTTATCTTCCAGGTCACTTATCCATTATTCTGCCTCAATTATTCTGTTATTGATCTCTTCTAGAGAATTTTTAATTTCATTTATTGTGTTGTTCATCATTGTTTGCTTGCTTTTCAGTTCTTCTAGGTTCTTGTTAAATGTTTCTTGTATTTTGTCTATTCTATTTCCAAGATTTTGAATCATCTTTACTATCATTATTCTGAATTCTTTTTCAGGTAGACTGCCTATTTCCTCTTCATTTATTAGGTCTGGTGGGTTTTTACCTTGCTCCTTCATCTGCTGTGCATTTTTCTGTCTTCTCATTTTGCTTATTTTATTGTGTTTGGGGTCTCCTTTTTGCAGCCTGCAGGTTCGTAGTTCCCATTGTTTTTGGTGTCTGTCTCCATGGCTAAGGTTGGTTCAGTGGGTTGTGTAGGCTTCCTGGTGGAGGGGACTAGCTCCTGTGTTCTGGTGGACAAGGCTGGATCTTGTCTTTCTAGTAGGCAGGTCCACATTTGCTGGTGTGTTTTGGGGTGTCTGTGGCCTTATTATGTTGTTAGGCAACCTCTCTGCTAATGGATGGCGCTGTGTTCCTGTTTTGTTAGTTGTTTGGTATAGGGTGTCCAGCACTCTAGCTTGTTGGTTGTTGAGTGAAGCTGGGTCTTGGCGTCGAGATGGAGATCTCTGTGAGATTTTCACTGTTTGATATTATGTGGAGTTGGGAGGTCTCATGTGCTCCAGTGTCCTGAAGTTGGCTCTCCCACCTCCAAGGCACAGCACTGGATCCTGGCTGGAGCACCAAGAGCCTTTCATCCACACAGCTCAGAATAAAAGGGAGACATAATAGAAAGAAAGAAAGAGGATAAAATCAAATCAAATAAAGTAAAGTAAAATAAAATAAAATTTTTAAAATAAAAATAATTATTAAGAAAAAAGTTTTTAAAAATAGAAACAACAACAACAAAAAATGGACCGACAGACCCCTAGGACAAATGGTGAAAGGAAAGCTATACAGACAAAATCACACACAGAAGCATACGCCTACACACTCACAAAAAGAGAAAAAGAGGGGGAAATAATATATCTTTGCTCCCAAAGTCCACCTCCTCAATTTGGGATGATTCATTTTCTATTCAGGTATTCCGTAGATGCAGGGTACATCATGGTATTCCACAGATGTAGGGTACATTAAATCTGTGGAGATTTAATCTGCTGCTCCTGAGGTTGCTGGGAGAAATTTCCCTTTCTCTTGTTTGTTTGAGCTGATTTGGGGCTCTGGCTCACTCAGGCGAGGGGGAAGGAGGGGTACAGATACGGGGCGAGTCTGTGGCAGCAGAGGCCAGCGGGACGTTGCACCAGCCTGAGGCACACTGTGCATTCTACCGGGAAAGTTGTCCCTGTATCACAGGACCCTGGCAGTGGCAGGCTGCACAGGCTCCCAGGAGGAGAGGTGTGGATATTGACCTGTGCTTGCACGCAGGTTTCTTGGTGGCTGCAGCAGCAGCCTCAACATTTCCTGCCCGTCTCTGGGGTATGTGCTGATAGCTGCGGCTTGCACCTATCTCTGGGGCTCCTTTAAGAGGCGCTCTTAATCCCCTCTCCTCGTGCACCAGGAAACAAAGAGGCAAGAAAAAGTCTCTTGCCTATTCGGCAGTTCTAAGCCTCCTCCTGGACTCCCTCCCGGCTAGCCGTGTTGCACTAGTCCCTTCAGGCTGTGTTCACGCAGCCAACCCCAGTCCTCTCCCTGGGATCTGACCTCCAAAGCCCCAGCTTTAGCTCCTAGCCCCCACCCACTCCAGCGGGTGAGCTGACAAGCCTCTCAGGCTGGTGAGTGCTGGTCGCCACCGATCCTCTCTGCGGGAATCTCTCCACTTTGCCCTCTGCACCCCTGTTGCTACGCTCCCCTCCGTGGCTCTGAAGCTTCCCCCCCACCCAGCCCCATCTCTGCCAGTGAAGGGGCTTCTAGTGTGTGGAAACTTTTCCTCCTTCACAGCTCCCTCCCAGAAGTGCCAGTCCCGTCCCTCTTCTTTTGTCTCTGTTTATTCTTTTTTCTTTTGCCCTACCCAGGTATGTGGGGATTTTCTTGCCTTTTGGGAGGTCTGAGGTCTTCTTCCAGCGTTCAGTAGGTGTTCTATAGGAGCAGTTACACCTGTAGATGTATTTCTGATGTATCTGTGGGGAGGAAGGTGATCTCTGCGTCTTACTCTTCCGCCATCTTCCTCCCATCCTACCTTACTTTTTTATACGTGTATTATGCTATAACGCATAATCTATTGCATGTCATCATACTTTCTCTTATTTTCTGATTATAACATTAAAAATTATTTACTATTAAAAAGACTGAAAAATACTGAAACATTTAAAGTGAAACAAATTACACAGAATCAGGCTATTTAAAGGTGAATCAAGTCAGAAAATTTACACTATGTAGGTCATTGGTGGTTTTAAATTAATAATCTCTTGTTGGGCTTTATATTGTTCTCTTTTTTCTCATTATTATAAAGAAATTATGATAACATATATTTTCTTAATTTTTCCCTGTATTTTGGATTATTATTGGAATTTATGGGTAAAAGTCAATCATTTTTCAATGCTCTTTGTTAATAAAAGATGGTTAAATGAACTTACATCATCATCATCCTTATAGTGTAAAAGTGTGCTCATTTCATCTCACCACTTTTTCCTGGCATTGGATATAATCATTAATACACATATGCATACACATACCCCCCACTATGAAAATTAGGTAACATTAACATTTTATTTCTTTTTTGATGCATCTATATAATTGTCTTTAAATTGAATTTATTTATTTATTTTGCAGTACATGGGCCTCTCACTGCTGTGGCCTCTCCTGTTGCAGAGCACAGGCTCCGGACACGCAGGCCCAGCAGCCATGGCTCATGGGCCCAGCCACTTCGCAGCATGTGGGATCCTCCCAGACCGGGCCATGAACCCGTGTTCCCTGCATCGGCAGGTGGACTCTCAACCACTGTGCCACCAGGGAAGCCCTAAAATGAATTTTTGACATTTTTTTTACCATTTACTTTCCCTGTTCTACAGATTGCATATTGATGTCATTTGCACAGTTTTTGATTGAATGACAGCCTTTTTTGTCTTATTCATTTGTATGAACTCTTTTTGAATTAGCCCTTTGTCTATCACATGTGTAGCAAATTATTTCTCCCAGTTTATCATTACAATTTTGTGGTTAATTGCCTCTCAATATTCATTATTTCTATATTCCTTATATTAATAGAAACCCTACATATTGCCTCAAACTCTCCTTTTGAAATCAACCCGTTCTCAATTAATGGTCATTCACACCTCTCAGATTCTATCATTAAACATTTGCAGTCACTCTTGACATTTCTCTTTACATCATATTCTATCTGTACATTCTGCCAGAACATGCTATTATTCCAATCAGTTCCCACCATCACCACTGTTAACAATTCACTCTGTGTCACCATCATCTCTCACTTGGATTATTGTAGTATATTTGTGACTGATCTCCTAACTTCCACATTTGTCCGCAGTCTATTTTCCACATAGTTGCCAGAGTGATCCTATTAAAATGTCAATATCAGATCAACCCCACAAAAGTTTCACCATAAAAGCCAAATCCCTAAAATGGCCTACTAGTAGCTTTGTGAATTATAAACTCTTGGAACTCATCTCCCATTATGCAACTTCACCATCACTCTTCTAAAACACATTGGACTCATTGCTCCTCCTCAATCATATAAGGCGTGCCTTCAGTTCAGGGCTGTGCACCGGCTTTTCTCTATGCCTAGAATGCAGTAGGGAGTGAGTCTCTTTAAATGACTTGAAAACAACCTCTCTACTCATTTATTATTACCCCTACTGTCTTAATGGTCACAGGTGTATTCTTTATTAATAATACATTTAGAAAGAATCATTAATACTTCTTTTATAGCCTCATTAATGATCTAAAGAAATTTTTGCATTATGGACTATTTTGTCATAGAATCTTAGCAGCACATAATAGTCTTGAAAAAGTAATCAATCGTGAACACATGAACTAATTTTAAAACAGTCCATCCTATTAAGAGATCAATTTTTTTTTAATTGCAGGTTTCGGTGACTTGTTCTTATTAATTAATTTATTTATTTTCACTGTGCTGGGTCTTCGTTTCTGTGCGAGGGCTTTCTCTAGTTGTGGCAGGCGGGGCTACTCTTCATCGCGATGCACGGGCCTCTCACTATTGCGGCCTCTCTTGTTGCAGAGCACAGGCTCCATACGTGCAGGCTCAGTAGTTGTGACTCACTGGGCTACTTGCTCCGCGGCATGTGGGATCCTCCCAGACCAGGGCTCGAACCCGTGTCCCCTGCATTAGCAGGCAGATTCTCAACCACTGCCTCACCAGGGAAGCCCAAGAGATTAATTTTTAATAAATCACCTTTTCACTTTTTTGAATTTTATTTTATTTTATTTTTATTGAGAAAAAATACACATTTTTTCTCAAGTGCATGTGGAACATTCTCCAAGATAGGTCACATGTTAGGCCACACAACTAATCTTAATACACTTAAAAAGGGTGAAATCATATCAAGCATCTTTTCAGACTGCAACCATATTAAACTAGAAATCAATTACAGAAAGAAAACTGGAAAATTCACAAATACATGAAGATTAAACAACATGCTACTAAACACCAATGGGTCAAACAAGAAACCAAGTGATAAATCAAAAATCACCTTGATACAAACAAAAATGGAAGTATAACATCCCAAAATTTATGAGATGCAGCAAAAACAGTTCTAAGAGGGAATTTCTTAATAATAGATGCCTACCTCAAGAAACAAGAAAAAGTCTCAAATAAATAACCTAACTGTACACCTCAAGAAACTAGAAAAAGAAGAAGCAACAAAGCCCAAATTTAGTATAAGGAAAAAATAAATATTACAGCAGAAACAAATAAAGTAGAGACTAAAAAGACAATAGAAAAGATCAATGAAATGAAAAGTTTGTTCTTTGAAAAAATAAACAAAATTGACAAATTTTAGCTAGAGATTTACCAAGAAAAATAAAGGACTCAAATAAATTAAAATCAGAAATGAAAGAGGAAATATTACATCTGATACCACAAAAATACAAAGGATCAAAGAGAGGACTATTAACAATTATACACCAACAAACTGGAAAACCTAGTAGAAATTAATAAATTCCTAGAAACATACAATCTACTAAGACTGAATCATGAAGAAACAGAAAATATGAACGGCCCAGTTACTGGGCAGCATTTAAGTACCGAAATCAGTTCTGAGATCCAAATTAATATTTAAAAATATACAGAGTAATGGAAAAATTTTTCTGTTGTTGTTCATGACCACAGAAAGAACTTTGTCGTTTTAGACTTGTTGAAAAGAGTTCCCTCTTTTAATTGTTACTTGATATTCCTTGTTGTGGCCACTATTTCTGTATTTTTTTTCTTTTTCCAGTTACATGGTTTTATAACTAGTTTGGGGTCATGCAATTGTAATAATGGGCAGTAAGAGAAGACTGAGTGGCAGAAATTTAAATTTGTATTTTTTATGCAGATAATATGCAGATTGACTGTCATTTTGGGTGGTGGATCCCTAAATATACATCTAACCACTATTTGATAATTGTTTCCAGTTGATATCATGTGATAATATAATTCAATATATATTCATATATTTTTCTATTAAAAAAGAACAATTTGTGGAATTATGCAAATTTTCTTTCACTAAAATAATAGTTTAAATTTAAATGTGCAAAAATCACTATAAATATATTTTATTTGATGTCCTTTAAAATTTTAATAAACTGTTTCTTGACTTAGGTGCCAAACACATATATACAAACACATAAAAAAGCTCCAAATAAATTGCCTAAAAATAGGTTTCATCCAGGTCAGAAAGCTTGTTGTGACACTATCATTGCATAATGAATACTGAAAAATATAAATTTATGTCACATTGATATAATGCCAACTTTCTATCAGTTCTCAAGGACTGCTTTATTTATCATTCAAAATAAATGATGCCACCTCACAATCTCATATAAAATCTCAATTTTCTTTGATGAACTTTTATATAAATGCTGACAGATTTGATGATGCCATTTTATGTGATGACTAAATCAGGACTCATATTGACATGTTTGCACATTAAAACATATTGCAATAATATATAAATCTCATATAAAATCTCACAATCTCATATAAAATCTCAATTTTCTTTGACGAAGTTTTATATAAATGCTGACAGATTTGATGATGTCATTTTATGTGATGACTAAATCAGGACTCATATTGACATGTTTGCATGTTAAAACATATTGCAATAATATCATATGCTTTGATTTACTTTTACACTTCATTCTTCACTTTGCATCATTTTCTAATGAATATTTGAACAAAATAGATTCAAGGCAAAGTTCACTTTGGTGTATCATAGTAATATTATTGAATATATCCCCAAACTATTGTATAATATATAATTAAATGGTGCTCCAGTGTTTATAAGAATTGCTTATGTTTTCTTTCTACATCATTTATTCTATCTGTAGGAGATATTGGCTCTTGTATATCATATTGCATCCTAAATTATTTCAAAATATTAGTCTCTTCTTTTAATACATAGACCTTTATGTAAATTCTTTCTATTTTGACACGTCATATTTGCTTACTCACAAAATATATCAATTTTTAAAAGCACACATTTAGACATTATCTTAACCTAGGGTGCACATTGATTGAGTAATATTTCTAATATATTACTATTTAAGTGTCTTTTAATAAAATATGCTATGCCAGGTATAAGGGAATCTAAGTGTAAGATATGCTGCTCTCCATAAATGTATTATTTCAATGGCTATCAAAAATTCTTTCAACTCACCATAATTCATCTGGCCAGTTCTATTTATGAGCAATGCTTAGACAGCATTGTATACTAAAACTGTTCTCGTATTCAATGTGGTTAAGGGAGAGATTTTTTTTTTATTGGAGTATAATGGCTTTACAATGGTGTGTTAGTTTCTGCTTTATAACAAAGTGAATCAGTTATACATATACATATGTTCCCATATCTCTTCCCTCTTGCATATTCCTCTTTCCCACTCTCCCTATCCCACCTCTCTAGGTGGTCACAAAGCACCGAGCTGATCTCCCTGTGCTATGCGGCTGCTTCCCACTAACTATCTATTTTACATTTGGTAGTGTATATATGTCCATGCCATTCTCTCACTTTGTCACAGCTTACCCTTCCCCCTCCCCCTATCCTCAAGTCCATTCTCTAGTAGGTCTGTGTCTTTATTCCTGTCTTGCCCCAAGGTTCTTCATGACCTTTTTTTTTTCCTTAGGTGCCATATATATGTGTTAGCATAGGGTATTTGTTTTTCTCTTTCTGACTTACTTCACTCTGTATGACAGACTCTAGGTCCATCCACATCACTACAAATAACTCAATTTTGTTTCCTTTTATGGCTGAGTAATGTTCCATTGTATATATGTGAGAGATTGACCAGGTGTCTCCTTTGGGGAAAATGTAACCCCCAGAGAATAAGTAGCATGAAATTCACCCATACAACCTACCCACTGGAAATTTGTGACCTGACTGATGACACACAATTCCACACTTGTTTGGAGAAAGTGCATTTAAATGAAATTTGAAGAAAAAGAGGTAAAACATTCTAAATCATGAAGCCAGGAGCAGAGTCTACAAGGCATAAGAAAAATTATGAGGGACTCTTCAAAGAATAAATAGCTTGTTCGAAGTGAAGGTTTCATACCACAAAGAAATAGAAGGTATATTTGTAAATATAGACTGGAGCATATTACTTTTTCTTAGATTTCTTAGGAATCTCTATATGATAGGATCATGGGAAGCAAAGGAATAGCCTTGCTTATATTTTCAGTTAGTAATTAGGCAAAATTGAGATATTTCCCTATATAAATGTGAGGGGGAAAGCAGGAGAAGGTGGATTCAGCAACAATGTGAGAGATTATTGTAGTTCTAGGTAGTGAAATAATAAAGTGAATAGAAAGGAAAGAGAACTCATGAAAGATATTTTTTAAAAGTAAATTTATATAGAAGATTGGATTTAAGGATGAAGAAATAAAATATCAGAGATGCCTAGAGATTGAATATAGGGTTGTCATGAATACACACAAATATATAATCATAAAATATTATGTATAAGTAATTGGCTAACAGATTCCTAATCCTGAAGCTGAAATTTGGAAACTGTAGAATTGCTTAGCCCTCACTGACAATGTACATTTGTTACACATTTGCATTAATTATTTACACAGGGTTTGTGAAGTCTGACAGAAGGGCAGGAAAATGATAACATGCTCAAAATGTGTTCACAGGGGCCCTTTAACAGACATAGTTATATGTACTCATCCAGATGTGATGTGTGTCCTAACAGATCAATCTAGCTTTTAGAATATGATCTGTAGCTATTTATCATGCATCTTTTCCATTTTTTTTAATTTATTTTATTTTATTATTTTTTAACATCTTTATTGGAGTATAATTGCTTTACAATGGTGTGTTAGTTTCTGCTGTATAACAAAGTGAATCAGCTATACATATACATATATCCCCATATCTCCTCCCTCTTGAGTCTCCCTCCCTCCCACCCTCCCTATCCCACCACTCTAGGTGGACAGAAAGTACAGAGCTGATCTCCCTGTGCTATGTGGCTGGTTCCCACTAGCTCTCTCAACCACTCTCTCTTTCCACCACCCCCCTTTTTCATAAACCCTATGCTGTGCAGACAAAGTCCCAAATTTTTATTTAACTTCCAATTGAAGTTCTCACTGAAGCCAGAAGAAACACAGATGGACAGAAGAGCAAGAAAATTGCTCTTGTACAGCAGAGGGAATACAACCAATATTTTATAATAACTTTAAATGGAGTATAATCTATAAAATATTGAATCACTATGTTGTATACCTGAAACTAATATTGTAAATCAACTATACTTCAAATTAAATATATATATATATATATATATATATATATACCTTGTGAACTCTTACACAGTATAAAGAAACCAGAAATAAAGTGCTTGTTTTGTTCATTTTCCTTCTCAAAGTATAATAAATGGACTAGCATTTAGAAGTTCACTTATTAGGAAAAGATGTTAAAAATTTTAGTGTTTCCAAAATGTATGGATTATTTTTCCTCAGCTGTGTAATTGTGTGTGTATATGTGAGTGTGTGTATATCTGTCTTTAAGAATTAAATATTGGTGAGTTTTAAATTATCCATCTAAATGTACAATATTTATGAATTCTATATTGTTAACACATTCTATACTGTTACACACATTAACTAGAATAAAGGTTTAAAGTATTTTTTTATATGTACCTTTGGGTCACTCAGAGTATCTAGCACAGTGCAATAATAAGCTTGCTGGAAATGTAAAAAATGAATAAATACATAATATCTCTGTGACTAAAAGGGTAGACCTTCAAGATAACTATTTAGGATTCAAAGTGAACTGTTCTTTAGATTAAAAATAGAGTTTTTCTTTGACAAGTGGCAGGTTAAAATATGACCTTAAATTAACCAAGACTGCTATCTCAGGAATGGCAAAAGTTTCATCTTTGTATGCTTGGTTGATTGGGATCACCTAAATAAAATACTTTGTTTAAGCTGTTTCAGTAATTAATGCAAAAAATATATAGATCAATTAGCTATACCTACCATGTACTCTAGATATAGCAGTAGTAGAATGCATATTTGCTGACCCCAATTTTATTCATTTATAAAACACTTTCCTCCATGGAACTATATAATACATCGAATTTCACAATATGAAAAAAAGCTTCTTATGATAGAGGCTCAGAGAAGGGAGAAACAATATAAAAATATGTGAGCCACAGGCAAAACTTAGAGAAGAAAAGGAAGATACAATTAGCCTTTTGGGGATTGGTGGAAGTGTCAGGACATAAGAGAAAATATAAGTGAAAAATATACACATAATCATAGAATACTATCCGTTGGACATTAATATCAAGTAGAGGCAGGTTCCCTGAAAATAGATTGTATTCTTAAGTGTACTTCTAAGTACCTTTCTCTGCTGGCCCTGTGCCTCCAAACTCCCATTACCTTTGCTTTATTTCCTCCATTCTGACTCTATTTTTAATCTCTCTTCACCTATAATTCTACAAAAAAAAAAAAAAAAAAAAAAGGATCTGTAATTGCTGCTTCCCTTCTGCCTTTTCAGTTCTCAGGCCACTGTTCTTTTACTTTAAAACCCATCCATGATGAAACTGTTTTCTTAAAGGTTACCAATGATCTCCAAATTGTCAAGTTTGATTGCTGCTTTATCATCGTTCTTAGACTCTGCAGAATTTGTTAACAATCCATTTCTAAAAAGTCTACTCTCCATCCATGAGAATTTGTTCTCTTTGTTTCATACTGAATCTTCAAGGTCTTTTACTAGGTCATTCCAAATGTATTATCTTCTTTTTTATTTCTTTAACATTATTTACTGAGCTTTAAATATTTGTCAAGATCCTTATGAGTATGGAAAATTAAGACTTGTCCTCAGTGAGCTCATGCTCCAACTGGGTTGTTAGGAATACAGAGAAGTACACAATGTTCAAGTGAAAAATGTAAACACACCTTTAGGAGGTGACAAAAGACGTTTTCTATATTTGAAAAAGTTTCAGAATTAAGTGACTACTGGAAACTGGTATTCATGTGGACATAAATTTCACCAATTTGATAAGTTGCTTATTCATTCCTATTATTAATACAATAAATAATCCATTGATGGAATCATGAACCTCGCCTATCTCTGAAAACAAAGACAACCCTCTCTGAGGGGAGATTATTACAGTTCCCTACAGCACTATATTTCACTTGTCTACTTTGGACACCATCTCAGGAGGAACTACCACTTGCCGAGTATCTGTGATTGCCCAAAGGCAGGTCATTTGTAGAGACGTGGATGGACCTAGAGAGTGTCATACAGAGTAAAGTAAGTCAGAGAAAAACAAATATCGTATATTAACACATATGTGGAATCTAGAAAAATGGTATAGATGATCTTATTTGCAAAGCAGAAATAGAAACACAGAAGTAGAGAACAAATGTATGGATACTGAGGGGGAAAGGGGAGGGTGGGAGGAACTGGGAGATTGAGATTGACACATATACACTATTGATACTATGTATAAAATAGATAACTAATGAGAACATACTGTATAGCACAGGGAACTCTACTTAATGCTCTATGATGACCTAAATGGGAAGGAAATCCAAAAAAAAGGGCTATATGTATATGTAGAGCTGATTCATTTTGCTGTACAGTAGAAACTAACAAAACATTGTAAAGCAACTAGACTCCAATAAAACTTAATTTTAAAAAGATATACCTAAAAAAAAAAAGATATACCTAAAATTTCCTAAACTATAGATAAGCTTACAACCAAACTTCTGTTTACTCTTCAGAATAACATTAAACAAACTGTATACTTATTGATGCATTTGAATATAGAAAATAAAAGAAAACAAGTCAAAATTTCACAGATTCACATTTGATTATCATCAAATAATATGATGTGGTTTTATTGCTCCTCTAGTTTTCAAGTAATAGTCCAAAAAGATTTCTGAAGGATGACTTAATGAGGTCAATGGACTGATAAGTGGAAATAATGACATATAGTACATATACTAATCAATGATTTACAAATCATTTTTAACACTATATGTTAAAAAGCTCTATAGGAAATTTTTTAAAATTGTATGTTCTTCATTTTTTAGAAAAATAAGTGGAACTTTATTATATTTGAGTGATGTGTTCACAGTAAAACAATTAACAAGTGAAGAAAAAAGAGTAAAATAAGCATGTCCCTTTTTATTGTCTTCTGTTTTTGTCACTATTCTGTGTTGCCCTTATTGATGATAGATATTCTTTTAAAAGAATCAAAATACCAAAAATTATTCTTTTTGGAGAATGCAAGGCTTTCTCTGATGAAACCAAATGGGTTGTAGTTATAAAGAAAATTTCACATTGATAAACCTGAAATAGAAACGTTTCAAATAGTACATATCAGATATGAATCAGATCTCAAAGGTTCAGAGGTTCATGACCTTAACTTCTTTGAAATGATGTCTTGAAACTTTTCAGGGTTGTGAGAATATTATACCACTTATTTAAATCT